>NC_136526.1:17809864-17919864 GCF_053919585.1 Euprymna scolopes | reverse complement strand
AATATATAGTTATATACAGTTAAATTAGACTAGAGTAGGAAGCAGACAGGAGCAAGTCAAAGTTCAGTTAGAGAGAGAGAGAGAGGGAAAGAAAGAGTTAGCTTTAGCTCCTTTAGGAAGTGAAGGGAAGGAAGGCGAGACAATTTAGCGATGTAGCGAGGTATCGGATTCTAATCATTATCTGGAAAATAAATGTCTCTATATTGTTATGTAAGCCTTTGTTTTTGTTTGTCATTTTAACCGCAAGGTAATGTGTTTCTGTTTTCATCGTTTTCTATAATGAACTTTATATAAAACTCCTTCCTAAGTGTTGACTATCCCCCCATCAATAATGTATCACTCCTCCGTGTTTAAAGAACTGTTCATTAACACTTCTCTCTCTTCATCTATTATAAACGTCTCGCCCTCGTTCACATCCCGCAACACAACATCAGTATCCATTGCTCTCTGAGAACTACACAAATTAAAACGAAAAAAAAATACACTTCAACTCTTTATTCGAAAATATTAAAAAACTAAAAAAAAAAGTGTTATGAAATATTTTATTAAAATGATTAAAACCATTCAAAAAAAAGTTCCGTACTTTCGGATTACACACCCGTTTTTACAGCAGGTTGTTGGTAATTTAGGTTTTTTTTTTCTCTTGATTTTTGAAGTGGTTCAGACTCGATACTACAGGATTCATTAATCCGTGCTTCTAAAAATTTGGCGTAATAAAAACAATGATATAAATAACATTATTACACAAATTTCATTTTTTTTTCTTTGGGAGGTGATTAATTGTCTATGAGTGATTACACAAATTTCATTTTTTTTTTCTTTGGGAGGTGATAAATTGTCTATGGGTGATTACACAAATTTCATTTTTTTCTTTGAGAGGTAATTAATTGTCTCAGCGTTGAGTGATTAAGTATCCTTGTGATGAAAAAACATGTAATTTTGTACCTAGTGATTATATGTCTGAATAATAGTTGGTTGATTGTCAGGTGGTGAAATATCGGTAAACACACACACACACACACATATATATATATATATATATATATATATATATATAGATAGATAGAGAGAGAGAGAGAGAGAGAGAGAAAGCATAAAAATGTAAACTTTTTAAAAGCAAGAACCCAAGTTTGCCCAGCTGGGCAAACTTGAATCCTTGTACCGGAAAAATATCCAGTAAATAAAACCTTTTTTTCCGTAAATCGTTATTATTTTTTTTTTTTTTTTGCATTTCCATACAGCAAATATGGACATAAATATCACTAAAACATCCGCTGGGTCATAAGCTTCATGTCGGTAACTTACTTGCCTGGGTGGGTGTCCGGTAGGCTGAGATAAACCGCGTCACATACACACACAGTAAATCGAACTTACTAAGGGGGATAACTTCCGGTGAATACCGGAAAAATATCCAGTAAATAAAACGTTTAGTAAATCGTTATTTTATTTTTTATTTATTTTTTTTTTTTGCATTTCTATACACCAAACATGGCTATAAATATCACTAAAACATCCGCCGAGTCATAAGCTTCATGTCCGTACCTTACTTGCCTAGGTGGGTTGCCGGTAGGCTGAGATAAACCGCGTCAGACAGACAGACATTAGGAAAATTTATAATTTATATAATTATAAAACTCAAATGACCTTGTCACAATGTACGTAACCCACTTTCCCGTTTACGACATCCGGTTGCGCATGCGGTCATGACCTGCGCACTGAAATATTAACGTTGTTATTTCGAAATTACTATTTAACATGGGAAGAGTAGGGTTTTAAATAACTGAAACGTAATACAGAAATAAATGATGTAAAAAAAAAAAAAAAAAAAAAAAAGCAAGTATATCAAAATTTGAATTTAACTATAATAAGTATTATGGTATCTGTTCAGTGCACAGTTACCTATAAGTATGGCCAACTGTAACTGTAAAAAAATTTTTGTTTTCAAAAATAATCAATTATAATAAACAGAACGACTCACAGAAATCTATCTATATTCTTTTTTCATTTTAATATACTTTCATAGAAATGTTTCTGTTATGTCAAAAAAACTATTTTCGTTACGTCACAAGTGTCAGGCTCATACATGAATTCCATAGCTAATACAACATACTGACCCAACGGGTCACGGGTAGTCTAGTAAGATATATAAGGTTACGAAGAAACTTCTTGCGGAATTTTCAATTTTGATTTCAAATGATGTATTTTCAAGTAATTTTTCGTTATAATAACTTTACTTTCATTAAAAAGAATTTTAAAGAGTGTTTTCCGTTCTGAACAATTATGTCTTCCGCTACGGCACTTCATTTCCTTTCTCTTCCCGTTTGCTCTTTTTCACCAAGCGATCATGGCAGACGCACGAGTAAAGATTTTGTCGCCGTTCAATCTCACAGCATGTCCACGCTCTCAACAATGACTTACATGCAGCTTGGCCTTCGGGCCGGGATCAAAGTGTAGTATCTGTTCCGGCAGATGCTGCACTTAAGATAATTTGTACCAGTCAATGGAGGGGAAACCCTCTATACTGGGACAATTATTATTTTTGGTAACCAGAGTGCCCCCTTTTTGCCTACTTTTAGGGGAGCTGGTTTTTACCTCACATTAAAAATGGCCTTGTGCCTAATTTGCTCAGTGGGGGAGCAAATAAATACCATCTGTTCCGGCAGATGCTGCACTTAAGATAATTTGTACCAGTCAATGGAGGGGAACCCCTCTATACTGGGACAATTATTATTTTTGGTAACCAGCCCCCTTTTGCCTACTTTTAGGGGAGCTGGTTTTTACCTCACATTAAAAACGGCCTTGTGCCTAATTTGCTCAGTGGGGGAGCAAATAAATACCATCTGTTCCGGCAGATACTGCAAGCTATGACTAGCTAGGACTAGCAAAGACCAGATGTGGGGGCAACCCCACATGCCTGACCTTTAACCAGCTCCCATTTCCCACCTCTCGGGAGCTGGTCCCCTTTTTCCCTTCCCCCTCCCTTCACTCCTCACATTAAAAATCGGCCTTGTGCCTAATTTGCTCGGTGGGGGAGCAAATAAATACCATCTGCTCCGGCAGATACTGCAAGCTATGACTAGCTATGACTAGCAAAGACCAGATGTGGGGGCAACCCCACATGCCTGACCTTTAACCAGCTCCCATTTCCCACCTCGGGAGCTGGTCCCCTTTTTTCCTTCCCCCTCCCTTCACTCCTCACATTAAAAATCGGCCTTGTGCCTAATTTGCTCGGTGGGGGAGCAAATAAATACCATCTGCTCCGGCAGATACTGCAAGCAAAGACCATATGTGGGGGCGACCCCACATATAAGACCTTGGTCAATGTAGGGGCAACCCTTCATACCAATTGTCACTATCCAGCTCCCCTACTCCCCGGGGAGTTGGTCTCCATTTCCCCTTCACTCCTCACATTAAAAATCGGCCTTGTGCCTAATTTGCTCGGTGGGGGAGCAAATAAATACCATCTGCTCCGGCAGATACTGCAAGCAAAGACCATATGTGGGGGCGACCCCACATATAAGACCTTGGTCAATGTAGGGGCAACCCTTCATACCAATTGTCACTATCCAGCTCCCCTACTCCCCGGGAGTTGGTCTCCATTTCCCCTTCACTCCTCACTTTAAAAATCGGACTTGTGCCTAATTTGCTCAGTGGGGGAGCAAATAAATACCTTAAAGTGTAGTATCTTTTCTTCAGATGCTGCACTTCAATTTCTTGTTCTCTGTCAGTGGAGGAGAAATCCTTCACGACTGAGACAATGTTTATTTTTGTTCCTTTTCTCCACGTTAAAAAACGACCCTGGTGTCTAACTGTCCCGTGGGGAGGTATTGTAAATAGGAACAAGGACGTACATGCATCAACGCAAAAATATGTTATTCTACAAACGTACAAATTCTTTTGTTCTCCTTGAAATACATTCTGCGGATTGTAAATATGTAAATTTGGTCTTTATTTATTTATTATTATTTTTGAAAAACACAAAACTCATACAACAGCACATTCTTTTACGCAACAAGAACGACCAGTTTCTCAAATACACGTGTGATGTGTAAGGTGTTAACTTTGATTAAAATCGCCTGTTCTTCTTTCATCGGATCATTTCGATTATTGATACTTATCGAAGACATTCCAATACAAAACCTATCTAAGAACACTGCCAGGCACATAAAATATCTTCGTCTTAAATTTTATAAAAATCAGCCCATCCATTTTGGAGTCCATCGGGAACAAACTCATATACACACAGTACACGCAAAGCTTCAGTTTATATAATAGCAGCGATAGAGATGAACTAACAGATTAAGTAAAATACATGTAAGATTAAGTTGGTTGGTTGGTTGTTTTTTGTTTTACGGCATATCAACTCTTTCCAGGTTATTTAATGCCGACTCCAAAGATTATGAAGAAAATATTTTTAATAGAATATATTTGTTGTTTTCAAGTCGGTTTCTATTCAACCCATAGTTGGTACCCTAACAGGTACTACCACTCCGGGTCAGAGTGGCCCTGGGAGCAATGGCAATTAAAGGGTGGCTCCATACTCCCCAAAGCCCGCAAGCTGGGGCCTCACCACTGGATATAGTTTAAGGTCATATCCAGGACCGTAAGGAACGAAATTTGGTGCTAATCGCCTGAGGCGCCCTACTGATTGAGCTGCTAGGACATTTTTTACGCCAGAGTCCGCTTTATCTAGGTTACTGGCTTCTAAAAAAACAAATCTGGCCGCGTGTTTAACCTCTTTAAGAAAAAAAAATAGTGAAAGAAAGAAATTGAAGAAGAGTTTATAAATTTGATTTGACGATATTTTTTGTTTTAGTGAAGTAAGTGATCACATTGGCACACCTGAATGAACCGTTTCTACCTTGAAGAAATACGCGCGAGACGAGGACGCGTACTGTTTTGACTCCTGATAAAATGAATTCCTACATCGTACGCTGTCGCTTTCGGATTCACGTGCATAGATCGGCGGCGACGGCAAGGAAACGGCCTACATTCATCTGCTTTCCACTTAAAACACACGAATATACATATATATAGGACAGATTCAGAAAATTTATATATACTAGCAAAAGTACCCGTCGTTGACTGGGTTCAAAAACAGCCTACAGAAAATGGACTCTGATTTATGAAAGTATGATAGGTTATGAAAAGAAAGGGTTGTAAAGAGATCGCTTCGAATTTGGGGGTATTAAAACCAAAGCAAAATATGATGAAAGTAAAAATAAAATAGATAAACACCATAATTTATTATACCATACCTGTTCACACTGAAACACTTATCACAATATTCTGTGGATCTATATTAAAAAAAAACCTTGTTAAACTTTGTGACATATTTCCATATTATGGAGGTCAGGTGCGAACAAACACCCCATAATTTTATTATACCATATTTCTTCAAACTGAAACATAATTATCAAAGTATACTTACGCAGATAGATATGAAAAGTCTTTATTAAAGTTTGTGCCTATTTCCATTCTGTGGAGGCCAGGCGTGAACGCAGACCCCCACAATTTTATTATACCATCCCTATTTTAGTTAAAACATACTTATCAAAGTATTATTATGTACATCTATATAAAACACACTTGTAAACGTTTTTTAAATTTTTAAATTTTTTATTCCCATACTTTGTGGACCAGGCGCGTACGCAAACCCCACAATTTTAATGAATCATCATTATGCCAGATAAAACATACCCATTCCTGTGTTTCGATACATCTATCATTATATATGATCAGTTTTCTATAATAGTCAACCATATAGGAGCTTATTCGTGACCAGACACACACACACACACACACACACACACACACACACACACACGTTCAGCTTTATATTATATTATATTATATATATATATATATATATATATTGGCGTAATGGTTCAAAGCCTTCACTGGCGTACGGGCGGTTGCGTTTCTATTCTCGCTTGAGGTAGTTGCCTATCTAGCCGCACTGATGAATTGTAATACAAGGAAACAGTACTGTAAGCCTCCCTCTTTGGGTAGAGCACTGTCGTGAATCTCACCCGCTACTTCATTGGCTGAAAAATGCGAAGATCGTTGTTTGCTTACAAACAAGGCGGCTTGAGGACTGTCAAAGTGGTGGACGGATGTTTGTTTAAATAGACATTCGGACAGGTTATTTGCGGGCATCGCTTCGTGGGAGAACTGCCGACTGTCAACACGACGGTTCTATGTTCAATCCTTGGCTTGGGAGAGGTGCTAGTCTAGCGGCACTGATGAGTTGTGATACAAGGGAACAGGACTGCATGTCGATGACTATATATATATATATATATATATATATATATATATAGCAGGAGGATCCGACGTTGCCCGGGATTAAATAATGATCAACGGATATTTTACACTCCTATATTTCGAAATCCATGAAATCGGCCGAAAGGAAGCTTCACATGCCTCCATGCAGTAACTTAGTCGAGAAAATATGTTATTATACATTGCACTTAAGAGAACCTGCTGTTTCTTTTATAAAATTATTTTATATAAACTTCTTTCAAGTTAACGAAAAAGATTTTATCAAATTTACGTGCGGAGTTTTAACCTACAGACCACGCCATGCAAAAAAAAACAAAAAAAAACACGCTATCAACTTACCCAAAGTAAACTTTTCACGGCCCGATGTTCTATTATTGTTGGTAAGCGACGACTTGGAAAAAATGGCTTTAGCGATGATAACTAAAATAACGATTTCGATCATCGATTTTCGGTAATTATCGGGAAGTTCTTAGCTAAGATCATTCCCAAACTTATACACTGAAGTTCTGTAAATTTTTAAGAAAATCTGTTCAGCCATTTTGTAGTCTATAAGGAACGAACTCGCACACACAAAGTTGCGTTTATATAAGTGTGTGTGTGTGAGAGAGAGAGAGAGAGAGAGAGAGAGAGAGAGAGAGAGAGAGAGAGAGAGAGAGAGAGAGAATTATATATCTACATAAAATGATATAAGGATCGTTTTTAATTCTCTCCCATTGCAAGGTCTTAGACACAAGAGTCGGAAAGTGGGATTGAGAAGTCGGCCCATCCCCACCCACATCTCAAGGAGGGGCACTCTGCCCTACAAAAACTGCATGAGCAGCTCCTAAACCTAAACGTAGATTCTATGAACAAAGTTTCTTTCTTAGAACTGCACGCCTGTGGAACTCTGATCCGTTTTCCTGCTCTCCAACTGACTATAATATTGCCGTCTTCAAGTCAAACAAGTTCTTGATGAGCCATGCCTTCAGATAATCCAATTCACCAAATTCCCACAACTAACGATTAATACGATATTTTCCCATTGACTACAGTATACTCATTAACTCTTATCTTCGAATGGCCTTCGTCTTTGTAAAAGAAAAGTCAACGGATACTACACTTTGCTCGTAGTAAAAAAAAAAAAAAAAAAAAAACGAGCCATTTCTTTCTTATTTTGTTTTGTTTTAACTTTCCTGACTGTAACGTTATTTCACCTGAATATGAATATTTGTGTGAAAACTAGAGACGCATATTTTTCCTCCATTTTTTTTTTTATTTTTTACTTTATTGTATTTATTTATTTTTTTCTTTTTTGCGGAGGGTGTACATTCGTTCTCTGTAACTGGAGTACATCGAAAATGTGATAATCAGACCGAGACAAGAAACCGCCAGACAACGCATAATTGATCAGCCTTGCGTTAACAATGACTGTGTACCTAGTGGAAGCACTACGTTACCAGCCAATCATCACGGTGTATCGAACAGTGCTATTATTTATTAATATTTTTTTCCATTCTAAAAACGTGTCAGAGCAGAGAAAGGTATAAAGTATTTAAATTTAATAGATAAAGTTATCCAGTCGGATTTTTATAGTCAGCTCAAATAACGTTTAAACTTTGTTTTTATTAAGTTAGTTTCGTTCTTGTTCAAAATTCCCACTACATTAAAAAACACAAAGAAAACTTTGTATGTTGTACGCAGCTGTGGCGAAACAAAAATAACGTATTCCAAAAATCACGTAAATTGATCAAGTAGTTCTATTTTTAAATAAGAAAATCATGAGTAACTGAAAAGCGACTGTCTTGTCGGCCATTTTGAAAATAATCTCATAAAACACAAAACAGGACTAAAAGCGATAACTGAATAATTCAAACCTGCGAGATTTATGTTGTAATGTAATATGATTTTCCTTTAAAAAATAAAACTACTTAAGCGATTTATGTGATTTTTGGAATATGATATTTTTCGTTAAGTCACAGATATCTATCATCAGTAAAGCCATTTTTTCCATTTCGTCGCTTAGCAATAACGATAGAACTACGGGCCGTGAAAATTCTACTGTGGGAAAGTTCATAACGTGTTTTTTTTTGCATGACGTGGTCTGTTGGTTCAGACTGTGCGCGTAAATTTCTTAAGGTTTCTTTTTTTCCGTTAACTGCAAGAAGTGTATATAAAATAATTTTATAAAAGAAACAGTAGGTTCTCTAGAGTGCAATGTAGAATAACATATTGTGGACTAAGTTACTGCATGGAGGAATGGGAAGCTTCCTCCGGGGCGATTTCACGGATTTCGATGACAATAAAAATGTAGGAGTTCGAAATATTCGTTAGTCATCATTCAATCCCGGACAACGTCTGATTTCCCTGCTAGTATATATATATATATATTAGGTAATGCCCTCAAATAATGAATGGATCGCTATGAATTTTGGAATATATATTATAGGCAACACGGTGAATAACTTTTTTCAGTAACACCGAATTTTTTAACTTTCTGTTGATGATTCAACAGGAAGTTAAAAAATTCGATGTTACTGAAAAAAGTTATTCACCGTGTTGCCTATAATATATATTCCCAAATTCATAGTGATCCATTCATTATTTGAGGGCATTACCTTATATATCATAAAACAACTTTCCCAAGTTTCACTTTCATGGCCTTTCCATCGCATACGTTTATTGACGAAGAAAAAAAGTTTTACTATTTAGAAAAAAAAGGGGGGGGTATGTTTACAAAAAAAAATGTTTTTAAATTAAAAAATGTCCATATAACAAAACGTAAATTTGCACATTTCTTATAAAACACAAAACAGGACTAAAAGAGATAACAAAACAATTCAAACCTGCGAGATTTATTTTGTAATGCGATATGATTTTCCTTTAAAAAATCAAACTACTTAATCGATTTATATGATTTTTGGAATATGATATTTTTCGTTAAGTCACAGATACGTACATCATACCGATTTTTCTTTCTTTTTTTTTTTTTTTTTTTTTTTCATAGGGAAAATTTGAACAAGACCCGCCAATTGTCATTTGATATTATTGTACTGTGTTGTTAGTTATTTGATTCACTCTCCTCACGAAGACAAAGTTAGACACAAGGTCGGTTTTTAATGTGGGAGAAGTCCAACTGCACCCCCCCAAAGAGGTACTCTGCATCGGAACAATTTTTTTATTGTCTCAGTTGAGAAGGATTTCTTTCTCACTGATAAAGAACGGAATAGACTAAGTGAAAAATCAAAACAGATACTACATCTTGCTCTAAGCTAAAAAAAAAAGAAAGAAAAGGATTATTGTACCTTATTATTGGCAATGTAACAACGTACTTCACTACAATCTATTATTTTTTAATTACTTCATCTAGCCCAGGTGACAGCTGATATGAAATATTTTTAAATATTCACCTAAAAATATACATCATTAAGGGAGATAACTTATTTTAAATTGAAAACTCCGCCACGCTATAATAAATACCATGTCCCGTCACACAAAAATTAGTGAGTAAAAAGCGTGCTTTTTGTAGTCCAAGACGAAACTATTTCAAGTGGTGAGAGGAAGCGAGACAGCAAATAGTTTCATACATCTCTAGCCGTTTAAAATGAATTCGAAAGAAATCTTCAGTCTAATTCAAAAGTCAACAGAGTAAATATAAAAAGAGGGAGTAGTGAAAAAATAATCGCCGCTTCTACAGAATTGGGACGAGATTTTGTAGTCGATAAATGGAGTTTTCAGATAAAAATCAATGGTTTCGGCTGAATTTTTTTTTGTCAATTCTAATAAGTTACAATGGTAGCCTCCAAATTATGCAGTCGAAATTGCCAGAAGATTACTGAATTATTTGGAAAAAAAAAACTTTAATAGTGTTAACAGGTGAAAAATGCCGCCATCTTTAAATCAAAACGGAAAATTATCTTCCTATTTGAACTCTCCTGTGTCTTACGACTGTTTTCATCAAATTCTACTTTTTATTTTCTTTAATAATTTTTTAGTTTATCGATTTTCGTAATTTTTGGATATAATCATCTTAAAAATACGAGGAATACGTAGATACCATTGTTTTCATGCGAAATTCAATTTTACGATTTCCGAAATTTCGTCCCAGTAGTGTAGAAGCGCCAAATAATCCTGTTCGAGGGTAGTTATCCATCGTTTAAATGAAAAAAAAAAAATAAAATAAAAAAATTGATACTTGTGCAGTTTAGTTTTTGCGGATAATTTCTATTTTTTAATGTTGGAAAAATATCGTTTACTTATATTTACTATTTTCCCCCCATAAAATAATTCTCTTCATGCTCACCCCTACTATTCTAAAGAAGGGCCTGTCTGATTGGTCAAGACGATTCTACTTAACCAATCATCAGACAGCTTATTTGTCGGGCTGAATGCAAAAGGTCCACCAGTCAACAAATAAGAAACCTTTACTCCACCTTACCTTCAACATTCTGAGGGCAGTTTGTTCCTTGGACGTAAAAGAACTTTTATAGTTGGACTTGCCAAATCGCAAACAATTAGTTTTACAAGGACTTTTGTTTATTATTTTTCAATTCAATAATTCACAATTATTAATCTTTTTACTCATTATAATTATTATAGCTCTCGGAAAAATGTCCCTATTGACCTACAGTACTATGGGCACTGTTCTTTTAAAAATAATAATACAGTTATTAATACATTAAAATAGACTGCTCTTAAAACTCTAGGTTTAATTCCATCCCCCTCTCTCTATATATATATATAAATGGCTAAGGGTGTTTTTGTTTTGTGGAAACTCCTTATAGCTTTGTTTTTAAATAAGGATACGAAAATTAGATGATATATTAATATTTAAATGGGATTTCCACAGAGGTTACATCCAGAGTAAATGTTTTTCACATGTTCCTTTTCCGTTAAGGGAATTTTTCTTTTTCTTTAAACAATGTTCTATTGTCAAGAATGTTTTTATTCATGATGTCTCAAGAAATGCAGGTGTTGTGAAAATTTTCAAACGCCATAATGTTAGAAATTGTCGTCCTGGCATGGAAACAATTGTAACGTAAAAGGAAATATACTTTTTGTTGCCATCAACACCTTTTTTGAAGTCTTGATTTTGCTTACACAGTATATTAATGCTCAATTATGAAATATGATAATTTTGTAGCTTACTTTTTAAGTCCTCTCTTTTTGGCTTAAAACTTATTGGTATATGAAAATTTACTAGATTACCCGAACTCAGTACATTACATACAAGTATATATATATATATATATATATATATATATATATATATATATATATATATATATCCATGAATGATTACTTCATTTAATCACAAATTAATATACGACTAAAAAAAACCTTAATTCGAATGCGACTATCTTACTATGGACATTCTGAGGGTTGTTTATTTTTCGGAAATAAAAGAACTTTATAGTTGGACAAAAATATATATATAAAGCTGCAAACAATGAGTTTTGCAAGGACTTTTCTTTATTATTTTCAATTTAATAACTCAATACATATATTATCTTTAATTCAGTCATGTGTTTTCTGTATCATTTTCTTTCAGCATTTTCAAACTTCGGCAAGTGAGAATTGAAGCAGAAGCACTACATAGACAGCAAGAGTTTTGTTTCTATTTATTTGCCTCCTCACGGGGGGGGGCATAGTTAGACACAAGTTAAGTTTTTAATCTGGAGCAAAACCAGCTCTACAAAATGAGCACTCTGGGTGAGAACAAAAATGAAAGATTGCCTCAGTCTAGAAATAATTCTCCTTCACAGACCGACAATAGTGTAGCATCAGAACAAATACTACACTTTGTTCCTCTTTAGTCTTGCTGTATAGCTGACACGTAGCAGTAGTTTTTATCTCTCATTGTTGTCATTTTCCTTTTCTCTTTAATAATGGCATTTGTAAAAGTTAATAAAAACAGCACAAAAACATTTGGACGTAAAGAACCTTATAGTTGAACTTCTATAGATGCAAACACAGTTTTGCAAGGACTTTTTAAAAATTATTATTGTTGAATTTAATAATTCAATGCATATATTATTCTTATCTCATTTTTGTGTGTTCTGTACTTTTTTCTTCCAGAATTCAAACGTTGGCAAGAGAGAACTGAAGCATTCCTTGCCAAAATATTTTAGAGGACTTCTACTCGAAACAGGGAAATACAACTCAAGTTCTTAAAATTTTCAAATGATAACTATTCAAAACTATTTATATTTTTTTAAATGATTATATTTTTTTATTATGAAAATTTAATTTGAAAAAAAAAAATCGTTTTTTAAGTCATATTTTTATATAACAACTGATTAATTTCAGTATTGTCATTTTTTTCTTAATAGAAACTTCATTAAAAAGTTTGGTTAAAAAAATAGTCCATTCGTTTTCATATAAGATAGCCCAATTCATTGATTTCAGAAAAAAAAAATCCAAAATATGTGTTGAAATTTATTCTTAAATTCTAATTGTTTTATTAAATCCAAAAAAATATTTAAATTCCATAAATGTTCAGATAATTAATGTTTCAATTTAATGTTCATTCAGTGTGTTCGTTTTGCTTTTCCCAAAATGTTATGCGACACTTTAAGAACTTGAATTGTCTCCCCTGTTCCAAGTGGAAGTCTTCAAAAAAAAAAAAAAAAAAAAAAAAAAAAAAAAAAAAAACGTTCCCAGAGCACGAACATGTACACGTGTCAATATTTTATTAGCAAAAATTCATAGTACTTTCTAATTGCTAAAAAAAAAAAAAAAAAAAAAAAAATCAAGCTGAAAAAAAAAAAAACAATAAACAGAAAACTGCCTCGAATTGATGTCATAACTTTCGAGTGTCAAGCAACCACTTTACATCAAACCTTATATTATTTACCTCTCTAAACTTTTGAAAAAATCACTATATATTAGGATAAAATATAATAATCAGTATAGTATTGCTCTATAATATAAAATATGAAATCTACACGGATTAAACAAACATATTTAAGCGTATTCAACCACCGGTCCACGCTAAGCGAACAGTACTGTATATTGGGTAAATCTAATAAGAATCATAAGAGAGTCGGTTCCATTATAATAAATACAAAATCTGCCTTAATAATATCATATTTAAGCGTATTTTGCGACTGGCTAAATATTAAATTCATTTATAAAAACAAACGGTTACGGTTACAGAAACATGTATGCACATATGTAGCCGTTTGTCTGTTTAAATGAATTTAATATAATATGGTCTGTTAACTCATTGAGCACTTTTTGGTAGACATGTTTTAGTTGAAGGAAACGAAACCAAGCTACCATTATATATATATATATATATATATATATATATATATATATATATATATATATATATATATATATATATATATAAAAGAGTGTAGCCATAATCAATTGTGGGTTTTTCAACCTTTTATCATATTTTTATTTTAAAATATTTTTATAACGCGTTTCAAGCTTTGTTCCACTCTCTTCAGATATTTTCATAAAAACTTTTTTATTTATAATGAAAGTTTGAAATGTTATTTTTACATCTGCTGATACTAAATGTGTTTTTCAAAGTGATGTGGTCTCACACATTCTGTCCCCAACAGTAAGTGTTGGTAGTGTCCAGTCATAGTTAAGTTCAAAGAGGGGGCTTTTGGTCCGTTTGGTGAAGGTTTTTATGGTTTTATTTATGACTTTCTTTTTTGATGTATAACACACACTCACACACACATATATATATATACATATACACACACGCATATACACAGAAATATATGTAGGAGCATACATATATGCATACCCACCTATACACTTACACACGTACTCACACACATCCACCCACTAACATATCACACGCGTAATTGTTATTTTTTTTGTCTTTCCCAATCAAAACACGCATGCATACATTCATACATAAGTACACGCACACACACAAATAAGATGGAGAATAAGTAGGTGATATGTACACACACACATATATGCACATACATACTCACATACGCATACGTATCCAGGCACACACATATACATGCACACACACGCATATATATATAGAGACATATGCAGGGGCTCACACACACGCATGCATTCATATACACACACGAATACATTTACCCGCTCATATATATATATATATATATATATATATATATATATATATACACACACACACACATATATACAGATGCGTATACATTCTCCCACCCATATATACATATATATATATATATACATATATATATATATATATATATACACACATGGACACACGCACCCACCATCACACACATACATACATATTCATACACCCACACCTCACATATATATTGGTTTAAGTTTTCTTTCTTTCCTAATCCAAGCGCATATGCATACATGTATTCAGTCACCCAAACAGAAGTGCACGCACACACACAAACAAGATGGAGGATAGATAACAGATGATATATATACACACAATCAGACACACACACACACATATATATACATATATATATATATATATATATATATATATATACGCGTACATACACACGTATAATTTCTAATTGTTTGTTTAGTTTAGGAAAATGGTATTATACTGGATATGGATGTGCGCGCCCGTGACAGTGTGCGCGTGCTTTATTGTGCTTGTTTTGTTTTGTGTGTGAGGGTGCACATTTACCTAAGTATGCGTGTAAGTGTATTTTGTGTTTTGCCTATTTATCTCTCTCTCTCTCTATATATATATATATATATATATATATATATATATATATATATATATATATATATATATATATATAGATATATATATATATATATATATATATATATATATATAGCATTGGGCGGAATTTTCACGGAAAGATCTTTTTACATTGACTTTGAGGAAAATGCATCTGTTTATTTAAAAAAAAAACACGCTGAAAGTACTACCTGTGTATATAAATTATAGTCGTCAGTCAGTTATTTTAACGTTTCACTGCATATCAATGTACCTCCATGTTGTTTAGGCGTTTGAACCCCGAAGGTCAGATCACGTCTAACCGTGACTAATGATGTCGGATGTTATACACCACGAGCGAAGGAAATTATGAAGTTTAAATGAACCTTTTTTTTTAATCTTCTTTCGTTAAAAAAATTATAAACAGACTGTCTAGATAACTGAATTCTTTTTTAGTGAAAAATATTGCATTACGCTAAGTGGAAACCATTCTTTACTTTTGTAGAGTGCCGCACTAATAGGGCAACACACACACGCTAATGGGATCTATAATAGGTTGCCTTTACGGGACTCTCAGTCTGTTTATTGATATCGATGTTGTTTGAATCTTCGGTACTCTTGCATAATTTGTCCCGAATTCTCGTGATTTCCCGTCAAGCCCGGATCGGGCGAGACCAGCAATCATCGGTGACAGCCGAGCGTTGTTCAAATGTTGAAACGCTAATTCGACTTTAAAAAGTTTTTTTTTTTTTTTTCCGTTTTTAGTAATTTTTAAATTTACGATTACTTATTTTTAATGATTTATTTATTTTGAATTTTTTTTTATGTACTTCAATTTCTGGAAATTTGATTAGCCAATGAAAAAGCGATATGTAAATGAAAGCAGACGACATTCAAATTGGAAGGAATCAACTGAACCCCAAAAGCTGACAAACTATATTTTCAGGCTCGCCAAACATAAAAAAGGAAAATAAATCTGTACATGCTAGAAAAACAAATGGAAATGCCGATGCAGACTGTCTTATATTGTCAGAAAAAGAAATTGGTTTCCCAAAGAATGAGGTGCACCACTGCGCCAATTGTAAACTCTCTGAGAGAAATTTGTCAGGAGTATTTCCTGAGGAATCCACGGCAGATAGGAGGTCCAGGGCACTGTAGAAATTGATGAATCTCTATTCAACCAAAAAAAACATAACATAGGGAGAATCCTTGAACCGCTCTGGGTCAATGAGGTTAAAGAAAAACCAAAACATTGTACTTACACCTAACATTTATACGGGTAAACAACATTTTCTTGAAGATAACAATATTTAAATAACTTACTGTTGATAAATATTTTGCAAAATAAATAAATAGATAGATATATAAAAATGAATAAAAAATAAATACTAAAAAATATACTAATACTAAAATAATTTAAATAAACATATTTGCTTTTTTCAAGGTATTTTTTTTTTTGTTATTTTTTGATAATTTGCATTTGTATTTTTTTTTTCCGGTTGTTTTAGTCTGCGTCTGTTACGCCGCTCAGCTGTCACCGATGATCGCCGGTTTCGCCCGATCCGGGCTTGACGGGAAACCACGAGAATTCGGGTCAAATTATGCAAGAGTCCGAATCTTTTAATATCTATAATTATTAGTTTTTTGATGAGTTGTTTCGTCTGCGTGTACCATTCAACGCAACACGTGTAAGACATATCGTATATCAAACAAACTGATATGAATGTGATTTAAATATACTTGTAGCATTTTAATTGTTAAATTATATATATATATATATATATATATATATGTATTATATATATGTAAATGAAACTTTGTGTGTGAGTTCGTCCCTTGTAAACTCTGAAACGTCTGAACAGATTTTATTTAAAATTTACAGAACTTTAATGTATAAGAATGGAAGTGATCTTAGTTAAGGTTTGTTTCAGAATACCCCCGATAATTACCGATAATCGAAACAGTTATTTTAATTCATCATGAGTAAAGCCATTTCTTCCAGGTCTTCGCTTAGCAGCAACAATAATAGAACAACTGTCCGTGAAAATTCTAATGTTGATAGTTTTTTTTTTTTTTGTTTTGTTTTTTTTCATGATGTGGTCTCTAGGTTCAAACCCGGCACGTAAATGTCTAAATATTTTTTTTTCGTTAACTGGAAAGAAGTTTATAAAAAATAATTTTATAAAAGAAACAGTAGGTTCTCTAGAATGCAATGTAGAATAACATATGTTGGACTAAGTTATTGAATGAAAGCACGTGAAGCTTCCTTCCGGGCGATTTCACGGATTTCGATGACAATAAAAATATAGAAGTGTGAAATATTCGTTGATCATTATTCAATCCCGGCAACGTCGGGTTTCCCCTCATATATATATATATATATATATATATATATATTATGGTGCTCCTCGCTCTCTATAGGAATTTCTTTAACCGGATTTGTTTTTATATAAAATCTCAACCCTGTTATACCAAGGTGTGTAACCTGGGTAGCTCAAATGGACGCTTGATTATAAACAGTATGGAAATAATATGGCTTCGCAAAGTTTGCAACTTGAAAACAAAATTTTAAATAATAAATATTTCATTCATCAGTTTCTTGTAAACATAAGATCATAGTTTGCTATTTATTTGTATAAAAAGATAAACAGAGAGAGAAAGAGAGAGAGAGAGAAAGAGAGAGAGAGAGAGAGAAGGGGGAGAGCGGTGAGTACGCAATCCTTTCTTTCCCTTTTTTCCGCCTATGCCTCCTTGCACAATAGACGACACATTGAAGACAAGTTGCTATTTATACTCATAGCCTATATAAAATGGTCCCTTCACATTTTTCCTAAGGGCCGTGGCACGTTATGACAGCATTAGATTCATCGACTCCAGATAAACCAGTGCACTGGAGCACCCACCAACACAACTATAAGAAAAATAAGTACAATGTATCTGTTAATGTTATATAAAAAGAACTGTGTGTGTGCGTTTCTTTCCTTATGAATTCCGAAACGGCTGGTCCGAGTTTTATGAAAAAAAAAAATCCGATAAAAGAAGGAACAGACAATTTCGATCAAAGTTAACACCTTATACCGCTTAATAACATAAGGGTAGTAAAGAAGTTTTATTACAACACCAGCAGAAAGACCCGGCATATAAAATCAACGGTAGGTTCTTTAATATGACAGGGGCGCGTTCGAAATTAATATTTTTGTTTAAAGCACAACTGAATCATGATATTTGACTTTTTCATGTTCAACTCAAATTCAAGCCATTATCACTGCACAGGCAGAAAGGCCAGGAATATAAATCAAACGATAAGTTCTTTGGTATGACAAGGGCGCGTTCGAAGTGATTTTATTGTTTAGAGCACAATTGAAGTATGATACTTTTTCATTTTAAGCTTTAATTCAAGTCATAATATACAAAAAAAATTTTTTTTTTAAATCAACAGTAGGTTTTCTTCAGTGCAATGTAGACTACAATGCATTGTGGACGAAGTCACTACAGGAAGGTGTGTGAAATTTCCCCCAGAGGTATCGGGATGGGTCCCAAACTTGAACAGGTAATCAATCGATTTGATTGAAAAAAAAATGAGCGATTTCACAGATTTCGCTGACAATAAAAGCATCGGAGTATGTAACATTTGTTGATCATAATCCCGGCCAACGTCGGGTCTCCCTGCTAGTTATCACTAAAATTTAATACTGTGTATATTTCATAGATTGTCTTTATTTACTTATTCCCTAACCCCCTACCCCAAGAGAGCAGGGTAAGTTTTAAATGTGGGGAAAATGCATTTACTCAAAAATAGTCACTTTGTGTCAGTACTGAAATTAAAACGGCCTCAATCTTGAAGGATTTCTCTTTCACCGGTCGCGGACAGAAAAGAAGAAGTGCAGTATAAGAAAAGATTCTATACTTTAGATTATTTTTTTGCTATACGGTAATTTGTTTTTTATAGCATGACAAATTAAGCACAAGGCCATCAAAAGTGTGGGGAAAATGGGAACAATTGGTTATCCTTAGTCCATATAAAAAATCATTGTTGGCGTTTTTTTTTTTTTGTGGATATTAACAACTTCGAAACTTTATTTTTTTCCGTTGCTTTAGCGGTTTTTAGGAGATATAAGGTCTTGTTTATATATATATATATATATATATATATATATATATATATATATATATTAGATTGGTATATTTAGGCAGCATTTTTGCATTCAAACAAATATCGACTCTATATATTTTAACTTATCGCCGTTTACTGTGTATTTGAGTTTTCGCTCCTTCGCACTTTTACTTCAACACCTGATGATGATTCGCTCGGGATAGCAATAATTATGAAACTTATTAATATTTTTGATTTTGATGCAAAAAGGAGTATACGGAAAATCGAAAAATAAAAAAAAGAATCATGAAGCAAAGTGTCTCCGTTGCATTTAATAATATTTGCTATATATATATATATATATATATATATATATATATATATGATGAAAATATTGGAAATAGTAATCCGACGAAATAGAGAAATAAAAAAAAAGAACAAACCGAGTTATGTGTTCATCAACGTTTCGTCACAAAATAAAGGCGAAACGTTGATGAGCACATAACTGCTTGTTTATATATATATATATACACTAGCAAAAGTACCCGTCGTGGATTGGGTTCAAAAACAGCCTACAGAAAATGGACTCTGATTTATTAAAGTATGATAGGTTATGAAAAGGAAGGGTTGTAAAGAGATAGCTTCGAATTTGGGGCTATCAAAACCAAAGCAAAATATGATGAAAGTAAAAATAAAATAGATAAACCCCATAATTTAATATACCATACCTGTTCACACTGAAACACTTATCACAATATTCTGTGGATCTATATTAAAAAACCTTGTTAAACTTTGTGACATATTTCCATTCTATGGAGGTCAGGTGCGAACGGACACCCCATAATTTTATTATACCATATTTCTTCAAACTGAAACATAATTATCAAACTATACTTACGCAGATAGATATGAAAAGTCTTTATTAAAGTTTGTGCCTATTGCCATTCTATGGAGGCCAGGCGCGAACGCAGACCCCACAATTTTAATAAACCACCGTTCTGCCAGATCAAACATACCCATTCCTGTGTCTCGATACATTTTCTATCATTATATGTAATCAGTTTTTTAAAATAGTCAACCATATAGGAGCCTATTCGTGACCAGACACACACACAGACGTTCAGCTTATATATATATATATATATATATATATATATATATATATATATATATATATGAGAATTACTCTCATAATAAGCTGTCCACTCTATTGTGTTTGTATTGATCTTTTTCATTTGGTTGTGATTAAAATATTAATATATAAATACTGGTATTTATATTAGACTGAAGTTTACCCTTGCTTGTATCAGGTAAACACCTCATTCAATTTGCCTTTTTTATGTCTTATGTGAATGAATTGTCCTTATTTTTTATGGGGCGGATTTATTTATTTTTAAATGTTTACGTGCTATGGACATGCGTTTTTTTCTAGCGTCGTCAGCACAGGTTAGGATCGAACTCATGACACCAGCATCCGCAGTCTGATACTGTAAAAATGTGGCAAGATAGAGAATTACTTGAATGCACAATTTTTTTAACGCTTTTTTTTTTTTTTAACACAGTGGTCACCACTTATCAAGGCCCGGAAGCCACTTAGGGATAAGGGTTATAATTGAAGGTTTGTTGGTGGTTTTTTTTTTTTTTTTTTTTTTTTTTTTTGCAATATTGACAACTTCGAAACGCTGTTATCTTTTTTAAACTTTTTTCAGCTACCATAGCGGTTTTTAAGAGCTATAAGCGCTTCTTGTTATTCATATATATGAATGAATTGCACTTATTTTTTCTGGGAAAGATATGTGTATATATATATATATATATATATATACACATATATGTGTGTGTGTATATATATGCATGTGTGTGTATACATATATATGTGTGTGTGTGTGTATATATATATATATATATATGTGTGTGTGTGTGTGTGTGTGTGTGTGTGAGCGTGAGCGTGTGTATATCCTACCTTTAACTAAAATTATTTCTGTCATCAGAACACCACTATTATTCTCGGGACCATTCTACTAAAAACATCTAAAAGTTGTTGAAAAATTCATTTTGAATATGTCCATGTACAGAAACTCACTAGAGTGAAATGAGGCGGGGGTAAACCAACGAAAGTTCGTTAGTAAGACATCTTAAACCTTTTTTTTAAATAATAGACTGACCACTGTTTACAAGCTTGTTAACTAAAAACAAGTCGATCTCTAAATGAGAGTGGGAGTTAAGTGAGAGAAAAACAGAAGACCAATGAGTCTTGTTTTTGTATAAACAGATTTACCATTCATTAAAACGACGTTAATATTATTCATTATCTTTATATAGTAATAACAAAAAATAAATAAAAAACAAAGAAAATAAAATATATAAAATAACAAAAAACAAAAAGAAAAACGAAACAGAAATATTAAAAATTAATAAATAAATAAAAAAGAAGAAGAAAGAAACGCCTGCTAAATATGCGTTTTTCAATAACCAATTTTTCGTAAACTTCTGGATTTATAACTTGTAGTATATGAATTATTATTCAGACCACGTATCATTCATAACGTTTCAGCCGAATTTCCGTAAAGGTTCTCCTGAGCTTGAATTGCTACCAAAGGCAAGAAAATTTAATTTTTCCCCATTACGCGCCTATTTGCTTGTGTTTTGAAGCATTTTAAAACGCCTTTATTTACGTGGTTTCTTGTTGCTTTCCGAATATTGGAAACACGACGTATTGAAGATGGCGCCGCTTTCGTAGAACAAAAAAAAACAAAAACAAGAAAACAAACAATCAAAACTTCAAACAAATGTGAAGCAACTAATACAGTTTGGTTGAAAATTAAATTTCCGACTATTTGTTACAATTATTAGCCGCATTTGTGTTGTTAAATCTACAAATATCGAATCAAATCAGATGCCGTTTTGAATACGTCGGGTTTACAAGACTCCGAGTGCATCGATGAAAAATGTAAATAACAGTCCCTTACAAACACACTAAAAATTAGGCATGTAAGTAGTAATGGAACTTTTCTTGCGTTTGGTAACAGTTATTTAATAATTTGCACCCCCCTTTCTTAAATATATATGTTAGTATAATAAACGAAAGTGGCCGTTAATCGTACCGTTACCCCTAGCGCATGCGTACCATTTCTATCTTTCTCCTTTCTTTTTCGTATCAATACTTTGATTTAGGGTTAGTGTTAGGATTAATAAAAAGCGTTTTCTTTTGTTTTCGTTTGCATTCAACAATTTATTATCATTGGCACTAATATTCACAGCAACATGTTGGCTGTACTATTATTCATCGGACTACTGTTCTCATCTTTGCTGTGGTTTTCACAACGTTTCGGTCGATATAACCCCAAATCTTCTTCCGGTGTATCTTGTCGAACTGGGGAATGTTTCTGTCGAAGTCGGGAATTTGGACGAAATTTCGAGCGGAACCCTTTATTTACATGGCGCAGTGGTTAGAGTACTGGGAAAAATCAATTGCCAAATGTGTTATTCTCCTGAAGGTTGAAGGTTCAATCCTCAGTGTGGGCGACCGAAAAATACATTTGCGAATTACTTAGGACCTCTATCCAGTCATGACTGACGGAACAATAGCATGCTACTCCTGTGAAGTAAATAAAGAGTTCCGCTCGAAATTCCGTCCAAATTCGACAGAAACATTCTCGAGTTCGACAAGATACACCTGAAGAAAGTCGGAGGTTATATCGACCGAAATGTTGTGAAAATCACACTCAAGATGAGAACAGTAGTCCGATGAATAATAATACAAATAACCAATCCTCATCTCAAAAATTAAGAAACGTAACATGTTAGCTGCTGACAATGGCACTGCCAATCTTCCTGCAATCCAATCCGTTTGGATTCCAGGAATTTTCTTTCCCACCGCAAGAACTGTGACACTAGCATCGGAAAATGGGATTAAAACAGCCAGCGTTCCAGAGAAGGATCCCTCTGACTCTGCAAAGATGCATGTGTAGCTCCCGTCGGCATTCCCGGCAGGGCGCCTCAGGCGATTAGCAATAAACTAATTTCTTCTCAAAAAGTATAAGCAAAGCCTGCGAGTGCGGACCTTTTAAAACTTTACAGAGCGAGAATTACACGGCAATCAATAGGGACCAGAGTATAATCTTTGATTGACGGCGGGGAGGGGGTAAAAATACGTGAAGCAAAAATTTTGTTGATCTTTAGGCATTTCATGGACATTTCTACATAAGAGCTATTCCATTCACGAGAAATTCGAGACACGAGATGTCTTCCGAGCAAAAATCTTGGCCGGCATACGAGAGAAAATCCAAGTTACAAGAGTTTCCAGATGCTACCGCTAGGTGGCCGAGTGGCCTTCCTCACTCTTCCTCCGCCAGGCATTCACCTCCGTTAACCGCTGTCGTATTCCACCATTATAAATGCTCATAATAAACTCACTTTTTTAATTCTATTTCCTTAATGTCATCTTTATCTTATTACTGTATTTTGTGTTTGATTACAACGTGGATGTGTTTTTAGTAATCAGGAAGATGTGTTAACTAGCGGTAGTTCCCGACGTTGCCCGGGTGTTTAGGTGTAAGGAACACTCGGGGGTGGGGATAAAAACAACAGTAGCGGGGGTGCCCGGATGTGTGTAGGCGGCGTAGTAAGGAACCCCGAGGAGTGTAAAAAAAGTGGTAGTAGCGGTTGGGGGTGGGGGCGGGTCAAAACAACAGTAGGAAGAGGTGTTAAAAAAAGCGGTAGTAGGCAGGCAGACTCGAACACGCAACGCGAAGGAGAAAAAAAAAAGGGATAAAAATAACGTGAGGTCTTAGCCGATGTCTCCACCGCCCGACCGGAAGTTCGGAACGTTGGAATTAAGCGTAGTCAATGCAACGGTGACGATGACTTCCTAAAATGTCGGCGAAAAAAAGCGACCCCTCCTTGTACAAAACGGCCGAGTTGAGAATGAAGGATTGAATGTTCTTGGACAATTTTTTCCATATTTGTCGATACCAATCTCGTGAGGATCCGTTGCGGGTGTCGAAAGTTTTTAGCAGACATACAAACGCACACACACATTTTGCTTTTTATATATTAGAAGATTAGGGTTAACGTGGATGATCTTTGGGAGCCAGGAATGGATTAATTAGTTTTCAGTTATTTATTATGAGAAAGCGTGTTCGAGATACGATAAATTCTAGATACGAGCTCCATTCAAGAACGAATTTATCTCTTATGTAGAGGGGCCATTGTATTCCTATTCATTTATTTGCCTCATCACGAAGACAAAGACAGGCACAAGGTAGATTTTAATGTAGAGAAAGCCCAGCTCGTAAGTTTTTTCTATGAGGGGGGCATCGCTTATCAAGGCCCAAAGGCAATTTAAGGATAAATATTAATAAGTGTCAAGTAGACTGTGAGACAACATTGTAATGATCGATTATGGTATATCTTGAGCAGGGTTTGATTATTTAAGAGCACGGATAAAGAATTTATTTACATTAGACTTGAAAGCGGCCATGGTATAGTCAGTTGGTAAACAGCTCATCTGTATTGTGTACCACAAATGGACAGTTCTAGGGGAAAAATTGCTCATAGAATTTTCGTTTAGTGTTAGGCACAGATGGAGTGTAAGAGAAAGTGTTGACAGTTATTATAGCAATACGAGTATTTGTCCTCGTCCACTAGATTTTGAAGACAGTTTTATACTATCTGGACTGGAACAAAAAATGAAAATTAATTCAGCCTAAAAAGACCCATCCTTCATTAACCGAGAACAGTGCAGCCCCCCCCCACAGAAGAGACGTTGTAAACGCGTTTCTGCTCTGTCGTTATTTTTATGGCAAGTGCTCGATTGAACTGCAATCTATGCCCCACCCCCCTCTGCCAAACTTTCACAAACACTCGACTAATTGCAACCACTATCAACAGTATACCCCATTCTCTATCAATGCCTAAATCTAAACGCAGATTCCATGAACAAAGTTTCTTTTCTAGAGGTGCCTGCCTGTGGAACTGTTCTGCTGGTCTGCTTTCCGGCTAACTACAACGTTGTCCTCTTCAAGTCTAATGTAAACAAGTTCTTGTTGAACCGTCCACTTAAATACTCAAACTATACCTAATTTTCACCGCTAACGATGACTACGCTTTTGTCCCGGTGACCACTGTTCACCCTTTAACCCTAATCCCCGAGTGGCCTTGATAAGAGGTGACTTTCTTGTAACAAAAAAATAAAATAAAATAAAGGTGTAGCAACAGAACAGATATTACATTTTACTCCTAGCCAAACTATTGCCAGAGATTTGTATATTTTAAAAAGAAATTGTGAGGAAGAACAAGACATTTTTTAGGAACTGTTTAATTTATAATCAAAGTATCATGTATATTTATTTATTGAAGGTAAGTAATAACATATTGGCTCTGTTCAGTCATGATAGACTACGGATACCCACTGTAAGGGTACCTGTGCGTGAAATTTTTGTGGCAAGAGTTGCACAATCTCCAACCACATCTCTCATGAGTCAGCATCGTTAATACCAGTGCCAAATAGAGGTTCGGGACGACTGGAGACAATGCCGAAATAAGCAGAAAGCACTTACAGCAGCAAAAATTCCCAAGTGGTTACCCATTTGGTACTCGGCCTTTTGGCTGAGATCAAAATGTAGTATCTGTTCCGGCAGATGCTGCAATCAAAGACCATTGTCCTTGTGGCAATCTTTGGGCCCATGTAGGGGCAACCCTATATACCAAATAGCCTTCACTATCCAGCTCCCATTTTCCACCTTTCGGGAGCTGGTCCTCTTTTCCCTTCCCCCTCTCCCTACATTAAAAAAACGGCCTTGCGCCTAATTTGCTCAGTGGGGAAGCAAATAAATCCAGTTCCGGCAGATGCTGCACTTTGAGACCATTGCCCTTGTGGCAATTGGTTATTGGTCCATGTAGGGGCAACCCTATATACCATCCCACCTTCCCCTTCCCTCCACATAAAAACCGACCTTGTGTCATATTTTGCTTATGTGCAGAAGCAAATAAATCCCTACCCATCTGGTACTAGCTAGGCTCATTGTCGCTTAGCTCCGGTGATCTGAAGAGAACCAATTTGTCAACGTGATTATGCCGGAATATACATCTTTTATTAATACTACTATCACCTTTTTTTTTGTTTATTTCTTGGATTTTTCGCCCACCCCACGCGAATGAATTAAAGAAACGATTTTATTACATAATTTTATTTCTACTGAGATTTTAAATTTACACTAACAGTTCAGTCCGGCTTTGTTCGAGCCTTATGTACTGTTCATAACTTATATATATATATATATATATATATATATATATATATATATATATATATATATATATATATATATAGATATGTTTTATTTTTTATTACCGTTTTATCTGTTTGGTTACATATGTTTCGGATGTTGGATAATGTTTACGATCTAACAGCCTCGTCAGACCTTACAGAAAGTTTTTTTTTTCTGTAAGGTCTGACGAGGCTGTTAGGTCTGTCTTAGATAAAACGGTAATAAAAAAATAACACACATTTGCACTGCAATAGTATTGAGCACTCTCTTTAGGTTTTTACTAATTACCAGTTTTACCATATATATATATATATATATATAAATATATATATATATATATATATATATATTTCCAACTCACCGTTCACATTGGATATGTCGACATTTCCGATTAATATTTGACAGGAAAGCGACCACGTGATTAATTTAAATTACACATTATTAAATTTTCAATAATCACGTGATTAAATGTTATCCATTTAAAATTTACCCATAGTGTACCTATTTACTATGCCTCCCCACGGGACAGAGTTAGACACCAGGGTCGTTTTTTAACGTGGAGAAAAGGTACAAAAATAAAAATTGTCTCAGTCGTGAAGGATTTCTCCTCCACCGAAAGAGAACAAGAAATAGAAGTGCAGCATCTGAAGACAAGATACTACACTTTGATCTTGTCCCGAAGGCCAAAAGCGAGACGAAAAGTTCCCTTTAGTGATGTCACGTGACGATGGGCGGTGATGCGATTTTTTCCCCAAATAAAAAAATGGCCAGATCGTAACAAATAAAACCACCTAATTTATTAAATAAAAATTAAGTATAATGTTATAATTAAAAAGAAATATACAAGAACACGCATGAGTAAACTGAAAATACTATACCAAAATGTCGAAGCAATCGGTTCGGTGGTTTTTTAGTTGTTCAAAAAGTAACAAACCAGACGTTTCATTTTCATATATATATATAGATATATATATTAAAAAGTTTGACTCATGTTCAGGTAACCTACATCTAAAATTTCAAGTATTTAAACTCAAAATTGGCGGAGGAGTTTGGTAGAGTCTGCAAAGGTAGACTCTTCCCACTTTGACCTCTTACCAACAAAATTTTCGCCTCAAAACTCATTAAAAAGCTTGCTGCATCTCTGAATACCCTTTATGTAAAATTTCAAATGTTTAGACCAAAATTTGGCTGAATAGTTAGCTATATACCGCAAAGATCAAATCTTTTGAACTTTGAACCCTTGGTAGCCAAATTTTCGGCCAAAAACCGATTAAAAAGTATGTCCTATGTCTGAATACATTTTATGTAAAATTTCAATTGTTTGGACTAAAAGTTGGCTGAGAGCTGAATTTTTTTTTTAAACTCTGACCAACATTTTTATCCCTTTACATTTGTTTTGGGCTTAAATTAAATTAAAAAAGTTTAATCCCTGTCCAAGTAACCTACATCTAAAATTTAAAGTGATTAAACCCAAAATTGGCGGAGGAGTTTGGTAGAGTTTTCATAGGTCAAATCATTGAACTTTGGCCCCTTGACAGACAAATTTCTGGCCGAAAACGAATTAAAAAGATTTTCCCAAATATCAATACCCCTTATGTCAAATCTCGAGTCTGTAGACTGAAAATTGACAAAGTAATTTGGTAGGGAAATGTACACACACACACACACACATACACTATTTCACTTTTATAGATATGTATAGGTTTTATTTCTACTCAGATTTTATATTTGCATTGTTTAAAAAAAAAAAGATTTGGGAATCTTAAGAAGACCCTCCCCCCCCGGTGTACTTGAGGTATTGTGGTGAATGAGAACTTTAGTTAGGATCAAGCATAGACTAGCTAAGGTACATGGACGAGGATGACCATAGACACCACCCTCTCCGCCCAAATCTTAAGTGGCCTTGTACCTAATTTTTTGTTTTTATTTTTTGTTTTTCATTATGTCTTTTGTAACATTTCGGAGTAAAAAAAATATGCATAGCTCAAAGTGTAGCATCTATTCTTTTCTGTTTCGGTTCGTAGAGGAGAAGTCCTTCATGACTGAGACAATCTTTATTTTTCATCTTCCCCCCAGATTAAAACCCGACCTTAGTGTCTAACTCTGCCCTCGTGGGGAGGCAAAGTAAGTAGGAACTATGCCGTGCCGATGTTTTAAGGTTTCCTACCAGAAGGACCCCATCTGCTTGTCTCCTCACGCAGGCAGAATTAGATATAAGGTTGATTCTTAATATGGGGAAAATCCACCTCCTCAAAAAGGGTCTAGCTGGATTAGGGGCGGGGGATGCATTAATCCAGATAAATTTATCCTCCGCTGACCGATCAAAGAAATGATGAAGTGTAGAATTAGAACAGATACTACACTTAGAAATATTTATTCGCTAAACATAAAATTTACATTTTGAAGAAAAAAATGAATTTTTTTACGTCCTACCCACCGTAGTATAAACACCGCCAACCAACCCATATTAAGAACGGCTTTCGGAATAAACACACCCCAACCTCACCATGTTAAGAACGGCTTTCGAGGTTAGGGGATGTTTATTACGAAAGCCCTTCTTAACATGGGGAGGTTGGGGTGTTTATAATACGCTGTGGCACGTCGTAAAAATTTACATAATAGACACAAGGCTATCAAAATGTGGGCATTATTTGGTCATCCAATCTAATGAAATTGACCGTAAAACGTGTATAACAATCTGGTACAAGAGAAACAATCCACTGATGGTGGCCCACGGCCAAGAATTCGGAATAGGGATCTGCGAGCAAGGAAATCCAATTTCGTCCAATCATGACTATCTTTCTTTAGGCTAGAATCATCTCAATCACCACAATACCACATTTACTCTTGCGGCTATCTGACTTCAAAATATCTCACAAATGTTTTACACAATTAAAATTTTATTAAGAAAGAAACCATTACTATTACACTCTGCGCTTAGCCAAAGGGCCAAGGATATGCATTGATTAGCATAGCCCCCCCCCACTATGATTATGACCCCACCCCCTACCCGCCCGAGAGGGGGTTTAACCTGCGATAAGGATGCGATACTGGACGATATTAACACGTAATTGCCCACAATTTCGGATTGAAGTTAGAATATTCGATTCTACAGTTATCGATGGTATCAATTTCGCTAAATCACTCCCGTTGGAAAGTCACAGAAGACAAATTAGAGGCATTTTTAGAATAGCCAAGAACAATAAACACGCAAAAAAAAAAAAAAAAAAGAATGCGAGAGAAAATAAACACATAAATGTTACCAAAGGCAAGATAAGTTACTCTTCTACCTACCTGGATAAGTTTTTTTGTTTTAACTTATTTTCTAAAGTCTTTTTACATGTAAACAAAAGTTTCTCCCACTCTTTATCTGTGCCTAAATCAAAACGCGGATTCCATGAACAAAGCTTCTTTCTTAGAACTTGCACGCCTGTGGAACTCTGTTCCGTCTGCCTGCTTCCCACCGGACTACAACTTGGATGTGTTCAAGTCCAACGTTAACAAAGTCCTAATGAACCGCACCCTTAAGTAAACACTTCATCAAATCTCCACACTGGCGTAATGTACTTGCAATAACCCTTATTCCTGAGTGGCTTCCGGGCCTTGATAAGTGGTGATCACTGTGTAAAAAAAAAAAAAAAAAAAAAAAAAAAGTAGTGTCGAGTTTGTTAGCATGAAAATTATCGATCTCCTTACAGCCATGTTGAGCCACGATACTCGCTCAAAAATCGAACTAAACCATACTGGTAGAAACACATCCAATAAATGTCAGCAATCATGCGAAAATGTGTTTTAAAAGAATTTTCTTTAACTTTTGAGCGATTATCGATTATTATTTAAAGAGACTTCCATCTGTTTTGAATCCAACGGACTTGAGACTACTTTTGTAAAAAAAAAAAAAATCTTTAAAATAAGCTAAAACGCACACAAACTTATGCGGATAGGTAAAATGTAACTTATTTTGCCATTGGTAACATTTTTGTACATTTATTTTTGTAATCCCTTTCTTTGTTGGCTATTGTTGAAAATTCCCCGAATTCTAATTAATTAATTCCAATTACCGCTGCTGCTTATTATTATTATTATTATTATTATTATTAATAATAATAATAGTAATAATAATAATAATAATAATAATAATAAAAAAATAAAAAATAAAAAATAAAGAAAACACCCGTTTTCAAAAACAAATAAAAAAATTTTGATATCTTATTTATTTATTTATTTTTTTTTGTAAATCTGCAAGGTACCACTCCGCACTCCGGCTCTAAAAAAAATGAATTAATTGAAAAACTTACATGAAAACTTTGTAATATCCAAGAGGGATGCTGGTAAGGCTATCCGGTAAAACTTCCATAGAATTGTGCGCTTTCTCCCAAAAGATGTCAAAAATCGACCTGTTGTCGAGGGACTTCGTCCTTAAATACGGGACCGTTGATTTGTGTAAGTACCGCCCGTTGTTTTGATAGTTACATGAACAGCAGCAAAGTTTCTGAAGCAAAAGGACCCGATGTTGTGGACCGCATTGCCCCATCATCGTGCTCCGGGTGGACACCGTCCAGGTGTCCATAATGCACCTAACCTGGAAACTGACCAGTGCACAAGCAGTGCACAGGTAAAAAAAAAAAAAAAAAAAAAAAAAAGACAGCTTATTCAGCTGTTAGTCGACATTAAAAAAAAAAAAAAAATGTTCGTCCCGATAAATTTATAAGCGATACTTTTAGCGAATAAAACTTTTTTTTTTTTTTTTTTTTGGAAAATTATTGTTGAAATTATTTTTTCATTAAAACTCAAATAAAAAAAAATGGAATTCTGTATCTTTCTAATTTTCAATATATTTTAAATATTTTTTTTTTCAAAAGAAATTCAATTTCATATTAATTTCTTGTCTGGAATTTGATGACATTAAATTCTTTTTTATCATTAAATCTCAATAAAATAATTCCGTATTTTTTTCGATGTTATATATATATATATATATATATTAGTGTTATTTTCAATTTCAGGATGCCATCATTTTTGTTTGTATTTGTTGATGAAGAATTATCGTTAGTTTAGTATTTCTACTGTCTATATATATATATATATATATATATATATATATATATATATATATATAAGTTGCTGCTGATATATTCAATATAATAAACGTCCCACAATTATTAGTCGGGTTAATCTTAGCTATTTATAATTGCTACAATGTTTTTGGTTTTCTGTTCCCTAAAAAAAAATAAACCCCTCATCTAAAGAATTCAGTAAAAAGAAAGCAATTTTGTAAATGTGTTTCCTGTTTCAAATCCTTCAAATTTTCAGTTAAATATAAAAACAAATAAAGAAATAAAATTAAGATCTTTCTTCTGCTTTAATCTATTTTTCAAAATCGTTTTTTTTTTTTTTTTCAGAGAGGAAATTTTAAAATGAAAAACGCATGACTTGAAAACGCGTGAATTTCTTTTTTGGGGGATAAGTTCGTAAAAATTTATATCATAGACTAAAAATTTCTTTAAAATGTAACACAATTCTCAACTTTGTGAACTCTACAAATTAAATTACCTTTGCCGTTGCTTATTTTTAGAGGTAATATATATATATAAGTTGTTACGGTTTGTTAATTTCTGAACAGAAAACGCACTTGTAAAATCAAAATCTACATACGTATTTTATTACTTATATTCAAAGGTTCCTTTAAAAGGCGCCGTTCTCATTTGTGGTGGCACTTTCCACGTGCACCTGTTAGAGCCGTTACGCGTCGATGTAGCGATTACGGCACTTATCAAAAAGCCTTTCTTGCGACGTGAATGTTTACAGAGGGTTCCATGCGTTATATCGAAACGTCATCATATTCAAGTACAGGTGCGTCTAAATATTTATAAACGAAGGATAAAAATGGTCATATATATCTAGCATTTAGTTGGATGAATTACCTCGGGCACTATATATATATATATATATATATATATATATATATATATATATATATATAAAGCTTTTCGGAGGAGAGAATGGAGTTGTTGGGTATTTTTTAGTTTAACAGATTGGGTTTCCCACAACTCAAACCGCTGGTATCAATGATTAATATTGGTATTTACTGTGTTGTCGCTCATAATAAATATATTTATATATTAATATAATGAAATAAAATTGAAAATGGTGGGTTTCAGTGGAAATATATAATAGCAACTTTTTTTTTGTATATATTTTCTTTTAACTAGTAAAGATCCGATTTGGGCTTGAATTTAATTTCAAAACTTTAAACTGTCCATCTATCAAACAATTTCTGCGGACACAGGTAAATTACCTGTCCGATACATCGACGAAGAATTCAGGTATTTTTGTTTTTCTTTCTTTTAAATATGCTTTCCGGTGTTTCTTTCCTGTTTTCCTTTGTTACACTTTTCCGAGAGTTCTCTTTTTCTTCAAAGACACGTTTTTTTTGGGGGGGGGGGAGAGAGAGAGAGAGAGAGAGAGAGAGAGAGAGAGAGAGATGTTTTCTCGTCCGTTCACTGCATTAGAACTTTGTTGTTTTTTGTGTAAGCGTTCAGCTTTTGGTTTCGTATCCCGTGTGTTTTTATCCGTTTGTCCTTTGCGGACTGTAGCCGAAGCAACACGTTGTCAACCGCGGATCGAAAGAGAGAAAAAGAAAACGCAATTGAACAAACCGGGTTGACAATTCATTGAAAGATACAGACGTCACAACTCCAAAAGCGAAAGTGAAAGTAGAAACGTAAAACCAAATAAAAAAATTTAAAAAACAAAATTAAATTAAACAAACTAAATATATATATATATATATATATATATATATATATATATATATATATATATATATATGTGTGTGTGTGTGTGTGTGTATATATAGCGATATATATAATTATTTTTCTGGGCTGTTTAGTAGTATATACATGTTTCCCCGATTGTGGAAAATGATTTTCATCGTAAGGCCTCCCCCTAAATATCTCTCAGGTGCGAGACAGCCAGAGCGTTTGAGATGTACGTGTGTTCGTCCGACGGGGAAGGATGAAGTGTAGTTCTGTGGCGATGTGACGCGTCCTCGTTGAGAATCGAACAGAACTAAGTGGCGAGGAGTGGAGAGAGGAGGGTGTGACGTAGGAGTGCACGAGAGGGGAGGGTTGAGGGAGAACGGGAGGAGAAAAGACAGAGGGGTGGGAGGGCGGAGGTGGTAATGGATCACGCCTTTCCTTTTCAAGAAGAAAAAGAAAAAAGGAGCAAAGAGGTACTACGCGAGTGAGGATATAGTTCGGGGTCTCGGAGGTAGATTGGAGCGAGGCAGAAACCAGGCGGCAGGGAGAACGAAAAGACCGCACCAAAGAAAGGCAAAAGAGTAAATAATGTAAGACTTGATGAATGAACGCGGCTCGTCTAGTCTTGGAGTTTTAAGGAGACGGAATTAAAAGAAGATGGGAGAATATTTCGCAAATGTTTTTTTTTTTTTTTCCAGGTGGAAAATTTGTCAAAAAAAAAAAAAAAAAAAAAAAAAAAAAAATGTAAATTATTTGGACTACCACTATTCTCATCTTGGAAGTTATTTTCGCAGCATTGCGGCCGATGTAATCTACGATCTACTTCAGAAGTGTTAAGTAATCTTCACTTTATTCTTATTTAATACCGTATATATATATATATATATATATATATATATATATATATATATATATATATATATATATATAATCACGTTGACACACCAGTTCTGGTTGAATCACCGAAGTTAAGCAACGTTGAACCTGGTCAGTACTAAATGGGTGACCATTTGGGACTTCCAGGTGCTGAGTGTGCTTTCCGCTTATCCCGGCATTATTTCCAGTCATCCTGGACTTCTCCTTGCCACTGGACTCAAACAGTGCCGGTTGAGGAGAGGTGTAGTTAGTGATTGCGCAACCCTTGCATTACAATTACATGTGCAGCTACACTTACAGGGAGTATCCTTTGTCTTTCACCGTTTTAATATCGCTTATAGTTGAGATTGAACCTTGATGCGAGTAGAATTGCTACCTGCAGCCATGATACTACCAGTTTAGGATACGTCTTCGACAATCAGAGACTGTGCTATTGCAGTGGCCTTTTTCTGTTTGGCTGTAGTATTAATATTGAGTAGTATTGGTAGGTTCATCCTTCCAAGACTTGCCTTCCTTATTTTGAAAGGAGTTAATTGCCTGCTTGAGGCCTCCTGAAGCAATGCTGAAAAGTCAGCCCAGGCAATTTTTAAGATGCCAAAGTGGTTCATCTTCCGGCCAGTATTGAACCATCAACTCCCCAGACTAAGCTCTCTCCCCCATACTATCACACCTACACAGCAAGTACCTGTTTCGCTACTACCTTCGAAGAATTTTCGTTTTTTTCCCCTCTGTACATAGAACCCAGCCGGAACTTCCATGTACTGAGATCTATTTATTTATTCATTTTTATTTTTTGTAAAAAAATCGACTTGCAAAGTGCTTCCCTGTCGATTACAATAATGTCGTCTTCAAGTTTAATGTCAACAAATTCTTGTCGAGCCATTCTTTTAAGTAATCGAATCCTACCCTTTTCATCCATTGTTTCCAATCCGTTCATTCTATATCCAATTCACAATCTTATTGACCCTTATCCTCGAGTGGTCTTTGGGCTTTGATAAGTGATAAATACGGAGAAAAAAAGACTGTCACTCAGAACTGGTTGTTACTCAACGCAATTATCCATAAGGCCATGGCTCAATTTAACAGCTGTACCTGATCATGACTGACTGAACGAGAAAAATCTACCACCTGTGGGCTAAATGAATGACGTAGTTAAAAATCTCGTACGAGTTCGCAATGTAGATTTCCAATTTCGGAAAGATATATACATCGGCCGAAATGTGAAAATAACAACCAGTCTTCATCTAAAAAAAAAAAAAATAAAATAAATAAAATAAAAATAAAAATAAAAAATAAATACATAAAAAAGAAAATCGATAAAGAAAGCAAACAAATAAAAAATTTTTTTTAAAAAAAAGGAAAAAAAAAACATGTTAACGTCACTTTTCGTGTATTGGATCGTAAAAGCAGTTTTGTAAAAAATTTTTTTTTTGAAAAGTACGACAAAACAGTGAAAAATAATTATAATACAATGAGAAAATTAACACAGTGAAAAGAAAAAATACCGCTAATCAAAAACAGAAAATGAGAAATTTGTTTATATATATATATATATATATATATATATATATATATATATATATATTAGTCCATTTTTTAAATCCTTTTTCTGTTCTTGTAATGCATTAATTTTTGTACTTTTTTCACCAATAAAAAAAAGATTAAACTGAGTGACTTGTTTACGAAAAAAAAAATTGAAATGCATTCTAGTGGATTTTATTTCGTAATTAATTTATTTTTTCGAATAGGATCTTTGTCTCTTTCCCTTTGTTCGTTGCGTTATTGCAGCTTTTTTTTTTTTTTTTTTTTTTTTTTTTTTTCAATAAATCGCACTTCTGCAATTGACGGACCGTGTCATGTTTCAGATATGATTTTTAAGGTTTGTAATTTTTACGGTATCTTTTGTTTATTAAATTGTTAGGTGATAGTACAGCATAGTAAACGAAGCTCCCTCCTCCAAGTTAAATACTTTCCAAATAAGAGCGTTACTATTTCAGCACGGTACGTAAACTGTACACGTACACAAATGCGGTTAAATAGTAGGAAAAAAAAATAGATGCGGGAAACACAGACACGCGAGGAATTGTCGCACAATTTTATTAAATAAATAAATTAATTAAATTTTTTAAAAAAATTGAAGAACGAAATGTCGATTCTACGTCGGAATTTGAAACCGTTTCTCCGTTTTTAGCAATAAAAAAAAACTTTTTTATATCATTGTACAATTAAGCCCCCCCCAATGACCCCCCTCCCCCTGAGATTCTATTTTTTCAGGCGATTATGTATGAACATGTCGAAAAACTTATCGAAAAGGAAGAAAAGAAAAAATTGTTTTACAATTTAACGTGAGAGATCAATTTCGTATATAAATTTAAGGTAAAATGATCCCCCGTTTCCGAGCCATTCTCTCAGAGCAGTTGACCAACTTTTCTTTTATCATTTATTCAACTGATTGATTACACACTTTAAATTCTGAATGATATATATATTTTTTTTCTGCCAGTTTTTTTTTTTCGGATTTTCACAGGTAATCAAACACAAAGAAAAAAAAACGAAAAAGTTATTTTCGTTTTATTTATTTATTTTTAAATTTTTATTGATTTAGCGATGGGTATATCAGATGGATGTTTATTTATAAAAAAAAAAGAAAGAAAAAAAAGGGGGCGCTTCTATCGAATTGGGACGAGATTTTTCGAAATAGTAAAACTGAATTTCACATGAAAACAATGGTATCAACGTATTCTTCGTATTTTAAGATGATTATATATTATCTAGAAATTACGAAGATCGATCAGGTAGAAACTTATTCATTAAAGAAACTAAAAAATAGAATTTGAGGAAAACGATCGTAAGCCAGAGGAGAGTTCAAAAGGGAGGTAATTTTACGCTTCGATTTAAACAAGATGGCGGTAATTTTTCACCTGCGAACACGATTAAAGTTTTTTTTTTTTTAATTATCTATCTATAAAAGTGACCGTGTCTGTGTACATTTCCCTACGCAATAACTGTCAATTTTTAGTCTACAGTCTCGAAATTTGATATACAGGTTACTGAGATTTGCGAAAATCGATGCGATCGGTTTTTGGCCAGAAATTTGGCGATTAAGGGGTCAAAGTTCAACGATTTGACCTTTGAGAACTATACCAAACTCCTCTGACAATTTTGGGTCTACGCACTTTAAATTTTAGATATAGGTTTCTTGGACATGGATCTAACTTAATAACTTGAGTTGAGCCCAAAACAATAAATTTTAAGGATCATAATAGGGTCAAAGTTAAAACAAATTGACTTCTGCGGTCTCTTCCAAATTACTCAGACAATTTCTGGTCTAAATATTTGAAATTTTACATAAAAGATATTCAGAGATAGGGCAAGCTTTTCCATCAGTTTAGGTCGAAAATCTTTAGTTACCAATATATAAATGTCTGTTTGCATGTCTGCCTTAAATTTTCAATAGAGGCGACGGATTTTACCAAGATCAGTATCGTTTTTAAGTTCGATCTTTCATACGACAAATATCGAAAAATTGGCTAAAAACATTAATATTTTCCCCTTCAACTAGGCACTTTTCTACAGGGGGGGGGCACTTTTTTCGCTGATATTTTTTAAAGTTATCCTCTTCTTAGCCTTAATTTTAAAAAACGTCGCTTCCGGTTTGGCAGTGGTCGTAACAGCATAAACGTTAAGTTTTACCCCCTTCTCTTCCTTCTTTGAGGTACGGGTTCGAGCTTACCACTTTTTTTTTTTTTTTTTTTTGCTCAGCATACACATCCAAACACCCGGGCAACGCCGGGCTGAAATGCTAGTTCAGTAATATTCAGGTAATTTCGACTGTATAATTTGGAAGCTACTATTGTAATTTATTGACACACACAAAAAATCAGTTGAAACCATTGTTTTTTTTTTTTTAATCTGAAAACTCCATTTATCGACTAGAAAATCTCGTCCCAATAGTGTAGAAGCACAAAAAATGACATGTTAAAAAGATACAAATAAAAATAAGTTCGCCAATAATGTTTTCTGAAAATGTAGATAGTTGAGATGTTATTTTTTTAAACGTTTCTTTTTTTTTTCTAATTGTAAGAAAAAAGAAACGTTTAAAAAAATAACATCTCTATCTACATTTTCAGAAAACATCTTGGCAAAATTATTCTAGCGGCACTGATGAGTTGTGATACAACGAAACAAGACTGTATGTCGATGACTACAAACATTATATATATATATATATATATATATATATATATATAGTAATTTATAAAATATATATGGCGATTAAGCTACACTGAATATTCTGCGTTTCATCCACTATAGGATTCGTTAGGCTTTAGCCAATTAGGTGTATGTGAGTAAATGAAGTAGTTATATATATATATATATATATATATATATATATATATATATATATATATATATATATATATATATATATATAAGCTGAACGTGTGTGTATGTCTGGTCACGAATAGGCTCCTATATGGTTGACTATTATTGAAAACTGATCACATATAATGATAGATGTATCGAGACACAGGAATGGGTATGTTTGATCTGCCATAATGATGATTCATTAAAATTGTGGGGTCTGCGTTCGCGCCTGGTCCAAAAAGTATGGAAATAAAAATTAAAAAACAAAACAAAAACGTTTACAAGTGTTTTTTTTTATATAGATGTACATAATACTTTGATGAGTATGTTTTAACTTAAACAGGGATGGTATAATAAAATTGTGGGGTCCGCGTTCGCACCTGACCTCCATAGAATGGAAATAGGCACAGACTTTAATAAAGATTTTTCATATCTATCTGCGTAAGTATACTTTGATAATTATGTTTCAGTTTGAAGAAATATGGTATAATAAAATTATGGGGTGTTCGTTCGCACCTGACCTCCATAGAATGAAAATATGTCACAAAGTTTAACAAGGTTTTTTAATATCGATCCACAGAATATTGTGATAAGTGTTTCAGTGTGAACAGGTATGGTATAATAAATTATGGGGGTTATCTATTTTATTTTTACTTTCATCATATTTTGCTTTGGTTTTGATACCCCAAATTGGAAACTATCACTTTGCACCCCTTCCTTTTCCTAACCTATCATACTTTCATAAATCAGAATCCATTTTCTGTAGGCTGTTTTTGAACCCAGTCAACGACGGGTACTTTTGCTAGTATATATATATATATTTTCTTTTAGTTCTGAAAAGAGAATTCGCAATCTTCAAGGTGTTTACATAGAGAAAAAGTCATTCTCCCCCAATCTTTCATAAAAATTACTTTTAACTATAATTTTCTACTTGATAAATTTTCATCATTTTTTAATATATTACTATTTTCGACATGACAATCAAGTAAGTATTGTTTTTGCTTAAAACAATATATTAAAAAAAAAAATCAATCTGTCGCCTCTTTCGTAACAAGCACTGCAAAATCTCTCCATTCTTATGATTTCGCGGTAAATAAAAAAACAACCTTCTATTTATTTATTTTTTTTAAACATTCCTAAGTTATAGAATAAAGCTCGACTCATTTTAAAGAATTGTGTAATAAAATTAGGCGCTTCTGTACTATTGGGACGAAATTTCGGAAATCGTAAAACTGAATTTCACATTGTATCTTCGTATTTCTCGTATTTTTTAAGATGATTATATAAAAAAAATTATGAAAATCGATAAGGTTTAGATAATTACTAAACATTGTAATTTATTAGAATTGAAAAAAAAATCGGTAGAAACCATTGCTTTTTATCTGAAAACTCCATTTATCGACTACAAAACTTCGTCCTAATAGTGTAGAAGCGTCTAAAATTTAGATCTCCACATGGATGTACGTAAGCTAATTTTTTAAGGATTTAAATTCAAAAACCTTTTTAAGAGTAGATAAAGAAAAGTGAAAAGAAATATGAAATTGCAAATATGAAAAAAAAAAAAACCCAAAAGAACGAAATATATATTCTTTTCGAAAATCGGCATAAAATTAATAACAAATAATATTTACGCGATTTTGGAATCGTTTTACTTATATTTATTTACACTACACTGTTTTGTCTTTTTCTTTTAATTAAATTATTATTTTGGAATTATCTTCACGATTACTGTTTCCATTTCACTTCCGGTTGCTCCTCCCCATGTTAAGAATGATTTTCTTTTTCTAAAGAATAACAAATAATAATTCAGTAACCCCCTTTTTAAAACAGGGGTAGAGTGAAGGCTACTTTTACCTATTCTGTACTTCTAACAATGTATTAAACAAAAGATACCATAGGTACTAATCAATTAAAAGTGAAGGAGCAACCGGAAATGAAGTGAAAACACCAATCGTAAAGATAACTTTCAACACTTAACAAAAGTAGATTAACTTTAATTATACGGTATTGCGTGGTCACCATTATAAGTTTTTCTTTCAATTTGTATTTGTACAGATAAAACGCTAAGCTAAATAATAATCAGTTTACGTGGCAGTGTTCTGGGGGTTTAAGGTTCGATCCTAGTTACGAGCAATACTAAGAAAACAAATAAAAAAATTAATTGAACTTGCACGGTCATAGCTGACGGAAGAGGAGCAGATTATCCTCGTTGATTAAATTCCATACAAATTCCGGAGTTTTACAAGAAACACATGAAGAAGGTCGAAAATTACATCGGTCAAAATGTACTCCAGGATGAGGACAGTAGCCCGATTAATTTCAATAATGCAGATTATTAATTCTTATCCCAAAATTTCCAAAACAATTTTGTTAATATTTTTTATTTTTTTCAATTTAAATGCTTCTCAAAACTTTCTAGATTTAAATTGAACGCAGATTTTCTAAGAATTTTAAGGCCAGTTTAAATGGCTTTCTGTTCAATAGTTTAATGGCTTAAAAAAAAAAAAAATGCCCTCACCTTGAAGACGTACACTGCTTCGACAACTGCGGCCACTGATCTATTTTATAAAGGAAAGTTGTAATTCGATCTGTGTGTTCAGCTAAATTTCAGAAACTACACAAGATACATTTTGCAAGTCTTACATAATCGATTGCAGTGTGACCTCGAGATTGTCATGCTAACAAAGCATAACTGTAATATTAATTCCTTTACAGTCACTACACACAATTTGTGCATGGGTAGTTCAAAACCACATTACTTTTTCATTGGGGATTGTTTGAAAAACAACACTGAAACTAGGTCCAATAATCAACTTTATTTTTTTCTTCTTTCTGTTATATTTAATTAGTTACTGAAAGTTTTGTCGCTTTGTTTTTCGGGTAAATGCCGAATCCAGTCATTTTGGAAATAAGAATTTATACAAGAGAGAGAAAGAGAGAGAGAAAGAGAGAGAGAAAGAAAGAGAGAGAAAGAGAGAGAGAGAGAGAAAGAGAGAGAGAGAGAGAGAGAAAGAGAGAGAGAGAGAGATTTAAAAAGAAGCGTTAACTTGAAATGCAAGACGTACACCAGATCCATTGCCAAAATGACAGAAAAAAAATGTTTGCATCATTCTACCACTCCAGAAAGTATCTCAATCCCGACGTAATCTTCTACCAGTACAAGAGTCAAATATGTCCCAAGATGGACTACTGTTGCTACAACTGGAGTGGAGCTCCTAAGAACACCCGTTCCTTCCTTGACAAGGTATAAAATCGTCTTCGCAATCTAGTGGGCGAGGATCTTTCGCCTCCCCACTTCCTCTTTTTTGTAGAGGAGACGTCGCGAGTCTGTTTTATCCTTACTTTTAAAGTAAGCTCAACTGAGCTCCAATCGATGGTCACTCCGTGTAAAACGTTCGCAACAATTACTCGCTTAGCTAAAACAACCGCTAACAACTTTTCTCACACCCTATCTGTGCCTAAAACTAAACGAAAATTTCATCAGAATTTTTTTCTAAGAACTGTCCGTTTGTGGAACGCACTACCGGGTGTCTGCTTCTCGGCTGCCTTAAACATGGTCGTCTTCAAATCAAATGCAAATGAAGTTCTATTGAGTCTCCCATTCAAAAAATTTATGTCCTACCCAAGTTCCGCCATAACTGATCATTTTGTCTCAACACCTACCCAACACTTAACCATTATCCTAGAGTGCCCTCCCCCAGGCCTTGATAAGTGATGACCTCCCAAACAACCAAAAAATAGAAAGCTGAAAGCAATTCATTTACATTTTATTTTACCATTAACAAAAAAATTAAAGTGGTTGATTTTACGAGCTAACCGAAATGCATTCGAGTGAATTTATTTTGACAAATTATTTTACAAAAAGGATTTTTTAAAGTTTACGTTACGCTATTGTAGTGTTTTTTTTTTTTAAGTTTACGTTACGCTATTGTAGTGTTTCTGATTTAATATATAATCGATCAATAGAAAATAAAAAGAAATAAAGTCACGCAGGAGCGAGAAACACACACACACACAGATACATACAAGAAATGGTCCGCATTTTATTAATATAGAGATATAAAAATGAAGGAAAAAAATCGATTCTACGTCGGAATTTGAAACCGTTCTCCGGTTTTGAAAACAGAAAAAGTTTGTAAAAAAACAAAACAATACAAAAACAATTTTTCTAATATTTTATATTTTACTTGATAAAAAGATACAAATAGAACGAAAAATGTAATAATATAAAAAAATATTTAAAAAAGACAGTTACTAATAATACTGAGATACCATTTTGGTAAAACTTGCGGAGAATTCGCTGTTTTACGGTTCTTGTAAAAATGGAACGGAAATTTAAATTTCGTTACGTTTTAAATTCTGTACATTTTTACAATTACGTTCAACTCATCTTTCACATTCGACATGTCAACTTTATAGGTTTTCGGGTATGCTGACAAGGTTGGGGTGTATTCCGAAAGCCGTTCTTAACATGGGGAAGTTGTAAGCATAAACGTCGACATTCCAGTGTACCTATTTACTATGCCTCCCCACGGGGCAGAGTTAGACACCAGGATCGTTTTTTAACGTGGAGAAAAGGTACAAAAATAAAAATTGTCTCGGTCGTGAAGGATTTCTCCTCCACCGAAAGAGAACAAGAAAATGAAGTGCAGAATCTGAAGAACAGATGGTGTTTATTTGCTCCCCCACTGAGCAAATTAGGCACAAGGCCGTTTTTAATGTGAGGTAAAAACCAGCTCCCCTAAAAGTAGGCAAAAAGGGGGCACTCTGGTTACCAAAAATAATAATTGTCCCAGTATAGAGGGTTTCTCCTCCATTGACTGGTACAAATCATCTTAAGTGCAGTATTCGCCGGAACAGATACTACACTTTGATCTCGGCCAAAGCCAATTGTCGACATTCCAGTGTAAACGACGAGTTGGACTTGTGTAAAAAAAGACCAAAAAAAGCAACAAACAAAAAAAAAAAAAAATGAAAAAAAAAAACAAATACCAGAAACGTATACCAAACTGAATTTTTTTCGTTTAAAAATTTAATTCTTTTGCTTTGGTTAATGAAATTTTATTTTTATAAAAACATCTTTCGTTTTTTTTATATATATAAAAAGTACGATTCATGCAGGTTATTCTTTCGATTATTTTCCTTTTTTTTTTTTTCTTTTTTTTTTTACATGGGGGATCACCACTTATCAAGGCCCAGAAGTCACTCGGGGACAAGGGTTATTGTGTGTACAGTAATCAATGGGATAGTATCGTAGTAATAGTTAGTATTGGAGATTTGATAAAGTGTCATTATTTAAGGGGCGGTTCATCAGGAATTGGGGGAGGGGAAGAGCACAGTAAAAACTAAAAAAATTTGAAACGGAACGAACTTTACATTTTCGTTCCATTTTTTTCAACAACCGTCAAACAGCGCATTCTATGCAAGTTTAATACTTCTACAGTTTATCGCCGAAAATAGAGACGCCATTTTTTTTCGAGCACCTGTCTTTAAAATCAGAGGGAGAAATCAGTATTTTAAACTATGACCGAAGTAGGAAATAAATAACAAAAAAAAAAAAAATTTACAAAATTGTTTTATTAAAATTATATTTTCTTACGCAGACTTTTCAATAAATGGTTTTTACAATTATATTTTGATACATTTTTATTCAATGAATGTTTTGGGTGTTCAAGTGGCGCTCGCACAGTTTAAACAATTATAAATATGTCTTTTTCATTTTTTTGTTTTTAATAATAAAAAAATATACGTTTCATGAAAAACTTCCCGTTTTCATTAATTAAATCGAAACATTTCCAGTCAAACAATTACGGATATATAGTCTTTATTCACTTTTTTCATAGGTTTTTAGAAATTAATATCGAGTTTAATTTTTTTGTTATTTATTTCCTACTTCGGCCATAGTTTTAAATATTGATTTCTTCCTCTGATTTTAATGACAGGTGCCCGAAAAAAAATGGCGTCTCCATTTTCGGTTATGAACAGTAGAAGTACAGCAAATTTTACCACCAATTTTTATGTAAATCTATATATATATATATATATATATATAAGTGAACGTACGTGTGTATGTGTGTGTATGTGTCCGTGTACATTTTCCTACGCAATAACTGTCAATTTTCAGTCTACACACTCGAAATGTGATATACAGGGTACTGAGATTTGGGAAAATCTTCGTAATCCGTTTTCGGCCAGAAATTTGGCGATTAAGGGGTCAAAGTTCAACGTTTAACCTTTGAGAACTCTACCAACATCCTCCGATAATTTTGGGTCTGAACATTTGAAATTTTAGATATAGGTTCTTTGGACATGGATCTAAATTAATAACTTGATTTGCGCCCAAAACAAATGTTAAGGAGTCATAATAGGGGTCAAAGTTTAAAAAATTCACCGCTTTTTATTTTCTTTTTTTGCTCAACATACACCCCCAAACACCCGAGCAACGCTGGGCTGAAATGCTAGTCTATCTATAAATGTGATTGTGTACATTTCCCTACGCAATAACTGTCAATTTTAAGTCTACAGACTCGAAATTTGATATACGGGGTACTGAGTTTTCGGTCAGAAATTTGGCTGTTAAGGGGTCAAACTTCAACGATTAGACCTTTGAGAACTCTACCGAACTTCTCCGCCAATTTTGGGTCTAAACATTTGAAATGTTAGATACAGGTTTCTTGGACATGGATCTAACTAAATAACTTGATTTAAGCCCAAAACAATAAATGTTAAGGGGTCATATTAGAGGTCAAAGTTTAAAAAATTGTTTACCTCTGCGGTCTCTACCAAATTACTCAGACAATTTCTGGCCTAAACATTTGGAATTTTACATAAAGGATAGACAGAGATAGGGCAAGTTTTTAATCAGTTTGGGTTGAATATTTGAATTACCAATATATAAACGTATGTATGTTTGCATGTCTGCCTAAAACTTTCGACAGAGGCGACGGATTTTTACAAGATCAGTATCGCTTTGAAGCTGAACCCTTCAAAGGACAAATACCGAAAACTTGGCTAAAAACATTAATTTCTTCACTCTCAACTGGACACTTTTCTACAGGGAGGGGTCGCTTTTTTCGCCGATATTGTGGAAAGTCATCCCCTCTTTTCGCTTGTCTAGCCTTAATTTAAGCCTACGTCACTTCCGATTTGGCAGTGGTCGTAACAGCAAAGACGTCACGTTCCCCCCCATTCTTTTCCTCCTTCGCGGTACGGGTTCGAGCCTGCCTTCTTACTACCACGTTTTTTTTTTCTTTTTGCTCAACATACACATCCAAACACCGGGCAACGCCGGGAAGAAATGCTAGTTTAAACTAAATGCAAAATGATATTTTTTCTTATTTCTTTCCGAAATATTTTTTTTTTACTTTTATTAAAAAAACCCAAAAAAAACAACATGGCAACAAAAAAAAACTATAAATACAAAGTTAAGTGACCGATTTTATAAATAGAACGAGTTAAAAAAATAAATTGCGGCTAAATTTAAATTTTTAAAGCCACTTTTTATTTTATCCTTTATTTATTGTTTGTCATCGAGTTTTATATTTATTTTATTCTATTTACTTTATTGTATTTATTGATCTGTGATGAATCGACTCTTCGATTCCGTTAAAAACTTGGCGTGATCGTCATCATTAGTAATTTGTCGATTGAAGTGATGAGTTCGGCTGGGAATATGACGGCATATGAAGAGAGAGTGGAGAGAGGGAGAGAGAAGACGATCGGTGCATGAGAAGGGAATATAGAAAAAGAAGGAGAGAAAACGATGAAGAAAGAAAGAAAAAAAGGAGGGAAAGAAACGACTAGGAGAGAAAGAGGGGAGTGACAGAGAGAAAGAGAAAAGAGGAGAGAGAGAGAGAAAGAGAAAAGAGGAGAGAGAGAGAAAAAGAGGGAAGGGACAGGGAGAAGAGAAGAGAGAAAAGGAAAAAGAGAGAAAGGAAACGGAAAGAGTAGAGAAGAAATTTAACCGAGAGAGAAAGGAGGTGTGTGTGTGTATGGGGGAGTGGTGAAACGAAAAAGGAGAAAAAGAAAGAAAAAAACAAGTGAAGCATACATGGTCCCCCGTGAGTGAAGAGTGAACGAGACATAAAAACATGACTAGGTTCAGCATTTGCCCCCCCCCATTTATACCCAAAAGTCTTCAGGGGGACATCAAATCTTGGTGAAAATGACAAACGGTGCAGTTTTAGGCTTCAACATATGTAAATGTGAGTTCTGCACCATGCGAAAAAAGAAATGAAGTCCACCATTGACACCTGCCCCACACAATTAGCCCCCAAAGTCCCCAAGGCCTTAACACATTTAATTTTGACTTAAGCACCATGCAAAACTTCTAAAACAAACACACATATGGTGAAATACTCCCAAAAGATGTTTTTATTAGCCCTAAAAGAACCCCTGGGGCACACCCAAGAGTTATCGCAAAGTATAGACAAAGAAAATTATATAGAAATCAGTTAGTTACAACTTTTTAGAAAGTTTTATAAAAATCCAAGGCATCAATGTTTTTAATAAGCACAAAAGTGTCAGTTTTAGCCATTTTAACCCGAAAGGCACCCCGAGGGGGGGGGCAACCGAAGTTTTCCGGGAGAATCCATTCTTTTACATTTTTACTCATATCATGTTTAATGTTTGTGCAAATTTTTTTTAAACTCCAAGGCGTAGTTATTAATAAAAGTGCAGACATATTAACGGACAAGGGGTGAATTTACAGGTTCAACCTCCTTTTTGTCTGGGGACAAAAAACGAAGAGGGGGGCGTAGAGAAATGAAGAGGAGCAATGAGAAAGATGGAAATACAGTGAAAAACGTTTCGAGTGAAATATTAGAGAGAGAGAGAGAGAGAGAGAGAGAGAGAGAGAGAGAGAGAGAGAGAGAGAGAGAGAGAGAGAGAGAGAGAGAGAGAGAGAAAGAATATATATATATCAGTGTAGTTGTTTTTGGTTATTATGTTTTACGGCATATCAACCCTTTTCGGGTTATTTAATGCCGAATCCAAAGATTTTGAAGAAAATGTTTTTATAGAATATATTTGTTGTTTTAAAGTCGGTTTATACTTAACCCATAGTTGGGACCCTAACAGGTACTACCACTCCGCGTCAGAGTGGACCTGGGAGCAATGGTAATTAAAGAGTGGCTCCACCCTCACCACTGGATATAGTTTAAGGTCATATCCAGGACCATATATCAGTGTAAGGACGATTAATCGGAATCGGGAATCCGAACTTCTTGAGGTATCAGAATTGGTATCGGAAAAAATTGTGTCTATTTTCTGATGCCAAAACGATTCTTTTAATTATCTTTTTTTTTTATTCCGTTTAAAACAAAATCTTCCACTGCTGGTAGTCATTATAAAATGATAAATATTTATTGATTTTTAATTAACAGTAATGCTAAAATCTATAGATTATTCCTCCACAAGTGTATTTTGATGTTTCAGGAAATACGTGCGCATTGAACACGTGGTTTCACGGTAATCGGGGGAAAATGGCAACTTTATACTTAAATATTTAGAGATTTATGAAGAATCAGAATTGGAATCGATAATTGTAACGGAATCTGGAAAAATATTTGAATCATTCTGATCACTAATACATCCTAAGCTTGTTTCCTTCACTAATTACAAGAAACCTTCTCAACTGCAAACAGCTATGGCTAAAGATACATTACCTGAAAGTACTTCCTTAAAACTCCTTGGTCTAACGTTCACAGGGAACATGAGCTGGAACAGATACATTGAAAGCATTGCCAAGGCTGCTGCGAAGATGGGCTTTCTCAAACGTGCTAGAAAGCTATTTACGCCTGAAAGTATCCTGTATCTCTACAAAGCCACCATTCGCCCACGAATCGAGTACTGTTGTCAAGTTTGGGCTGGTAGGTCTGCTACTGGTCTCTCGCTCCTGGTCAGGGTTAAAAAAAAAGAGTCGCCAATGTGATAGGTCCTGAACTGTCATCTAAACTTCAACCTCTAACCTATCGACGTAATGTTGCATCCCTCTGCCTATTCTACAAGTATTTTAATGGTGAATGCCCTGACGAACTACAAGCCCTTGTACCCCCTCGACACAAATACCCCCGACAAACATCAAAATCCCACCTCCACACAGAAGAGATCCCTAGATGTAAGACAGCCTTCTACTCTAATACTTTCTTCCCCAGAATTGATAGACTTTGGAACTACCTTCCGAGTTCCTGCTTTCCCAACTGTACTGACATGTGAAAGTTCGAGTGTAACGTGAACGCACATTTCGCTGCTCAACTCCCTATATACTATCCTTGCAACTTATGTCTCCGATAGTAGTCCTCTACATCAAAGTGGTACTCTGCCTTGTTTGGGGTTGTATATATAAGTCACAGATTAGAGATCACGTGAATTATCCTGCCAGATATTACATTGAAGTAATGCTTTCAGGATGATCCTAGCCAAAAAGGTAAAGCTCAATATTTAAAATATAGAGCAATATATAAGTTTAATCATTATAGTAAAATTCTGTAAATCAAAATATATGCATATATATTTAAGTTAAGAATTCATTGTGTGAAACAAGGACTATCGAGAAAAATTGTTTATTTCCTTAATCCATACATAATTTTTCTCTAGAAATTCCTTGTTTCAAACAATATATTCTTAACTTAAATATATGTATTTTGATTTACAGAATTTAACATTATATATATATATATATATATATATATATATATATATATATATATATATATATATATATATTCAATAATTGTGCTGAAAAGCAAAATAGCGTCCATTCCAAGCTGAACATTTTGCTAACTGCATTTCATTTCCTCTGATAATATGAGCCATTGTTGAAAATCCATGGATTAAGGAAATTAAAATAACTCCTTCTGTATATTCCTTTTGTCAAGCAATAAATTCTTAAATCGAATATATGTCTCTATATGTTGTTTTTTCAGAATTTAAAATTTAACCACGAAACTTATATATTGCTCTATTCTTAAATATTGAGCTTTTCCTTTTTGGCTAGGAACTCCTTGAAAGTATTACTTCAAGTAATATCTATCAGGATTTTTCATGTGAATTCTATCAGTGTCTTTATATATATATATATATATATATATATATATATATATATATATATATTCGTATCCGGTTCTGTTCATACATTTTAATTCTCACTCAGATTTTTCGAAGGAAACTTTTCTTTTCCAAATAATAATGCAGGGTGATTACCTTCCCTCCCTTCAAATAGGCCATCCATGGCGTCGTTAATAAAATCCACAATCCTTTATAAAATCTAACCATATTTGGTACGAAACAAACTTCCGTCTGTGCCTGACTTTATTTTTATATATTTTTGATATACAGAATTTAACTTTAATCATTATACTTATATATATAAAATAAAAATTACAATTAAATTTACCAAAATGATCCAAGATGGTAACACCAAAGTGTATCATAAATATTAAAGAATTAATATTGATAAAGTAATCTCAACCAGATGTACCAATGTTTTTAACATGTTTTATTAACTATTTGCTCTTTACACACACACGCGTGTGTGTAAACATTGTTACAAAATAACCTGCATTCTTTGCTTAATTGTATCTTTTTATTTTTTTGTGGTAACACTCCCACACTTAAAAAAACAAACAAACAAACAAAAACAAACAAAAAAGAACGAATAAAAAAAGTTTATGAATCTTCCATATGTATACAGAACGTTTTCGATCCGGAATCTGGAAAAATATTGAACTCGTCCCACCCCTAGAATCAATACACACTGGTCTTTATTATAGAGTGTACGAAAGTGGGTAGAATATGTCTGGTTCAAGGCTATCATGCCGGAGCGTTCAATCGAAAGTTAATTTGTATTTATTACCCAGCATCATATTATAGCCTCTTCTTATTGTTAATTACTGGAGATGTTAACGAAGCATTCATTCGCGATCAATTAGCAACTGACGATGCGAGTTTTGTTTTTAAATCTCAAAATAATTGTTACAGCAAATGACACGTCCGTGCCGTCCGATATATAAAGACTTTTCACTATGTATATTTATTAGACGTGACCCTGCATTTCTATAAAAGGCGCTGTTCGTCGTTCCGTTACACTTAAGTTTGAATAACATTTTAATCATTATTTTTTATTTTATTATTTTTACACAAGGATCACCACTTATCAATGCCCGGAGGCCAATCGAGGATAACGGTTAATGGGCATACATTAGTCAATGTGATTATAGCGTAGTAAACATAAGTAGTTGAAATGTTGTCAATTGGATTACTTAGGGGGAACGGTTCATCAAGAATTTGTTTACGTTGGGCTTGAAGACAATCAGATTGTAGTCAGCTGGAAAGCAGGCAAACGGAACAGAGTTCCACAGGCGTGCTGTTCTAAGAAAGAAGCTTTGTTCATGGAATCTACATTCAGGTTTAGGCACAGATAAAGAGTGGAGGGAAATTATTGATAGTGGTTTCAGCTAGACGAGTGTTTTTTGTGAAAGCTTCGCGAAAGGGGGGACCATAGATTGAAGCTCATATGAGCACTTCCCATGAAAATAACGGTAAAGCAGAAACAGGCTCGCAACGTTTCTTCTGTGGGAAAGAGGTTGCAGGGAAGAGAAAAGGGCATCCCCCACTAAGCTACGAAGTCTATTTTAAACTCTGTCAAGATAGGATAAGCTGCTTCTAGCAGCTCCTGTCCAGATGTGGCAACAGTACTCTATCGTTGGCCGTACCTAGCTTTTACATAGGTAGAGAATTGCATCAGGAGCGAGATATCTACTGGAGCGGTAGAAGGATCCTACAATTTTTCAATCAATGGATTTGATATACGTGTCTTTTTCAGACCGGGAGTAAAGGGCAAGCTCAGAAGCATGCGAATATCGAACAGGTGTATCTTGCAGCATTTAAGCAGCAGCATTAAATGTTGTCTTTCCATCTCGACTCACGATTGGCCAAAAGCTCAAATTAACAGTTTCTACTGCTCAATCATAGCGCAAGAAATAAGCATTTTCAAGCATCGCGTTGTATGAAAACCCTATGCATAGCGATGTTTGTCCCTCTTTCCCCTTTTTCTTTCAGAGACAACTTACGCGTGGACGACATACACAGCTGCGGTCTTTTAGGTTTAAAGATCCTTGAGGTACGCAACGTGAGGCACACGCACACACTACTAAACATATAAACAACCTATACACACTGTTAAATGAACTCATGTACATAGTTTATACATGTACCCTTTCATTGGCAAAGCGTATTCATATACGAGTGGGGGTACCCGGCGTACCCCGGGTATGGTGAGGTGTGTGTGGGGGAAAAATCAAAGCAATGAAAGAAAAATAAAGAATAAGCGAACGAAATAACCCTGTTTGAATGCTAAAACTTAAAACGGAAAAACAAAAACACAAAAAAAACAAACAGCGAACGTGATGAAAAATAAAATAAAATAAAGAATAAGCGAACCAAAAGAAAAATGCCATAAATAATCCTGTTTAAACATTAAAACTTTACAAATCGAAAAAAGAAAGTGCGATACGTCAGCGCGAACGTGCAACGACGCTGTCACTATAATCAATGCTCTACGGCCACGTCAGCGATGCAACGTCATTTTTTTTGTATTTAAACTAATTCAAGAAAGAACGTTTTTCACGCACGTGTGTTTGACTAAATTGTCATGAAGGAACGATTTTTAGTTATTTTTATGGGAATAATTGACCGTTTTTCTAATTTTCTATATATTATTCGACAAAGATATCGCCCTTTCGACTCGGTCCGATGTCGCTGAGAAAAGTTTTAGGGAGGCAATATTTCGTCTTTATTTCAATGATAGTACATGCATGCAACTCTAGTCCTCTTCGAAGTAATCTCCTCCGACTGCAATGTACTAACTTCTGGAAGGTCTCATTGAAGTCCTTTCGTGTGAGCGTGTCAATGACCTTCGTCACTACCTCTTTCACTCCTAAATTATCGAATAACGACAGCTTCTAAGATTTTCCATTAAATTATTTGACCAATCAAGTCTGGTGTTTAATCCTCCCACACCTCTCATCATCCCTCAGGGATCCCCCTGCTTTCCTTGAATCTCATGCTACTCAAAAACTGATGGTCGATTAATGCAAAATGACCCAAAAGCAGTCTATAGCATTCTATACGTTTCTGTGGAATTTTTATTTTCGAAGTTTAAAGCATAATATTATTGCATCTCGTTCTTCTAAAGTGTTCTGACGTCCAGATTGCATTTTTGAAATGCACCAGATGTGACAATCAGGCTTTAGTAGGGTGTATTCCAATTCCCGCTGTAGCTGTTCATTAAAATATTGATCAATCACCTCATAACATGTATATCAAAAACGTACTGAATTTTTAAGAGTGCACGACAATTTTAAATGCCATGCACAAAAAGGTCTAAAAACCTATTCAAGGCACCTCATATAAGTTCAAATATGTTAAACTAAAAAATTCTATCTTGCATTGATAAAGTTCAAAATCAGCTTCGAAATCTAGTAGGTGATGCCCTTTTCTCTTCCCTACAATCTCTTTCCCACATAAGAGACGATGCGAGTGTGTTTTTGTTCGATTGATATTTTCATGGCAAGTGCTCGTGTGGGCTCACATCTATGATCCCCCTTGTCAAACTTTCACAAAAAACACTCAACTACCTACAACCACTATCAAGAATTTTCCCCACCTTCTATCGGTGCCTAAATCTAAACGCAGATTCCATAAAAAAAAGCTTCTTTCCTAGAACTGCCCACCTGTGGCACACTGTTCCACTGGCTTGCTTCCCGGCAGATAAAAATGTTGGTAGCCTTCAAGTCCAATGTAAACAAATTCTTATTGAGCTGCCTCCTTAAATAATCAAAATTTCACCCAATCTACACCATCTTACATTCATCAACCCTTATCTTCGAGTGGCTTTTAGGCCTTGTTAAGTGGCGACTCCCTTGTAAAAAAGAAAAAAAACTATTTTTTTCAAAAGTTCACAGAGCGTGAAATTTTATATGCATCAGGAAAACCTTACGTGCATTAATCTACGTTTCGACGATGTTAATTCTCTCGTCAGGTTAATATTGAACACCTATAATAAAAAAAACAAAAAACTGAGGGATCAGAATCAAATGGTGACTTGGTAGAATTAGGCTTTACAATTGAAATAAAAATCGAGAAATAAACTCACGTTATATACTTATTGATGTAACGGATATGAGTACATCCGGGTTCCTCTTCATAATAATATGATAAACTATAAATATCACTCGGGTTAAGTTGAAAGATTCGCCGAAAGCCTCACGCATAAGGATATCCCAGCTCCGACGACTAACATTCGTTCGGTAAAGCTACTTAGTAGATTATCACTGGAATATACAGCCAAGATCATTGAGCTATTTTAAATGAACATATTTCTTTCGCAGGACATATCATGAGAGAGAGAGAGAGAGAGAGAGAGAGAGAGAGAGAGAGAGAGAGAGAGAGAGGGGGGGCACACTCATGTTGACACTCCGGTTCTTGCCAGATCATTGAAGTTAAGCAACGTTGAGCCTGGCCAGTACCAGATGGGTGACCATTTGGGAAGGTTATTCACTGTATGTACTGCGCACATACATAGAAATTTCTAGGTTGGTATCTGGAGGCGGGTTTAATGCACCGAGAGAGATGCACCACCAGTCTTCGTTAAGACATGCATTTAAGAGACGAAAACTGATGTAAAAACCTGCGGCCTACGTCCTGTGTCAGTTACCTGCACCGACAGAGGTTTAGCAGTAATACCAAAAAGCCTTTACCACTATAATGTGTGTGGATTTCCGAGCAACTTTGTTGTTGTCGCGGAAGCTTATACGTCGAAATCGACGGGAGAGTCCATATATATATATATATATACTAGCAGGGGTGCCCGGCGTTGCTCGGGTGTTCGGAGGTGTATGCTGTGCAAAAAAAGCAAAAAAACAAAAAAAATGGTTAATTTTTAAAAACTTTGACTCCTATTATTACCCCTGAAAATTTATTGCTTTGGCCTCAAATCAAGTTATTACGTTAGATCCATGTCCACGGAACCAATATCTAAAATTTCAAGAGTGTAGACCCAAAATTGTCGGAGGAGTTTGGTAGAGTTCTTAAAGGTCAAATCGTTGAAATTTGACCCCTTAACAGCCAAATTTCTGGCTGACACCCGTCACATCGATTTTCCCAAATCTCAGTACCCGGTATTTCAAATTTCGAGTCTATAGACTAAAAATTGACAGAGTTATTGCGTAGGGAAATGTACACAGACAGACAGACAGACAGACACGTTCACTTTTATAGATATATAGATATATATATATATCGTGCATATATTTTTAGAAAATTTACCAAAGCTGTTGTATTTGAAAGCATATATAAGTAAATTATAGAGTATGTTAAATTCCAATATATATATATATATATATGTGTGTGTGTGTGTGATGGTGTGTGTGTGTGTGTATGAAAATCAATATTTAAAAGCATTGATTTTTTGTATCCGAAAATTTAGTGTAAAACTAAAGTGACATTCTTAAAGTAAAACAATCTTTATAAAATCGAAAATCAATAATATAAAGACGATCTATTTTTTATTTCTCTCGCTTTCCGCTCTCCCCCCCTCTCTCATATTAGTGTAGTAGCCATATTATTTAAAATATATGGTGTTTGCCATAAACAGATTGTGTGTTAGGGGGCCAGGTAACCCTTTACCCCTACATGGAGACAAACATTTTAGCGGGAATTGCACCAGACGATTGATTTGGAACGTAAATTTGTAGGAATTCCGAACTATCAGAGGGTCGAAATTTAGAGCGATTGTAACACGATTTTCATGCACCCGGAGAGCACTAGATTGTCTCGCTGATAACCTGCGGGTTAAGTCTAGTCGGGTGACAAAAGAAGTCCCATATGCTCAGAGGGAGGATAAGATATGTTTTTGTTTGGAAAAATTAATTTCTCACTGAAGTAAAATAGACACTTTTGGTGACAAATTGTCTAGCTTGGCAAATATGAGAATATCGCGGAAAGCAATGCGTCTCGTATCAAGCGAGCGACCACCCAGAGACGAAGATTGTCGAATTGATTTAATCGATGAGTAGAGTTTCTTTGTAAAGCAAAAGCAAGAAAGATGGAAGATGAAAGAAGAAGAAAAGAAAATTGAAGAGAGATATGGATTAAAAGAGAGAAATAAAGAAAAGATATTCGGAAAAAGAAAGAAAAGAGAAGTGAAAAACATAATAGAAGAAGAGGGGGGGGGGAACAATCTCCAAACGACCGAGAAGAAAATGCTAATCTCAGTGTAATATCTGGCCTTCACATTGGGTATGTAGCAGCTCATGAGGAAAGAAACGTAACACTTATGAACAAATAAGGAAACATTTCACTGTTACATAATGATATACGTTTATTAAGAGACACGCACAAACACGTGACTACAATTCAAACATAATAGATGGAAGTTAGAAGTCCAAATATGATAAATGGATGAACGGGAATGATGTTCATCTCGCCATTTTCAAAGTCACTGTTTTTCCCCCCCGCTGTCCACTTCCGGTCGTTCATCTCACGAGAAATTAAAGTTTAGGACTAACAGACAAAGGGAGGCGATTTTTGCCCAGAGAAGTAAAGAGTTAATCCCTTTTGCATTATAAATTTGTTTGATCCCAACACCCAGAGAGTTGAGGGTCATAATTACAATTTCATAAAGCTTTTTTTGGTTTAGCAGAGAAAGAACTTGCCAGCTGGTCGTGAGACCGAACGCATCAGATTTTAGGCTCTGACCCAAAGACTGGATATCTTCCTAAAAGAGCTAAGAGAAAAAGCTCTTCCATTTCTGAGAAACCATCTGAAAGAATCCAAGTTTAAAAAAAAAACTCCATGTTGAAACCGTTAAGAACTCGAATAATTTAACTTTTCTTTGCACGAAGTGTACCTGAAATATATTATAGAGTAATTATTTACGAGTTATTGATTATTGAATTGCTTGGATTGTGAAACATAATCTATTTGATTTCAGATCTATATTCTTTCCAAACTTTAATTCCGGCGAAAGAACTGTCCCATTAAATTATCGCCCTCTTTTTGCCAACATATTTGAGTCCATAATTAATCAAGCACTAGTCCACCACCTTACAGTTGCTAAACTTCTGTCCAACCATCAATATGGATTCAGGCAAGCCGGTTCGACCACAGATATCCTAACTGTAATCTCTAAACATATATACTACGCACTGGCTAAGTCAGGGGAGGGTAGGGCAGTAGCCCTAGATATATCCAAGGCTTTTGACAGGGTTTTGCACGATGATATTCTCATGAAAATCAGATTATATGCTATTACTGGACGAATACTTAATATTTAAAAAAATCCTTCTTTAATAAAAAAACAAAAAAACAGAATGCAGGTTTCCTCGATGTTTGTACGTCAAAATAATGATATAAATGCGGGTATACCCGAGGGGTCGATCCTTTGACTTTTATTATTCCTGATATTCATAAAAGACCTCCGTGATAAAATTGTCTATGAGATGGGCATATTTGATGACTACACTAGACTCTATAACAGACACGAGGGGAAAGCGAATAAGCACATATTCAAGGGAATGGCGGAAACTCTAGATAAAAGACCTCAGGTCTGTATTGGAATAGGGGTCAAATATGGTATCTGGGACATAATATCTGAGCAGCAAGATATAATTTGAAGGGATACTATATACGGTGTTGAGCAGCAAGATGTCTGTTTGCATTACACTTGAAATTCTGCTAAGATATTTTATAGGACATCTGAAATACTCTTTTCAATCATAATATCTCGACACCCAGCTACAGCTGAGAGAAGCAGTATGCCAGTAACACTAAAGCAACTATGAAGAACTCAACCACAGCGCCTAACAATGAACGGCCAACCCACGAGTTAAAGGTATTGCCACAAAGACTTAGGGTTGTGCAGAACCTAAAAGTGTGCGCTCTGAGTATCAGAGTGGTTGTTCCAGTAACAAGTAAATGTCTGGTTACATTTTGAAAGGTTCATCACTAGACGAAGATAAGAGTGTAGTCACGGGAACTTAGAGTTAGTCCTTGCCTTTAGGGACTGGAAACTGCCTGGCTACACTAATTGGTCCCGTGAAGCAGGATTGCAACAAACTGCCACTCGTCTGGTTACACAATGTTTTAATCTTACTAAGTAGTACGTTGCTGGCAATTTTTACAGTAGCAAGATGAAAGCAAAATGGTCCCTATGAATAATCCTCATAAACTTGTTCCTATGAATAATCCTAATCAACTGGATCCTATGAATAATCCTCATCAACTGGATCCTATGAATAATCCTAATCAACTGGATCCTATGAATAATCCTCATCAACTGGATCCTATGAATAATCCTCATCAACTGGATCCTATGAATAATCCTCATCAACTGGATCCTATGAATAATCCTAATCAACTGGATCCTATGAATAATCCTAATCAACTGGATCCTATGAATAATCCTCATCAACTGGATCCTAGAATAATCCTAATCAACTGGATCCTATGAATAATCCTCATCAACTGGATCCTATGAATAATCCTCATCAACTGGATCCTATGAATAATCCTCATCAACTGGATCCTATGAATAATCCTCATCAACTGGATCCTATGAATAATCCTCATAAACTGGATCCTATGAATAATCCTCATAAACTGGATCCTATGAATAATCCTCATCAACTGGATCCTATGAATAATCCTCATCAACTGGATCCTATGAATAATCCTCATCAACTGGATCCTATGAATAATCCTCATCAACTGGATCCTATGAATAATCCTCATCAACTGGATCCTATGAATAATCCTAATCAACTGGATCCTATGAATAATCCTCATCAACTGGATCCTATGAATAATCCTCATCAACTGGATCCTATGAATAATCCTAATCAACTGGATCCTATGAATAATCCTAATCAACTTGATCCTATGAATAATCCTCATCAACTGGATCCTATGAATAATCCTCATCAACTGGATCCTATGAATAATCCTCATCAACTGGATCCTATGAATAATCCTCATCAACTGGATCCTATGAATAATCCTCATCAACTGGATCCTATGAATAATCCTAATCAACTGGATCCTATGAATAATCCTCATCAACTGGATCCTATGAATAATCCTCATCAACTGGATCCTATGAATAATCCTCATCAACTGGATCCTATGAATAATCCTCATCAACTGGATCCTATGAATAATCCTCATCAACTGGATCCTATGAATAATCCTCATCAACTGGATCCTATGAATAATCCTCATCAACTGGATCCTATGAATAATCCTCATCAACTGGATCCTATGAATAATCCTAATCAACTGGATCCTATGAATAATCCTAATCAACTGGATCCTAGAATAATCCTCATCAACTGGATCCTAGAATAATCCTAATCAACTGGATCCTATGAATAATCCTCATCAACTGGATCCTATGAATAATCCTCATCAACTGGATCCTATGAATAATCCTAATCAACTGGATCCTATGAATAATCCTCATCAACTGGATCCTATGAATAATCCTCATCAACTGGATCCTATGAATAATCCTCATCAACTGGATCCTATGAATAATCCTAATCAACTGGATCCTATGAATAATCCTAATCAACTGGATCCTATGAATAATCCTCATCAACTGGATCCTAGAATAATCCTAATCAACTGGATCCTATGAATAATCCTCATCAACTGGATCCTATGAATAATCCTCATCAACTGGATCCTATGAATAATCCTCATCAACTGGATCCTATGAATAATCCTCATCAACTGGATCCTATGAATAATCCTCATAAACTGGATCCTATGAATAATCCTCATAAACTGGATCCTATGAATAATCCTCATCAACTGGATCCTATGAATAATCCTCATCAACTGGATCCTATGAATAATCCTCATCAACTGGATCCTATGAATAATCCTCATCAACTGGATCCTATGAATAATCCTCATCAACTGGATCCTATGAATAATCCTAATCAACTGGATCCTATGAATAATCCTCATCAACTGGATCCTATGAATAATCCTCATCAACTGGATCCTATGAATAATCCTCATCAACTGGATCCTATGAATAATCCTAATCAACTGGATCCTATGAATAATCCTCATCAACTGGATCCTATGAATAATCCTCATCAACTGGATCCTATGAATAATCCTCATCAACTGGATCCTATGAATAATCCTCATCAACTGGATCCTATGAATAATCCTAATCAACTGGATCCTATGAATAATCCTCATCAACTGGATCCTATGAATAATCCTCATCAACTGGATCCTATGAATAATCCTCATCAACTGGATCCTATGAATAATCCTCATCAACTGGATCCTATGAATAATCCTCATCAACTGGATCCTATGAATAATCCTCATCAACTGGATCCTATGAATAATCCTAATCAACTGGATCCTATGAATAATCCTCATCAACTGGATCCTATGAATAATCCTCATCAACTGGATCCTATGAATAATCCTCATCAACTGGATCCTATGAATAATCCTCATCAACTGGATCCTATGAATAATCCTCATCAACTGGATCCTATGAATAATCCTCATCAACTGGATCCTATGAATAATCCTCATCAACTGGATCCTATGAATAATCCTCATCAACTGGATCCTATGAATAATCCTCATCAACTGGATCCTATGAATAATCCTCATCAACTGGATCCTATGAATAATCCTAATCAACTGGATCCTATGAATAATCCTCATCAACTGGATCCTATGAATAATCCTCATCAACTGGATCCTATGAATAATCCTAATCAACTGGATCCTATGAATAATCCTCATCAACTGGATCCTATGAATAATCCTCATCAACTGGATCCTATGAATAATCCTAATCAACTGGATCCTATGAATAATCCTCATCAACTGGATCCTATGAATAATCCTCATCAACTGGATCCTATGAATAATCCTCATCAACTGGATCCTATGAATAATCCTAATCAACTGGATCCTATGAATAATCCTAATCAACTGGATCCTATGAATAATCCTCATCAACTGGATCCTATGAATAATCCTCATCAACTGGATCCTATGAATAATCCTAATCAACTGGATCCTATGAATAATCCTAATCAACTGGATCCTATGAATAATCCTCATCAACTGGATCCTAGAATAATCCTAATCAACTGGATCCTATGAATAATCCTCATCAACTGGATCCTATGAATAATCCTCATCAACTGGATCCTATGAATAATCCTCATCAACTGGATCCTATGAATAATCCTCATAAACTGGATCCTATGAATAATCCTCATCAACTGGATCCTATGAATAATCCTCATCAACTGGATCCTATGAATAATCCTCATCAACTGGATCCTATGAATAATCCTCATCAACTGGATCCTATGAATAATCCTCATCAACTGGATCCTATGAATAATCCTCATCAACTGGATCCTATGAATAATCCTAATCAACTGGATCCTATGAATAATCCTAATCAACTGGATCCTATGAATAATCCTCATCAACTGGATCCTATGAATAATCCTCATCAACTGGATCCTATGAATAATCCTAATCAACTGGATCCTATGAATAATCCTAATCAACTGGATCCTATGAATAATCCTCATCAACTGGATCCTATGAATAATCCTCATCAACTGGATCCTATGAATAATCCTCATCAACTGGATCCTATGAATAATCCTAATCAACTGGATCCTATGAATAATCCTCATCAACTGGATCCTATGAATAATCCTCATCAACTGGATCCTATGAATAATCCTCATCAACTGGATCCTATGAATAATCCTCATCAACTGGATCCTATGAATAATCCTCATCAACTGGATCCTATGAATAATCCTCATCAACTGGATCCTATGAATAATCCTAATCAACTGGATCCTATGAATAATCCTCATCAACTGGATCCTATGAATAATCCTCATCAACTGGATCCTATGAATAATCCTCATCAACTGGATCCTATGAATAATCCTCATCAACTGGATCCTATGAATAATCCTCATCAACTGGATCCTATGAATAATCCTCATCAACTGGATCCTATGAATAATCCTCATCAACTGGATCCTATGAATAATCCTCATCAACTGGATCCTATGAATAATCCTCATCAACTGGATCCTATGAATAATCCTCATCAACTGGATCCTATGAATAATCCTCATCAACTGGATCCTATGAATAATCCTCATCAACTGGATCCTATGAATAATCCTCATCAACTGGATCCTATGAATAATCCTAATCAACTGGATCCTATGAATAATCCTCATCAACTGGATCCTATGAATAATCCTCATCAACTGGATCCTATGAATAATCCTAATCAACTGGATCCTATGAATAATCCTCATCAACTGGATCCTATGAATAATCCTCATCAACTGGATCCTATGAATAATCCTCATCAACTGGATCCTATGAATAATCCTAATCAACTGGATCCTATGAATAATCCTAATCAACTGGATCCTATGAATAATCCTCATCAACTGGATCCTATGAATAATCCTCATCAACTGGATCCTATGAATAATCCTCATCAACTGGATCCTATGAATAATCCTCATCAACTGGATCCTATGAATAATCCTCATCAACTGGATCCTATGAATAATCCTCATCAACTGGATCCTATGAATAATCCTCATCAACTGGATCCTATGAATAATCCTCATAAACTCGTTCCTATGAATAATCCTCATCAACTGGATCCTATGAATAATCCTAATCAACTGGATCCTATGAATAATCCTAATCAACTGGATCCTATGAATAATCCTCATCAACTGGATCCTATGAATAATCCTCATCAACTGGATCCTATGAATAATCCTCATCAACTGGATCCTATGAATAATCCTCATCAACTGGATCCTATGAATAATCCTCATCAACTGGATCCTATGAATAATCCTCATCAACTGGATCCTATGAATAATCCTCATCAACTGGATCCTATGAATAATCCTCATCAACTGGATCCTATGAATAATCCTAATCAACTGGATCCTATGAATAATCCTCATCAACTGGATCCTATGAATAATCCTCATCAACTGGATCCTATGAATAATCCTCATCAACTGGATCCTATGAATAATCCTCATCAACTGGATCCTATGAATAATCCTCATAAACTCGTTCCTATGAATAATCCTCATAAACTCGTTCCTATGAATAATCCTTATAAACTTATAAAGTGATCTCTAAAATATATATCCCATAAATATTTCACTTGGAGTTTTTAATAAAATTTAAAACCCGGCTAAATTAAATTAAACAGAATATTAAAACTTCCACTTGTAGCATTGGTGCAAAGATCACATGTGATCAGCGTGGCTGAAGGCCGTCAACCTTAATGGATTAAACCTGTGCACGTTCTTACATCCGGTGAAGACTTGTTAAAGCCTTGTATTTGAATGGAGTATGGTCTTGCTCAGTCACCCTCCAAGGCATTTAACTTCTCTCTGAGAAAGAGTTAGTTCATTGCTAATTGTTTGAGGCGGCCTTACCGGAGAAAGCCGACCAGGCTGTTCAAACATACAGGATGTTCCAGAAGTTTCTGACAAGTTTTGAACTTAAATTTTTTTTTATTTTTGACGTTATCTTTCTGTGATTTTAATACAATCTGACTAAAACATTGGGAAATTATTTAAATAAAAAATGAAGCTTTCATATTTTATTTTTATTTATATTTTTATTTTATTCATTTTTATTTATATTTTTATTTATGAAAAATAAGGTCTTTTAAATTTCGCCCATTTTCAGCTTCCAATATTTGTGCTCTTTCCAAAACATTCAGGACAGATTGCAGAATCTCTGGATTGCAATTGAACTCCCTTATTTCATTCCTGATGTTTTCCTTTAATTCTTGTAGGATTTGGGGGTTGTTAACATACCCTCTTTTTTTTAGATATCCCTATAAGAAAACGTCGAAACTAGTTAAGCCTGAAGAACGTGGTGGCCATTTGACATTGCCATAGCGAGAGATAATGTTGTTGCCAAATTGAGCTCTGATTTTGGTAAAAGAATTTCACAACTTGCGTACGGTGTTCAATGCTTAACTTATGCATAATTAATTTCCGACATATTATCTGTAAAATATCTGAAATAGAAGAAAAATCATTAATGATAACATGACGAAGATCTTAAATCGTTCAGTGACTTTTTGAACAAGCTATATTTTGTCAGTTATAACGCACGCATTTCTTGTGCACTATCTCTTCAATCGCCGTCTTCTGATCTTTCTGTCACATGTTCCCATGGTTGGAAGGAGGAGGTAAATCTTCCATCTACGGGAAGGGTCGGTTCTTTTTATTTTACGGCATACCAGCCCTTTTCGAGTTATTTAATGCCGAATCCAAATATTTTGAAGAAAAAGATTTTTAATATAAAAAATTTAATAGAACAAATTTTTTATAGAATATATTTGTTGTTTTCAAGTCGGTTTCTATTTAACCCATAGTTGAGACCCTAATAGGTACTACCACTCCGGGTCAGAGTGGACCTGGGAGCAATGGTAATTAAAGGGTGGCTCCACACTCCCCAAAGCCCACAAGCTGGGGCCTCGCCACTGGATATAGTTTAAGGTCACATCCAGGACACCCATTGAGGGATTTTTAGCCTCTGCAGAGGACAGTCGGCATATTCTAATACCCCACCGACAGGGCCACTACGGGAAGGGAGTACGCACTGTAGCGTTGCCCATTCTTCGTACTGTACTAATCTTACTAGTACTAATGTTAGGAAATCGAAGAGGGTGGGTGGGTCTGCATCTGAGAGAACGCTCATCTATCTGATGAGTTTTTCGATTGAGACAGATTAATTGAAGTGCAATCTGAAATAGACAAGACAATTCAAACGCTGGCAACACACGAATTGGCACAAGTTCTTTGCGCCTGTCAAAATCGCACATCCTAATGAACTCATATGGAAGATTTTCGCAAACGTTTCCGCATTATACTATATACGGAATTCTTGAAATAACCAATTACTCTACCACGTTACCTCGTGTTAAGAATTATATCAGCGATTTTATGTATTTACTAGCAAGCAGCCAGGCATTGCCCAATCGTAAAATACGCTTTTAATGATATTTTGATTAATGCAGATTTCGTATTTATTATTATATTATATTATATTGGACCCAATATATAGTAATGATTTAAAAAGTTGTTAAAAAATGATCCGTGTGCCACCACCGAGAATTGAAACCAAAACGTTTAGCTTACGATTTATTCTTTCCTTTGACATTAATGCCTGACCTATGACGACATGTTTGCTGTAAGGCTATAAATTAAAACACGAACCAATAGCTGTTACGTTACGCATGCATATTCGTAATGCCGTCGTTCGACCTTCACCTGGCAAATTCCATTTTTTTTTAATTTTCACACCGATTTTCTCCGACTGAAACCTAAATATGGAGTTTCGCATTAGTTCGAATACCCTATATATTAAGTTTCATGTCTGCAGACCAAACACTGACAGGAGTTTGATAGGCAACATGTTTTTAACAAATATATATACGCATACATAAATATATATAGAAAGAGGTTTGTGTTGAGACAAATATTATGCAAGTTTAAATCATGTAGAATATCTGCATGAATATAATTACACGTAATAGTATACAATAGATGAGGATCACAAAAGAAAGCCGGAAAAAACAAATTAATAAGAAAATTAATTAAAATGAATGCTTAAAAATATGCAAGTTAGCTAGGTGTGTTGCAGATGAATGCAATTCCACGACCCATATATAAAAAAGTTGTATTTTCTTTTTAAATAAATAGAGAAAAGGGTTTTAATATGAATATCAATACAAAAAAAAAAAAGAAAAGATTATTATATTTCATTCGTTATATTTAGCATTGTATATAAAAAAAAAATTAACGATAGACAATTGCAATCGTTCAAATCAATTTTTATATTCTTTTTGTAAACTTTATAGCACTATAGAAAACCCGAGAAGACCTACAACTGCTCCACTTTTCCAATACTAATATTGTGACCGAACTCGTTGAAATTACCCATTTTTTTCAATACAAGGGAAAGAGAACCTATATACTTGGTCTACTTGACCGGACTCTTTTCAGACTCTTCAACAGAAGATTAACTTCGGTGATCTGACGAGAACCGGTGCCTCAACGGGATTGTGTTATTTAAGCAACGTCGAACCTGGCCAGTACCAGTTGGGTGACCATTTGAGTGACTGTCCTGGCCAGTCTTTACCTCTGTACTTTTGCTTTCAGCGGAGAGGGTGCTAGCAGTACTGGGCAAGCTGCTTATTCCTACTTTGCCTAGGCTGGGAGGGGATATATATATATATATATATATATATATATATATATATTCCTTTTTTAAATATGTGTTGTTGCCTGAAAAAGTCTTTAGTTAATACGAAAAGATCGAAACATGCTCATGATGGATTTCGATGACAATTAAAATATAGGAGTCGTGAAATACTCGTTGATTATAAAATATTGGAGTTGTGAAATAATAGTTCAAATCCGGGCAACGTCGGGTCTCCCTGCTAGTAATTATATATATATATATATATATGCTTTTTTATATATATTTTTTTCTACATCAATCAAATTGGAAAAAAAGTGCTAAATCGAAATTCATAAGTGGTAGACATGATAATCATTTTTTAAATAAATAATTGCAGTTTTCGTTTTCTTCCCCACCCCCACCGCTCTTTTGTACTCACTTAGGTTCATATCTCCACCCTCGCCCCTGGTGACTTTTAGGTAAGTGCAAAGCAGAATTATTTAAGTTTGTGTAATCTCGCGAATTTCGACAAAAGGAATCTAAAATCTCAGCAAATAATGAGATTAGCTACAAACGTCCCCAGGGATCTTACTGTAGACAAAATACCCCCTCCCACACGTTCACTCGACGCCGATCTCAAGGTATATTGCGTACATTTTCTTCTGATGCGTTTTATTAAAAGCATCAAAGCTAATATATATATATATATATATATATATATATATATATATATATATATATGCATAAATGTATAATTATTGATTGGCTCATCATATTCCACTTTTAAGTCTTGATTAATATTTCAATATGTCTGATTAATGTTCAACTATGTTTCCGTAGATAAAGTAAAAGTCAGTTGTAAGTTACCCGCTTTGGAAACTTGAAGATTCAATACGCAATGCGGGCAACACTCAAAATATAATTATGAAATCGCAGGACTTCTACCCAGTCATGGCTGATGGAATAAGAACATACTACTCCCAGTTTTTTAAATTTCTAAATTTCATTATTTTTTTTTTCAGATTCCCGCGTTTAACAGATTTTCGAACTCGACCAGATAAACCTAGAGGACATCAGTTGCTATGTGTTAGTGCGTGTGAAATCAATGGACGAGGAACCCAGTAGTGCTAAAACAAGGCCGATAGCCATTACTCACGTGCTCTAGTGTAATGAATGAATGCGTGAATGTAGGATTGACATGAAAGTCTTACAGATAAACTAAAATGACCGAAAAATGGGCTGAAATGACTTAAATAAATAAAAAGTAAATGACTTAGAATGACTTTAATGAACTTAAGGATTAATTGAATGAGCTTAAGAATGACTTGAATGCTTAAAAAATAACTAGAATCCTTCAAAAACAACTTGAATGATCTGAAGAATGACTTGAATGGCTTTGAGACTGACTGGTTGTAAAGTGGGTGACTTTGATCTTGGCCAAAAGGCCAAGAAAAGCTTAAAAAGCTAAGAACAGCATCTATTAACAACAGACCTTTGATCTTAACCATAAAGGCCAAGCACAAAAGTATTACGGACAGACCGACCAACAGATTATAGAGTCGCTTGCATGCGACTAATAAGAGCGTAATATTTATTTATATATGTATTATAAATCAGTAGATCAGTACCGTCGGTTTCCAATTAAAACAAAAGGGACTGACAATTGCTCTCCTGTATTGGCTCTCTCTTTGCCTCTGTTTATAAAGTAATAAAAAGTGAGGCTTTAATCAGTCTTGACAGACTATCGATACCCACTGTCAGGGTGTCTGCGCGTGAAATTTTTGTGGCAAAAGTTGCGCAATCTCAACCACACCTCTCCTGAGTCGACATTGTTAAATACCAGTGGCAAGTGGAGGTTGACGACTGGAACCAACGCCGAGATAAGCGGAAAACACATACAAGAGCATCGTTGACCAGGCTTGGATTTTTGTGACACTAAATAGGGGGGAGGCTAGTGGGTAATACACCTTGCCCAAGGGTGACCCAACACTGCAACGACTAAGGGGTAGTGACATTTCCCCAAAACCCTGGAGCTCCTGCACCAGGGCCTCGTTGTCAGATGTAGTTTTACGTTATACCCAGGACTAATATATATATGCCATGATTCCCTTCAGTCTCAAGAGACAATGGACATCCCTGTAATAGTGCACGTATAATTGTTAGGCAAAGGTCGAGCAATCTCCACTCATACCTATCCAGAATCAGTACTGCTTGTATCCAGTGGTAAAGAGAGACCCGATCGACTAGAAACTGCCAAAATAAGCTGAGAGCACAAATAGTACCTGGAATTCCTAAATGGTCAGTCACATTAGCTTAACATCGCTTAACTTCGGTTATCTGACGAGAAACGGGGTGTCAACATGATTATGTCACATTATAGGGTCGGGTGGAGGTATGTAATTCTCATATCTAACCCCTCATCCTATACTGCCTATCAGTACTCCCACTCCCGGAGGCCTCACTAGTTGAGCTGATGCGTGCTCTTTTCACGTTCTTATGGCACGGAGAGCAAGCCATGGTTAGTCGAGAGGTCTGTTGCCTGCATCCGTCTGAAAGCGGTCTAGGTATGCCTAGTGTGGAAATTTGTAGACACACTTAGGCTGATATATCTGGATCGAATGTGCACACCTAGTGCGGGAAACGGTGTCTTCTGGATGGAAGACACTAAGAAAGCCTTTCAGACTTTGGAGAGTGTGCATTTGGCTGAGGAGGAGGCACACAAGTTGCCCCAAAATAAGTGCCCTTTATATCGCGAGTGTCGACAGGCCTTGAGGTTCCTTCTACGGGTGAAAGAATGCCTCTCTGACACCCAGCTCGCAAGGCACTATATTGGGATTTAGTGAGGAGACCCGTTCAAGACGAAAAGATTAAGGAGTTCGGTTTTATGAAAGAGGAGCGCCGCTTGATATGTCCTTGGGCGCCTGGGTCGAGCTGCTTTGATAATTACGAGGCATCACTCACCTGGCTGGTAATTCAGAATGCCCTCTGGGTCGGCAAAAGACTCTACGCAGCGGGTTTTACGGAGACACCTATATATATATTACATTTTCACTCCGAACAAGGTAAAGTGCCACTTGGATATAGGGAATTGCTATCAGGAACATAAGTTGCAGGGATACTACGTGGGGAGTTGAGCAACAAGATATTTGTTCACATTACACTTGAACTTCTGCATGTTAGCACAATTGGAGAAGCAGGAAACTGGAAGGGAATTCCAAAATCTAGCAGTTCTGGGGAAGAAACTATTAGAATAGATGGCTTTCTTACATCTAGGGATCTCTACTGTGTAGGGGTGGGACTTCGGTGTGTGTTGGGCTTGTCGGGGGTATTTATGCCGAGGGGGTTCAAGGGCTAGTAGTTCGTCAAAGCATCTACTATATATATATATATATATATATATATATATATACACACACACACACACACATATATATTGCACACCGACGTTGCCCCAGATTTAATTAGAGTCAACAAATGATCTACACTTCGAATACGTTTATTGTCATCGAAATCGCCCATCTTTTCAATAAAATCGATAGATCGCCCTCTCTATTCGGTGACCCACTAAGATACACCGGAATACAGCTCACGTGCTTCCCGGTAGTGATATAGTCAATAATATGTTGTTCTCTAGACTGTACTGTAGAGAAGCCACTGTCGATTTTATAAAATTATTTTCGAATGACTTGAATTAAGATCAACATACAAAAGCCAAGTATCATGACTGGGTTGTGCTCTAAAAGAGAACGTCATATCGAACGCGCCCCTTGCTTATCAAATGACATGCTTTTAAACGTCATGCCCTTCTGCTTGTGCGGGGATCAACTTTCTCAGATGCATTTTGATGTTAGGCTTTTGTCATTTTAAATAGGATTTTTTTTTCGATTATCAATACTTACCGGAGGTATCCGATAGAGAACCTATGTAAGAACACTGCCAGACACATGAAGTACATTTTTGTGAAATTTCATAAAACTTAACCCAGCTAATTTGGAGTCCACAGGAAATTAATTCACACACGCACACACACGCATTAAAATTATCATTTAAAAAATTAACAAAAATATCGACATAAGTTTAAAAGCGATAAAACATAGCACGTAAATTCATCTAGGACCCCGTGGCGTAACGGTTAACTCACTCGACCATAGGAAATATGATTTGAGGTTCGAATCCTAGAATAGTCAACTACGCTGACGAACAGTTGTACCGGGAAACACGTGTGTGTGTGTGTGTGTGTGTAGGTGATGTTTCTGAATTTTTAAGATGAAGCGTGATAATTTGGATTAGTCGGACTATTACCGGCAGGAATTGTTACCTTACACTGACGATTGCGTAAGCATGAAACACTAGTGTCGGTAGGTATAAAACGAATAATTATTATTTTATTACTATTATATCTATACGTGTGTGTGTGTGTTTCTGGTTCTTCTGCATTGCACCGATGGATTCAAGCAGTACTGTTTTAGAAGAAGGGGCTGTTAAAGATTTCGCAACTCGTTTCATGCTAGATTCTTTGCGCTGACCCTTTGGGGAGAGATGAGAGTGAGGGGGTGGTTCTTTTACTTAATGACCTAATTAAAGGAATCCCACCGACGTTTTCTTGCTATATGCCCCTCATGTGAGAAAATGTGGAAACGCCGTAAATTTATACTTATTTAAGATAAATTATTTAGTAAAAAGATCACGCGACAAATTAAAAAGATGTGAATTGAACAATAGCATCATATCCAATATTTGCGGTAGTAGCTGTCACCGAGGAGCCGCCGACATCCAGCTCCACCAAAAAGCTTTGTTGCTTGTGTGCATGCTACGAGTTGAGCCGTGACCTAACCCCGACCCGTCGCGCGTCCAACGCGACGCAGTGCGAGAGAAAAGCACCCGAACGCACTAACAACAGATCAGCTGAGCAAATTGTCACACAGCCAAATTCACGCGTGCACATACACACACACATGCCCCCCCCTCCCCTGTCTCCTGCGCCAACAAAACAACCTGTTACGCATTTTCTAACCAATTCCGTTTATAACGAGCAACTGGCAGAAAGGACAGAGATCTTAAATTTAAAACCGACGCTGCAGGGTTTCGCCTTTTCTCTTCGTTTTGTTTAAGGCACAGGTTCTATGAGTGTGACCATACATTTCAAGAACAGGTTCTGTCTGTCGTCCCGTTTGCCCGGTCTGTTCGTTCGGTCTGTCTATTATATTATCTGTCAAATTGAAGCGACGCCTGTTATTGAACACGAGTCCAAACAACTGCATAATACGCTATGTCCGTCACTATTTACCGAATGTAATCACGTCGACACAAAGGTTCTCGTTAGGTCACCGAAGTTAAGCAACGTTGAGCTTGATCAATTTCAGATGGGCCACCAGTTGGGAATACCAGAAGCTGTACGTGGAAGAACGATAACTTCTTGTTTATCTCGCTTCCACAGGGGGATGATATGACACAAGGATTGCAACGTGGGATTTGAAAAAGCCATCGTCGTAGAGGAAGAGCATTCTGGCTCACAAAAATGCCTGCGCAGCCCCGTCGGTGATCAGCAATGAACTAATCTCCTTCTCAAAGGGTGAGAAGGCAAAGCCTCGGTGGGTAGATCTCCAAGAACCGCAGAGGACTATTAATATATTGCGGTCAACGAGGATTGAACCTTCAACCTGCAGAAGAGTATAACTTGCAGCTGAATTGTACCAAGTACTTTATCCGCTACGCCGCCGTTAAAATTCAGTTAGGAAAGTAATAAAATGTTTGCGTTTATGCCTGTACTTGATGTCTGCGACAGTGTGTGTATGGGTATTTATTTGCTTCCCCCTAAGCAAATTAGACACAAGGCCGTTTTTAATGTGGAGAGGATGAAGAGGGAGGGGAATGGGGGTGGGCAACTCCCCAAAGAGGAGGGGAGGGGGAGCTGGTAGTGTTGGTATATAGGGTTGCCCCAACATGGACCAGATATTGATTGCCTCAAGGGCAATGGTCTTTTAGTGCAGTATCTGCCGGAACAGATACTACACTTTGAAGTATTAAGTCCTTTATTCAGGCTAAAATTACAATGTAAGTTCAAACTGAACAAAAAACTGAGGCACAAGGCCAACCCAAAATGGGGGGAGGGATGTCGTTGGTTATCCTTGTCACTCCAGAACTAAACAAAATTTTCTCTTAGCTAGTGTCTTCTTTCACCATAATACCGCATTCACCCTTGTGTACTGGGGGACGTCTGCCTGGGCCACGGAGGCCGGGCGACAATGTGAGTATGTGTTGCGTTGCATGAGAGTGTGCCAGCGAACGAGTATCTAGATGTCGCTTTTCAATAGCGCGCGCATATAAATTTAAAGGAGATTAGAATAATAGTCTAAAGAGCTAAGTGTATTTTAATGTAATAGTGAAATTACTAGTTTAATTAAAATACAGGAACTGCTCGTTGTAATTTAGATATATAATAAGCTCGATAGTTAAATGTCCTAGAGCTAATTCAATATTAAGTAATGTGATTTATAATTTAAAAATTAAAAAAAATTTTTAAATTTAAAAATCAAATTTTAATTAAATTAAAAATCAGTTTCATAAGAAGGAACAACAACAAACTCAATTATATATATACACACACATACACACAGTAAGTATTACAGTTAAGTTTAGCAAATTAATCAAAGATGGCAAAACTAAGGTATATATAAACATTTCAGTTAAACGTTTCATCGAGAAACTGATACGGTTAACAAAAGCACAGCGTTTTTACCCACCCCTCCCACTGACCTTTGAGGTTCCTATTTACAATGTCTCCCCACGGGACAGAGAGACACCAGGGTAGTTTTTTAAAGTGGAGAAAAAGAACAAAAATAAAAATTGTCTCAGTCGTGAAGGATTTCTCCTTCACTGACAGAGAACAAAAAATTGAAGTGCAGCATCTGAAGAACAGATACTACACTATGACCTTGTCCCGAAGGCCAAGTAAAGTGACCTTTGAGGTTACTATTTATTTTTCAATATATATATATATATATATATATATATATATATATATATATATATATACACACACACACACATATATATATACACACACACACACATATATATACATATATATGTATATATATATATATACAAGCTTATAATAAAAACAAGTAGTTAATAAAACATTTCAAAAATACTTTGAAAAAGAGTTAACATATTTAATTTAAAAAGGAAACACAAAATAAGTGGATAGTACAAAATATTTTGTGCTTCATTTTTAAAATTAAATGTTTTTAACATGTTTTATTAACTACAAGTTCTTACTATCAGCTCTATATCCTATTTGGTTTTATCGAGCTTTTACATATGGTTGAGATTACTTTATAAATATGAACTCTTCAATATTTATAATATATTTTAGTTTTGTCATCTTGGATTACTTTGGTGAACTTAACTGTAATACATGTATGTATGTATGTATGTATGTATGTATGTATGTATATTGAAAAATAAATAGTAACCTCAAAGGTCAAAGGGAGGGGTGCGTAAAAAACGTGTCAGTTTCTCGATGAAACGTTTAATTGAAATAATGTTTCAATTGGCTCCAGACGCATGTTTTCATTTTGAGCGCGAAAGGGGATTTTAATCGTTCAGGTGTGGCGGACGTAGTTGCTCCCCGTGAAAAACAAAAAAACAAAAAAAATAAAAAATAAATAAAAAATAAAACAAATAAACGACCCTGGTGTCTAACTCTGTCCCATGACAGAGGGGCACCAAAGAAACGATATAAAAAAATATCCAAAGAACTCCCTAGGTGCTGCCACATTGACCACCACCAGTGGTCCAGTCTCGCTGCTGATTGTAACACCTGGCGACGCAACGCACCTGTCCAGTGACCATCAGGCTGTCACCTCCTCCGAAGTCTCCCGCACAGAGAATCTGCGGGAGAAATGCTGCAGGAGGACGATCCAGGAATTCTCAGCAGCCGTACCTCCTGACGCGACTACTGACTGCAGACGCTGCGGCCAAACCTGCAGCAACGTGAATATTCCCCTTCATAGGATCTTCGTTCGTGAAGTCGAGCCAAGAAAAACGTGACAGCCACTTTTTTTTTTCTAAATATAACTCTGGAAGCCAATTTTGTAGGAAAAACTTAATTCCTTTGGTATTTTTTTACGACTTGCCCCAGCGTAGTATAAACACCTCTAAGCACTCCATGTTAAGAACGGCTTTCGGTATCCCCCCCAAATACTCCATGTTAAGCTTCTTTCTTAGAAGTGCACGCCTGTGGACCTCTCTTCCGTTTGTCTGTTTCCCACCTGACTACAACTTGGATGTCTTCAAGTCCAACATAAACAAATTCCTGATGAACCAACCACCCCCTTAATTAAGACACTTTATCAAATCTCCAATACTAATGATTACTACGATACTATTCCATTGATTACTGTACACGCAATAACTCTTATCCCCGAGTGGCTTCCGGGCCTTGATAAGTGATGACCCCCATAACATGTAAAAAAAAAAAAAAAAAAAAAAAAAGGTTTTCGATGTTGGGTGTGTGTGTTTATTCCGAAAACCTTAACATGGGGAGGTTGGGGGCACGTCGTAAAAATTTATCATTCCAGTTTGAGATGTGGTTTGTGTTTTTATTTTCCCACAACGCTGTTGGTCAACGAACATTATAGCATTAAGATAAATGTAAATTATATAAATTAACGCCGTTATAAATTAGGGAAGATATTTTTTTCTTTGCTATGTTAGCGTTATTTAAACTGAAATTCATAAGTTTAGAAATCCAATACAATGCAGACTTAAAAATAAAAAAATAAACAAACATTTATTTGCTTAAAATCGAATGTTCAGCAAATGTGCGCCTCCATCAGGATGAGAATCAGTTTTTTTTTTTTTTTTTTTTTTTTTTTTGCTTTCCCCGTGGAATAGTGTCACTCGAAAAGTACAGTGTGGAACGATAAAATTGTCGCTCGAAAGCATTTTTAAAACTTTTATTGAAAAAAATCAATTCAGGTATTTTTAAAATTTTTATTGAAAAAATCAACTCAGGTAACTTGATAATATAGTACAGCTGACACCTATTCAATGTAGCTGCCTTCAGTTTAATTCACCGCCTCGATACAGGTCCGGAACTGGGAGCATGCCTTTTTCACAAGCGCCAGCAGGAGCTCGGCGAATACTCGGTGGCTGGCCCTTACGTTTTATGTGCCCTTGTAAGGGAGGCAATACATAGGGGTAGACAAAACGTTGATAGATGATGTAAATAGTCAAGGAGCAATAGAAAGGCACCGTGGGCGTTCAATGGACTTTTAGCCAGGAGCAAAGTGTAATATCTGTTCTGATACTACACTTTATTTTTTTCTATTCCCGGTCAGTGAAGTAGGAGTACAGCACAATCACGTTGACACACTGGTTCTCGCCAGATCACCAAAGTTAAGCAACGTTTAGTCTGGCCAGTACCAGATGTGTGACTATTTGGGAAGGCACGATGCTGTATGTACCGCGAGGTAAATTACCAAGTTGGGAAACTGGCACAGTCTATCGTTCTCTCGGGGGTGAGCCGTGGTAGGCAACTCACCTAGTGATGGCGCCACGATAAAAAAAAAAAAATACCCTTGATAGCCCTGGTGAAACATCAAGTATTCAGCTACGGACAAGATTTCAATTAAACTACAAACTAGTGTAGTAAGTTCAATCTCGGCTGCGGCCGCATATTACGATGCTTACGAGGAGGCCTTCTACACTTGAGCAATTTTAAAAAAATAGTTTGTCCAAATACAAATTGAGAGCTGGATTGTCCCCACATTAAAAATCGGCCTTTTTTTGTCTAAGTCTGTCCTCGTGAGGAGGCAAATAAATACGGACATAATGCCAGGCGCAGGAATCCTATAATGAAAACATCTATTCAAACATGAGAAATGACACACAGAGACAAGTATATAAAGACAGTCAAAGCGATGATAGACGACGCACAGAAAGCTATATATATATATATATATATATATATATACACACGCATGGTTGCAACGTCTTGTCAGACGAGTGCCACTCCCTCAGACACTTAAAGTCGATGAGCCCAAAAATGACTTCCATCGCCACAGGACCGTTTTTATAGACAAATGTCTGAGGGAGTATCTATACACAGATGATGTTACAGTCTTAGCTTTGTACGACAGCTAAGTCTCTCTCTCTCTCGGTTCGAAATGTTGAGATCCAGCAACAAGCAAGAGCAAGATAGCCAGCAACAAGTTAAACTGCAGAGCAGCTTAATGCGGGTACTGGTCTCCCGCTTTATGGTTTTTTTTTAAATCAGAGATTTGCTTCTAGAAAGGTTGCCTTCACCACGGCTTACAGGAGTCCTCTCCACCCCAACACACCCACGGTGCTAGTAGGCCGTTGACCACGAAAGGGCGAATGGATATATATATATACACACACACAAACTTCAGACAAATGAAATGAAATATATCTACTGGTATGCAAATCCAGTTATTTCCGGTCTTACAAAATATTATTCACCACATTATCAAGGCCAAGAGGCCACTCGAGGATAAGGGTTAAAGAGGGTACAGTAGAAATTGGACAATATAGTAATTATTAGTAATGGAAATTCCGTAAATTTGTTAACTTATATGGAACGGCTCATCAAGAACTTGTTTACGTTAGACTTGAAGACAACCATATTGTAGTCAGCCGAAAAGCAGGAAAACGGAAGACAATTCCACAGGCGTGCAGTTCTTAGAAAGAAGCTTTGTTCATGGAATCTACGTTTAGGTTTAGGCACAGATAAAGAGTGGGGGGAATAATTGATAGTGTTTACAGCTAGACGAGTGTTTCTTGTGAAAGTTTGTTTGGAAGTGATTGTTACCTTAGCAGCACCTTGAAAGGATTACAAGACACGTTGGATTTCTTTACCTCCATACTAGCAGAATTTTTATTTAATGATTTAACATTCTAGATTTAAATTACAAAATCCTTTTTCGGCCTCAATGTCTATCTCCCTTATTCTACGTGTCTTCAATGTTTTTTTTTTTAATAAAACTTCAATAACTTTAATTTTCTATGTTTATTGCTTTTAGCAAATAAGGTGCAAACCAATAAAAAATATTTGCTAATATTTTTTCTCTGAGGAGATGAACAAACATCGAAACTTCACGGGTTAAGGAAATATATTTTACTATAAGGTATTGTCTTGCATACAATAAAATTTCTATATTTGAAATTTAACTTTTTCAAATAACAAATTGTAAATTCCTAAATTATGATTTATTTATTCTATCTATTATATTGAGCAATTTTATTTAGCTGGAATAGTCTTATATAAAATATTACATCCAATAATATTTTCTAAGACGGATAATCACTGGACTTGCACACCAGTAGATTTATTGTATTTCATTATTCTGAATAATATATATATACAGGGTGACCAAAAAAAAAAAAACAAAACAGAAAAAAAGCTAAATGGAGGCCATCTAGAACATATGCTGTAGAACGGAGAAAAAAAGGCCAAATACCCTTGTGTTTTGATGTGATGTTTTGAATATAATAAACTAGTTATGACCAAAGTTTAATTTCATTCGAACAAAACACTAAGAAACGGGGCCTAATTAGAGTTAGGGCGCGTTTTTTGGGGTCACCCTGTATATATATGTCATTAAATCACGGCGTTTGGGCGTTACAGTTTTTATTTTTGTTTAATACTAGCAGAATTACGCGGCGTTGCTCGGTATTAAACGTAACTTTAAATCCTTAAAAAGAAAAAGAAAAAGAAATTGTTAAGAGGCTGAAACATGTGCATGCCGAAATTATATTTTTCTAAACAGTTCACTTCTTGTAAGTAAACAAAAAATTACTCGAACTGGGATAGAAACCAAAATAGACTGAGAGTCAAGTACGACAACCATTAGGCCAGCTTGATACAATCTAAAAATGTTTTCAAACCTACTTATTCTTAATATAAGGAAGTTGTTATGCGAACGATTCGCACATCGCATACAGTCGTAAAACAGTTTGTGAACAGATAAAAAATAAAAATCCCCCCCCCCCACCAAGTACAAAATTTTAAATTTTGGCCCATTAGCAGCACTTTTTTTCCGGATCAAAACTGATTAAAGTTTTCCACGTCTGAATACCCTATATACCAAATTTCAGGTCTGTAGATCAAAAATCCGTTTAGTATATAAGTTGAGAAGTGTCCTCACACACATTCTTACTTATGAGGTATTTTTTCGAGTTAAAATCGATCGAGAAATATACATATTGTATTGAGAAATACACATTTTAAATATGTAAACATCAGGTAAAGAATAACAAATTATCCAAAATGGCTGTTCATTTGAGTCATATTGGATATCTTTGCATATATAAAGAGAGACCGACCGACCGACAGACAGACTAGAGGGAGCCAGGTGAATAAAGGTAGTGCTGATGGTTGCTTCCTTCAGTCCTGACAGACTATAGATACCCAATGTAAAAGCACCTACGCGTGGAATTTTTGTGGCAAGAGTTACGCAATCACTAACCACACCTCTGCTGAGTTGTTGTTAAATACCAGTGGCCAGTAAAGCTTCAGGATGACTGGAAACACTGCCGAGATAAGCGGAGAGAGCGTATAAAACGCATAGAATTCCCAAATGGTACTAGCCAGACTCAACGTTGCTTAACTTCGGTGATCTGGCGAGAACCGGTGTGTTGACGTGATTATACCGTTGATTAAAATATGTATATGAGAGAGAGAGAGAGAGAGAGAGAGAGAGAGAGAGAGAGAGAGAGAGAGAGAGAGAGAGAGAGAAAACGACGCAAATAAGCAGATAGCAATATCGGTATGACGGGCAGGCACACAGAAATTTCAGGGAGGAGGAGGGAAGAAGTGAAGAGAAGCGATTTTGTTCGAATATTTTGTAAACTCAGCTGATACGTTCGTTTGTTTTGCAAACTCGGATAGAAAGAAGGAAGAACCAGCTGAACTGAGAAACGACTTGTTACCAAATGCGATACCGGCTCCACTCAAATAATGGTAGTCCGTGTGTCCGTGTGTGTGTGCAGATACTTGCGTTTGCCTTCACCAGAATACTACAGTCAAAACAGAGCCCCTCCTCCAACCCCAATATAATAGACAATACGAAGCCATTGAAACGTGTAAACAAGGCAGGTGATATGACTACTACCTGCCATATGGTCGGGTTGTCAGCGACGGCTTACTCGTGAGAAGAAAACCTTTAAAGGGTGGAAAAACACCTCTTGTGCCAATGCCGACTTAGCATACCTCGATAGAACACCGTATGTAGAAAAGGAGTTTCGAAACTCACTATATTCAGGTACACCGATGTTTCGTAGAGGAAACAATTGTCTGTGGATAACATTATTATATACTAGCAGTTCAGCCCGGCTTTGCTCGGATCCTATGTGCTGTTCATAACTTTATGTGTATATATTAAAAAGTGTGAATGTGTACGGTAATGCCCTTCTGTATAATAGGCTTTCTTAACTACCACAGAGAAAAGTTGGTAGAGACAGTAGAGATCAATTTTTTTAAATTTGACCCCAATTTTGACCCCTTAACATTTGTTTTGGGCTCAAATCAAATTAAAATGTTTTACCTATGTCCAAGTAACCTACATCTAAAATCTCAAGTGTTTAGACCCAAAATTGGCGGAGGATTTTGGTAGAGTCTGCAAAGTTCAACTCTTTCAACTGACTTCTTGGCAGCCAAAGTTTCGCCCAAAAACTGATTAAAAAGCTTGCTGCATGTCTCAATACCCTTTATGTAAAATTTCAAATGTTTAGACCCAAAATTGGCAGCCAACTTTTTGGTCAAAAACCCATTAAAAAGCTTGCCATACACTCTATATAAAATATCAAATGTGTAGACCAAAAATTGAAAATGAGTAATTTGGTAGACTGCAGAGGTCAATTTTGTTTAAATTTGACCTCAATTATGACCACTTAGCATTTATTGTTTTGGCTCAAACCAAATTGTAAAGTTAGATCCATGCCCAAGTAACCTATATCTAACATTTCAAATGTTGAGAACCAAAATTGGCGGAGGAGTTTGGTAGAGTTCTCAAAAGTCAAATCGTTGAACTTTGATGCCGTAACAGAAAAATTTCTGTCCGAAACCTGATTCAAAAGATTTTCCCAAATCTCAACAGCTCGTATGTCAAATTTCGAGTCTAGACCGAAAATTGACAGTTATTTGGTAGGGAAATGTACACAGACAGACAGACACGCAGAGAGACATTTTCATTTTCATAAATATACAGAAAAGTACTAGCGGCGGGGAGGGGCTCCTGGTTTTGCCTCGGCGTAAAATAAGCTTAAATATGATATTTTAATTTGTCCATATTTCGTATATATTGTTATAGAGTCATGTTTTCAAAAGTAGAAAAAAAAAGTATTTTTAGGTGCCCTCAGCTAGAATCGAAAGCAAAACTGTAGCATTCAAAGCTGATGACGTTACCACTGTACCAACGTGACACGCATATAAACTGATTAAAAATTAAAAAATATACTAAGATGAATGTACAAAATGTATAACGATTTTTTTCAATTTTGACCCATTTTTAATCCCTTAAAAACTTTTTTAACTGCCTTAAGACCCATAAAAGAACGATCCGTAAAAAAAATCCAATCATTTGAGGCCCCTAGCGTCGCTCTGCGACTTTTAGTTTCGGAGGAGATAGAGTTTGAACATATGAAGACAGACAGACATATAGCCTTTTATATAGATTATCTATTATATCTATTAAAGAGTGTGTGTGTGTGTGTGTGTGTGTGTGTGAGGACAGCTATCAACTTATATACTCAACGAATTTTTATCTACAGACTTGAAATTTGGTATATAGGGTATTCAGACACGTGGAAAACTTTTCGATCGGTTTTCATCCAGATATGCCTGCTGAGGGGATCAAAATAGGAAAATTGGTAGGTGTTGGGAATCATCGGATTTTTATCTTTTTGTCAATTGTTTCACGAATGTGCATGCGCGAATCGTTCCATTGACAGCTTCCTTATGTTAAGAATAAGTAGGTTTGCAAACACTTTTCAAAGATTGATAGCTGGCCTAATGGTTATCGTACTTGACTCCTTATCTTTAGGTTTTGGTTTCGATATCAGATCCAGTATGTTTTTTTTTTTTTTACCTACAAAGAACTGTCCATAAAAAAAAAACACCGTAATACTCATGTCTCAGTATCTTTCCGTTTGTTTTTTTTGGGGGGGAGGGGTACTTCATTTTCTTTTTTTTAAGTTAATGGTATGTTTAATAGGGACTAACACCAAGTACATCTAGCTTTGCTATAAATCTAAGGAATTATTTGCTGATTGAATTCGATTTTTTAAGATATCCCGTCTGTGTTAGCCATGTAAAAACGGTTGTATTTCTTATAGAAAAATTCTTCATTTTTCGTCACTCATTCTTTGATTATTCCACATGACGAACGCAACGCGCTTAAAATGTTAAGTCATAACTAGCGGGACCCGTGGAAATTCCACAGACGACTCATTCATATGTAATATATTGATATTGGCATTCTGTAAATGTTAAGCGTAAACGGAGACGCTCTGATATTATTGTAGCTCTTTTGTTAAAACTGCACAAGTATTTATCAAAGCTAGCAGGGATGCCCGGTCGTAAAGTACGCTTAAATATATTATAATTCTTGCAGAGTTCATATATATATTTTTTTCATACAGTTAATGTTTTATCGATTTTAATATTATAAAGTTGCGATTTCAATATATATATATATGACTTAGGTGCATCAGCTTGAATTGAAACCGAAACTTATGAAATTTATATACACACACAGATGTCTCATCTGACAACTTTCTGTACACAATATATATATATATATATATATATATACTAGACTACCCGTGACCTGTTGGGTCAGTATGTTATATTAGCTATGGAATTCATGTATGAGCGTGACACTTGTGACGTAAAGAAAATAGTTTTTTTAATATAACAGAAATATTTCTATGAAAGTATATTAAAATGAAAAAAGAATATAGATAGATTTCTATGAGTCGTTCCGTTTATTATAATTGATTATTTTTGGATTTTTTTTTTTTACAGTTACTGAACTATAAGTGGTTGGCCATACTTATAGGTAAATGTGCAGTGAACAGATACCATAATACTTATTATAGTTAAATTCAAATTTTGATATTTTTGCTTTTTTTTTTTTTTTTTTTTACATCGTTCATTTCTGTATTACGTTTACGTTATTTTAAACCCCACTCTTCCAATGTTAAATAATAATTTCGAAATAACGTTAATATTTCAGTGCGCAGGTTATGCGAGCATGCGCAAGCGAATGTCGTAAACCGGAAAGTGGGTTACATACATCATTACAAGGTAATTTGAGTTTTATATATATATATATATATATATATATATATATATATATATATATATATAAATAAATGTAATTCTTGGTTCGTTCTAAATCAATAAAACCATATTTCTACATTACCAATTTCATTGAAATTTTCAGAAAATCTATTTGTAAAGTCAAAGCCTGTTATTAAAATAATTTAACATTGCGAATTGTGAAAATATTAAATAAAATAAAAATATTTTTCGTAAGTCATTTCTGCGAGACTGCCCGGTTTTATTTCCGGTAACTTCCGTTTCAACTACTCTCGAATTACAAGTTAAGTAAAAATAAAAAAGGTACACATGCAGAGAGTGATCCATGCTGGAATAATAACGTTATTATTTAAAAAGACATTCTTAACATGGGGAGAGAAGGGTGTTTTGTACCTATTCTGTGCTGTAACCTTACAATTGAATTAAAAAAAAACTTTAATTAAACGTGGAACTACGATTTAAAAAATAGCGCGGATCACTCTCTGCATTAGCACAAAAAAACTATTTTTTAAATTTAAATACATTTATGTATCTTACCAATTTTTTAAATTTTAAATTTCTTTGTTTATCTTAAGGCTTTTCACTCATCAAACATTACGTTTTAATTGTCTAGTTTCTTTGTTTTTTTTTTGTTTTTTGAGCAAATAAATAATTTTAAACATTCTTTTGAATTGTCAAGATCTTTTTGTCACATAAATAAAAAAAATTATGTTTACATAAAGTTTGTTTTAACCTTTTCTAAACTGCTTCATTTTTACGACATGCCTCAGTGTTTATAAACACCCTAATCTCCCCATGTTAAAAACGGCTTTCAAATTAAATACGCCCTTCCACAAACCTCAAAAGCCGTTCTTAACATGGGAAGGTTGGGGGTGTTCATTCCGAAAGCCATTTTAACATGGGGGGGTTAGGGTGTTTATAATATGCTGGGGCGAGTCGTAAAATTAACGAAGTTGCTATTCATTATTTATTGCAAAAATTTCTTGAAATTTATTTGATAAAAACATCTTGACAATTCAAAAGAACGTTTAAAATTATTTATTTGTTCGAAAAACGAAAAAAAAAAAGAAACAAACAACTATTTTATTTTATAAAAGTCCAATGTTGCTTTCATTTCAAAATTGTTTTAAAATTATATTTTTTTTACGCAAACTTTTCAATCAATGTTTTTACAATTATATTTCGATTCCCAGTAAAACAAAAAATAAAAATAAAAAACAACCCACTTCTCCGTTTAAAAAAAAAAAAAATTAATTTGTTGTTGGCCTTTCAAAGCTGCTTTAATTAAAAAAAAATAATAAAATTATTTATTTGTTAGAGAAAAACACATACACACACACGAAAACGAAAAAATAAGCAAACAAAAAAAATAATAAATGATTTGGTTTTCAAATGGCGCTCGCCAGATTAAACTATTATGAATATGTCACTTCAATTTTCTGTTTTTAATAAATACAACAACAACAACAAAATTTCCATGAAAAACTTTCCCGTTCTCATTAATTAAATCGAAACATTTCCAATTAAACAATTACGGATATATGTTCTTTTTCACTTTATTTACTTTTTTTTCCTAGTTCTTTGCGGAAGTTTTTTTTTGTTCGAACAATAAATAATTTTAAACATTCTTTTGAATTGTCAAGATTCATTTTCTCCAGTAATATCAAGTTTCTGGAAGTAATAAATGATAATTTTAGTTTATTTTTACGTTTCCGGAAGTAATAAATGTTAATTTTGGTAAATTATTCTTTCCCTTTCTGGAATCCATCGTTCGACCATATAATGATGTCTCCCCTAGATTTGGATAGCAAGTGCGTGAACAAAATGGCGTCTCCAATTTCGGCAATAAAGGGTAGAAGCACCATTTTATTCATTGTTGATTTATTAAAACAGTCCTTTGGAAAATAAATATTTAAAATAAAGTGGGGTACTCCTTGGGCGTTCAGTTCCATGGCGACCAGCAGAATTATGTAATGGTCGCTTCGTTAGCCCCCCTTAGTCAAGGCTAATGCATGCGCACGTAACATTTATCATTTATTTACTTACGTTGCCTTTCGCACTTTTACAAACATTCAAACATTTATTTACGTTGGCTTAACTCTTTTCATGAATATTGGAAAAAAGTTTTACTCTTTATGAATACTAAAAGAAAAAAGTTACTAAACATTTATTAATAATTTCTCACTTTTACAAACATTTGTAATTCATGTATTTACTTACGTTGGCTTAACTCTTTTCATAAATATTAAAAAAAAATAATAACTAAACCATGTATTGATAATTTCTCACTTTTACAGACATTTTTAATTTACATGAGTGGATAATTTTTTTGGTAAATATTTACATTTAGGTCCACCTCGACATTTTTTTTAAATGACGACTTTTATTGATAAATAAATCTACTCTGCAATGGGCACTGTGAAATCCTAATTTTTTTTAAATAGTATTTTCGGGTGGGTATGCTGACAACAAATATGCAAATATTTTTTCATCCCCATCCAAAAATGGTGTTTATTCCGGAAGCTGTTCTTAAGATAAGGAGGTTGGAGGTGGTTATAAGGTGGACCTAATCTAAAAAAAAAAACTTTTAAATGATTAAAATAATTTCTCACTTCTACAAACATTTTTACATGTGCACACAAGCAACTATTTTTTTAATTAACTTTTTTTTCCTTTTTTTATTTAAAAATTAGTAAATTTCAATGAATAAAATAAATCATTTATCATTAATATGTGTTTTTGATTTTGTGTTGAATGAAACTCTTTTTTTTCATTACAACAATAATGAACCAATTTAAATGTTCCCGCATGCGAAATTATCAATAAATTGTTTAGTTACTAAGCCAATGTCAGTAAATAAAAAAATGTTACATGCGCATGCATTAGCCTTAATTAGGGGGGGGGGCTAAGGGAGCGACCATTAAATAATTAGGCTGGTCGCCATGGAACTCAACGCCCAAGGAGTACATAAAGTGGCACTTATGTTATCGTGCTATTTTTTAAAATAGTATTTTCACACTAAATTCAAATTTTACAATATCTTTTTCTTTTATTAATTTGTTAGCTGAAAGTACAGATAACCCGGTTGGTTTCTAATGTGTGGGAAATCTAGCTCCCGAAAAGAAAAAAAAAAAAGAAAGGGTACTCTGGATAGTAACAAAAAATAAAATTGCCTCAGTCTCAAAAGATTTCTTCTCTACTGAACGAGGAAAAAAAACGGTGAAGTGTAGCTCACCTTCTGTTTTTCTCCCCCGCTCTCTTCCTCTCTTAATATCTCTCTTTATCCATCTCTCCCTTTCCCTCTCTCAATCTATCTTTATCTATATATCACCCTCTCCATTTATCTTTGAGCCCCTTTCTCTCTCTAACTCCATCACTCTCTCCTTCCCTCTGTGTCGCCTCTCTGTTTCTAACTCTCCCCCTCTCTGTCTATATATAAATCCCTTTATCTATCTCTATCTCCTCTTTCTCTATTTTCCTCTCACTTTCTCTTTTTTATCTATATATCTTCCTCCCTATCGGTCCATCTCTAATCCCTCATCCTATTTTAGTCTCATTAATTAATTACAGTGAATAAGGCATTGTCAAAACATGGATAAATCCTATTTTAGTCACCGGATTTACTGCCTGTGAGAATAAAAGTTATTTGGAAATTACTGCTACCTTGAACTGCACCAGAAGTAACTGGTAAAATCTTTCTAATTAAATTGATTTTGGCAGCCATTCGGTAACAAAATGAAATAGCCTTAGCCCTTTCTGCATGAGGAATACCTGCGACCTTGCTGCCAAGTAGAAGAATTATTTATTCTACTTTGAAACATTCAATTTTTCAAAAATCTCATGTTGGACATCTCCAAAACATCCAATATGGGGAAAAATATTGCAGAATTACAAACTTATTGTTTAGGATGTATGCACAATGGTACGCAAAAAATCACTTGAGGCTCTTGGTTGATCCTTGCAAGATTTGCGTGGCAATGTCAGACCATTTGGGAATGCAGTAATATTGCTGGAAGGAGATTTCAGACAAATGTTACCTGTTATTCTTCAATTAATACCAGCAGATGAAATAAGTGTTTGCCTCAAATACTTTTGTGCCATGTGAAGATACTAAACTTAACTCAAACTATGCATGTACAGTTGCAGATTGTTCGATCCGCACATGAATTTTTGCATCACTTGTGAAAAATTAGGTACAAAAAAGTGCCAGCTGATCAGAGATAAGGGCAAAATTCTTTGACTTTTAACTTCTGTAATTTCTGTAATTTTATTTCATCAAAAGAATAGTTAGTTTAAAAGGTTTTCGCAGATATTCAAATTATAAGAATTCCATTTAACTGAGTGAACGGGCTATTCTTGCATGTCAATACAAAGACGTCCACGCTATTATTCAATGTAAAATTGCAAGTGAGGTACTCAAAACAAATCCATCAACACTGTTGTGAAAGCAGATAAAGTGATTAATTATCCAACAGCTATATTTGCCAGGGATGCCACCGCATGTATTGCAACTGAAATTTGGCGTGCTAATTATGTTGTGAAATATAAACCAATCCAAACTTTGCAAAGGCACATGGCTTGCAGTAAAAAAATTAACAAACAATATCATAGAAACAACAATCATAACAGAACTTTTTACAGATGAATATATCTTCATTCCATGCATTTCTATAATTCCACCGGATACATCATTGCACTTTCCAATTTTATTGTCGTTTGCAATAACCATCAACAAAGCACAAAGAACAATCTTTACAATTGTGTGGCTTACAGTTACACACTGACTGTTTTTTTGACATGGAAAATTTATGTTACGTGTTCAAGAGTCACCAAACCAGAAAATCTCTATATCAGCTAAGAAAATGGAACAACAAAAATTGTGTACCCATACGAAATGGAAAATTAAACCTATAAGAAACATGCTTTTTCTTATTTTGGAACTTTTTCCATTGCACCAATTTGAGCCACAGCAACGAGTGGCAGGGCACAACTAGTATATATATATTATATATATATATATATATATTATAGACGACGAAACATGTGTCAGTGAATAATTATTAGGACTACGTCAAGAGAATATTCTTTTCATTATTTTGACTCGTGTATATATCAGTTGATATCTTATGTTTTTGATAGAGTGATGTGGTTCTCGATTGATTAACCGTGTTGGATATATACTAGAGAGTTAAAACAATGATAAGAATATTCTCTTGTCATAGCCCAATAATTATATATATAAGCAATGTTTTTACACACATTTTAGAAAACATTTTTAATATGAATTTCAATGTAAAAATTTGAAAACCTGAAAATGTTGTGAAATGGAAAAAATCATTTTTATTTACTTTGTTGTTAAAGTCCGGATTGTTGCCAATAACCTGGCTTTATCAAGGAGATGTCAGTCCGATTAAGTCTTTTTTTTTTCTTTTTCTTCCTTCTTGGTAAAGCCAGGTTATTGGCGAAAATCAGGACTTTAACAACAGAGAGAGAGAGAGAGAGAGAGAGAAAGAGGAAGGGAGGGAGAGACAAACAGAGTATCGATAACAGGAGAACACGCCAATAAATTGCGATCGTAAAATACGCTTAAATATATTTTGATTAATGCATATTTCGTATTTATAATTATATTATATTGAACCCAATATATAGTAATAATTTAAAAAGATAAACAAATTTTTAAAATAACTCGTGCGCCACCACTGAGAATCGAAACTAAAACGTTAGCAGGGTGATTTTTAGGTTGTCTAGTGTGGCGTCTGTCCGCAAAGTCCGGGAGGTGGTGGTTAACAGGGTCCAGTGTGGAATTGGAGGCAAACCGGCTGGCAAGTATGTTAGCCTTCTCGGTTGCTGAGCAAACGACTTCATGATTGTTGGATAGTGGGGGAATTGTTGATTGCCCATTATTTACTACAATGTTGGAGATTTTCCAGAAATTACGGGTTCTTAATTTCTGTACTTGATGCATTTTTTGGTGGTTTCAGTAAATTCTCTTAGTTGTCGCGATTTTTTTCTTACAGTTACTTCTGGCTTTTATATACTTCTGTCTGTTTGAACTGGACTTATGTCGGTTAAATCTGTGGCACGCAAGCTGTCTTTGCGCAACGGCAGCTGTACAAGTAGAAGTAAACCATCGGGGGGGAGTGGGGCTTGCTATAAAATTTCTCGCGCGGGAACATGTCCTTCAATTTCCGTTTTGAACCATTCAATGGCCTCAATCGTGCACCGTTCAGCAAGATCCCTAATGGCTTCCTAGTCAGCCTTTTTATAATATATCGTTATTTTTGGAGATATTCTGCTGAAAAATACATTTTTACATATAAATTTCTGGTTTACAGTTTTTATTTATGCTTATGACATTAAGCTCTACTCCTTTATGCCGTATCAAGTTTTTATTTTTTTTTTTAGCTTATAATGAAAAGTAAAGGATTAGTTGTTAAAACTGGAAAAGAAACGGACAAGATATTCTAATAAAAAATATAATAAATTTATAACTTATAATATTGCAGCATTAAGAATTGATTATATTATCAAATTGAATTTAAAAAAAAAAATTCTAAATGCTGCAATATATTAAGTTATAAATTTATTATATTTTTTACTAAAATATCTTGTCCTTTTCTTTTCCAGTTTTAACAACTAGTCCTTTACTTTTCCATGTTTAAGCTTAACCATATTACTTTTCATGCTCGCATTTTTTTCGAAAATCCATTATTTTACCAAGATTCCAATAAATTCAGTTGTTCTTTGTTTGATTTCAGTCTTATGTTTTGCCCCCATAAACACATAACAATGTACAGGACTCGCCTGCTTGCAATAAAATCCCCCCAATTATCTCCCTTCCATGCTTTCATTTTGCCTGTTTCACGAGTTACTTCTCTTTTCGCGACAGTAGTCTTTTTTTTTTTTTTTTTTTTTTTTACATGGGTGTCACCACTTATCAAGGCCCAGAGGCCACTCAAGGATAAGGGTTAATAGGTATACATTAGTCATTGTGATTTTAGCATAGTAAACAGTGGGAATTTTGTAACTTGGATTACTTAGGGGGACGATTCAATTAGAACTTGTTCACATTGAACTTTTTCTTTTTTTTTTCATAGGTATCACCACATTATCAAGGCCAAGAGGCCACTCAAGGATAAGGGTTAAAGAGTGTACAGTAGAAATTGGACAATATAATAATCATTAGTAATGAAAATTTGTTAAATTTGATAACTTATATGGAACGGCTCATCAAGAACTTATTTACGTTAAACTTGAACACAACCATATTGTAGTCAGCCGGAAAGCAGGAAAACGGAAGACAATTCCACAGGCGTGCAGTTCTAATAAAAAAGCTTTGTTCATGGAATCTATGTTTAGCTTTAGGCACAGATAAAGAGTGGGGGGAATTATTGATAGTGTTTACAGCTAGACGAGTGTTTCTTGTGAAAGTTTTGCGAGGGGGGACCATAGATTGAAGCTCAGTCGAACACTTTCCATGAAAATAACGATAAAGCAGAGACAAACTCGCAACATCTCTTCTGTGAGATAGAGGTTGCAAGGAAGAGAAAAGGACATCTACGAGGCTACGAAGTCAATTTTGAACTCTATCAAGGCAGGACAAGTCCTTTCTAGCAGCTCCTGCCCAGATGTGGCAACAGTATTCCATCCTTGGACGTACCTGGCTCTTATATAAATAGAGAATTGCATCAGCAGTGAGATATCTACTGGATCGATAGAAAGATCCCACCATTTTTCCAGCGGCCTTGGCAACAGATTTGATGTACGTGTTCCATTTAAGATCAGGAGTAATGGTCAAGCCCAGAAGCTTGTCAAAACTTGAGGCCTCCTGAAGACGAGAGCCATTCATTTCAATTGATGCCAGATGGGGATCAGAATGTTGATGATGTAAAGAGAGAAGCTTGGTTTTAGATGCATTAAAAGTAACCAGCCACTCCTTTCCCCATTGTACTACATGCTCAAGATCAGAGGAGAGAGAATTGGAGAGAACTTGGTCGTTTACTGTCTTAGATGTGCTACCATAAATGGTAGTGTCGTCAGCATAAATGTCTACAAATGATGTAAGGATGTGATTTGGAAGATCATTAATGTAGATCAGGAAAAGAGTTGGGCCCAGGATGGACCCCTGAGGGACACCGGTATTAATACTGTGGGCTTCTGATTTTTGCCCATCAACTACTACTCTTATGAACCTATCAGAAAGAAATGATTTAATAATTGAGAAGACATTTCCAGCTATACCATAGCTAGAGATCTTATGAAGTAAACCTTTATGCCATACCCTATCAAAGGCCTTAGATATGTCAAGAGCAATTGCCCTAGAAAGGTTGCCTCCGTCGAGAGATTTGCTAATCCTATGAGATATAACTGTAAGCACATCTGCTGTAGATCTAGCAGAACGGAAACCATATTGAGTGTCACTAAGAAGGTTATTTTTGTTGAGATGGTTGATTACTTCTGTATTTAACACAGATTCCAGCAACTTACTCATGACGCACAGGAGACTTATTGGCCTGTACTGAGAGGGAGATGAGCGATCACCTGAATTCTTAAATACAGGGCATACTGATGAAATTTTCCAGGGAGATGGGAAACTATTCTCCTTAAGACAACGTTTAAATAGTTTTGTAAGTATGGGCGCTAGTTCAAGTTGAAGTTTTTTGAGTACTATAATTGGAATACCGTCCGGGCCAGTTGCTTTACTGGAATCAAGGTTTTTGATTAGCTTTGCAATATCACGTACAGATATACGTATATCACATAGTGTGTTTTCAGATACAGGAGGAAATATTGGGGGTTGGCGGCCTTGATCGCAAAAGGTAGAATTAGCTGCAAAGTTCTTGACAAAGAGTTTGGCTTTGTCTGATGCTGACGAGATTACCTCAGGTCCATTGATGATAGTTGGGATGGAGCACACGCTTCTGTTCAGAATTCTGTTTGCTATTTGCCAAAACTGGTGGGAACCAAGCCGCTGCTCAGCTACTTTGGACTTAACAGATTTAGCATACAACCACCTTGCGCTCTTTATTACTTTCTTACAATGGTTGCTGGCAGTCCTGAAAGCGGCTTTAGTTTCCATACATCTATTACGTTGGAAACAGTGGAAAAAGTGATTTCTGTGCGCAATGGCAGCAGCACATTCTGGAGAGAACCATGGCTGGCTGTTAGGTTTTTGCTGAAACTTTTTCGAGGGTATGAAACGATCAATACCTACAATTAACCATTCCGTCAGGTCTAATACTATAGAGGACACATCCTTTTTAAATATGGAATGCAGAGGTAGATCAGTTATAAATGTACGGAAGCAATCCCAGTCAGCCTTAGTGTATCGATATACTGTACGATGGAGAGGTACGTCTGGGGACTTATTACATTTCATTTTTATCTTAATTGATACAACAGAGTGGTCGGAAGATCCAAGAGGCGACAGAACAGAAACTGAACATAGTTCAGGGCAAGTTGTGAGAAAAAGGTCGGTGAAGTGACGTAGTTGCTATGGAAACCAGTCATAAAAAGCGTCGCTTACAAATTTTGTTTTACTGAACGAAAGTTGAAAAAAAATTCACAATATAGCTGAGAAGGTGGTCTATGAACTGTAATAATGGTTTGTAATTTAGTCGAAAAATAAGTGAGCAGTGAAGTTTTAAAGCTGTTTTAAATTACTAAAATTGTAACTTAACTATATATTCAAACATGATAGCGTTTGAATTATATATATACATATATATATATATATATATATATATGCTAGCATGGGTGCCCGGCGTTGCCCGGGTGTTTGGAGGTGTATGTTGAGCAAAACAAAAAGTGGTAGTAGGAAGACAGGCTCGAACCCATAGGAGGAAAAGAACGGGAAAAACGTGACGTCTTTGCTGTTACGACCACCGCCAAACCGGAAATGACGCAGGTTTTAATTAAGGCTAGACAATCGAAAAGAAGGGATGACTTTCGAAAATATCGGCGAAAAAAAGCGCTCCCTCCCTGATGAAAAGTGCCCAGTTGAAGGTGAAGAAATTAAAGTTTTTAGTCAATATTCGATATTTGTCGTCTGAAAGGTCGAACTTAAAAACGATACTGATATTATGAATATCTGTCGCCTCTGTCGAAAGTCTTAGGCAGACATGCAAACATACATTTATATATTGGTAACTCAAATTTTCCACCCAAACCGATTAAAAAACTTGCCCTATGCCTGAATACCCTTTATGTAAAATTTTAAATGTTTAGACCAGAAATTGTCTGAGTAATTCGGTAGAGACCGGATCGGTCAATTTTTTCTTTAAATTTGACCCCTATTATGACCCCTAAATATTTATTTTTGAGCTCAAATCAAGTTATTAAGTTAGATCCATGTCCGAGAGACCTATATCTAAAATTTCAAGTCTTTATACCCAAAATTGTCGGAGGAGTTCAGTAGAGTTCTCAAACGTCAAATCGTTGAACTTTGACCCCCTTAACCGCCAAATTTCTGGCCGAAACGGAATACAAAGATTTCCCCAAATCTCAGTACCCTGTATATCAAATTTCGAGTCTGTAGACTTAAAATTGACAAAGTTATTGTGTAGGGAAAGGTACAGAGAGACACACAGACATTGACAGATATATATATATATATATATATATATATATATATATATATATATATATATATATATATATATTATACACACACACACACACAGGAAGTTGAAATTTGAGAATGATTAGAACTTATAAAAAACATTTAAAACAAAGCACCTGCTAAAATAAATGGAGAAATTTGAGCAGAATCGTTCATAAAAATCAACATTTCTACTTTCAGCTTTACAAACTTTTGCAACATTTTTTTTTCCATAAGTAAATATTTGCAGCCATTTTCTCTTCATATTTTAATGTGATATTTTTTTTTTCTTAACAAATGTGTTCTAACCGTTCGACTGGCTGCTGAGTTATTATGCATTTTTTAATTTTCAAATGTATTTTTATTATGCTTACTTCAAGATTTGCCATTAAGCTAGTGTGTCGTATTTCACCAGAGATAATGTCTGGTTTTATTTATTATTATTTTATTTATTTTTTTAATTTTCAAGTATTCTAACATTGCACTATTTCCTGAGTCGGTGTGCGCGAAAACTCTGGTGAAAGCAAATCTATGTTTTTAGAAAGTTCATTTGTATCCATTTGCAATTAAGTTACATTTTTAAAAGAAACTACTAGAAGTTGGTTGGTTGGTTGTTTTACGGCATATCAACCCTTTTCAGGTTATTTAATGCCGAATCCGGTGATTTTGAAGAAATGTTTTTTTAATAGAATATATTTGTTTTTTGCAAGTCGGTTTCTATTTAACCCATAGTTGGGACCCTAACAGGTACTACCACTCCGGGTCAGAGTGGACCTGGGAGCAATGACAATTAAAGGGTGGCTCCACACTTCCCAAAGCCCGCAAGCTGAGGCCTCACCATCGGATATAGTTTAAGGTCATATCCAGGACCAACTAGAAGTACTTCAGAACATTTACATATTAAAACAGACGGAAGTACCTGGTGCCAGTTATTATTCCCGGGCAGCCATATTGCGAGGAGGTGGGGGCGCATAACCATATTACAACTAACTCTTATTCTCACCTTTCAAAGTACGAGGCCGTATACTCATCTTTGGGACACACGATCAAGGTTTCTGAATTTGTGAAATGAGGATTGATGACTCAGACTACTATCTTCATCTTGAATGTTACTCGCACAACGATTCGGTCGGTGTAACCTTCGACCTTCTACAATTCATCTCCTTTAATCAGTGAACTTATATTAAAATAACAGAGCTTTAAATTTAGATTCTGGTTAATTATTATAACTTAGACCACAGAAAATGGCACCGATAATAAAATTAAAAAAAATAATTAATCTATACATTTATAAAAGTGAAATTTTGTGTGTGTGAGTGGGGGGGGTGTTTACATTTCCCTATCAAACTACTCTGTCAATTTTCAGTCTACAGACTCGAGATTTGACATAAGGGGTTTTGAGATTTAGGAAAATCTTTTTAAATCGGTTTTCGGACAGAAATTTGGCTGTCAACGATTTGAACTTGAAAACTCTACCAAACTCTTCTGCCAATTTTGGGCCTAAATACTTGAAAGTTTAGATATAGGTTACTTGGGCATGGATCAAATTTTTTAATTTGATTTGAGGCCAAAACAGTAAAGTTACGGGGACAAAAGTAGGGTTAAAGTTTTTTTTTTTAAATCTGCGGTCTATCAAATTACTCAGTCATTTTTTGGTCTAAACATCTTAAATTTTAAAGTGTATTCAGACATAGGGCAAGTTTTTAATAGGTTTTTGGCTGAAAATTTGTCTACCAATGGGTCAACATTCAAAAGAGTTTACCTTTGCGGTCTCTAGCAAACTATTCAGCCAATTTTGGATCTAACCATTTGAAATTTTACATAAAATGTATTCAAACATGCAGTAAAATAAACTAAGATGAATGTTTAAAATGCATAAGGATGTTTTCACTTTTGCCCCATTTTTGACTCCTTAAAAACAATTTTAACCGGATTTAACCCCTTAAAAACTATTTTAACCGGATTTAACCCCTTAAAAACTATTTTAACCGGATTTAACCCCTTAAAAACTATTTTAACCGGATTTAACCCTTAAAAACTATTTTAACTGGATTTAATCCCTAAAAACTGGATTTAATCCCTAAAAACTATTTTAACCGGATTTAACCTCTTAAAAACAATTTTAACCCATAAAAAAATGGTTCATAAAAAATCCAATCATGTGCGGCCCCTAGCATTGTTCTGCGACTTTTAGTTTCGGAGGAGATAGAGTTTGAAAATAAGAGAGACAAATATATAGCCATTTGTATATTAGATTAATAAATGTTATTCCACCGTTATATATCGTAATGCGTTTCAATTTGTGTATATCCGCTGCACTTCTGGATTGCAATGCTTTCTATAATTTTACTTTATATACACACTAGCAGTACAGCCCGTCTTTGCTCGGGCCCTATGTACTGTTTTTAAATTCATGTGCATCTATATATATATATATATATATATATATATAGATATATATATATTTAAATGTTTGATTCATGTCCAGGTAACCTACGTTTAAAATTTCAAGTCAAAATTGGCGGAGGAGTTTGGTAGAGTCTGCAAAGGTAAACGCTAAACTTTGACTACTAAACAGCCTAATTTTCGCCCAGAAACTGATTAAAAAGCTTGCTGCATGTCTGAATACTCGTTATGTAAAATTTCAAATGTTTATACCCAAAATTGGCCGAGTAATTTGCAAGACACCGTAAGTGTCAAATCTTTTGAACTTTGACACCTTGGCAACTCAAATTTTCGACCGAAACCAATTAAAAGGCTTGCCCTATCTCTGACTACCCCTTTAAGTAAAATTAAAAAGTTTGATCTATGTCCAAGTAATCTACATTTCAAATGTTTAGACCCAAAATTGGCGGAGGAGTTTGGTAGAGTTTTTAAAAGGTCAAATCCTTGAACTTTGACCCCTTGAAAACCAAATTTCTGGCCGAAAACCGATTAAAAATATTTTTCCAAATCTGAACACTCTTTATGTTAAAGCTTGCGTCTCTAGACCGGAAATTGACAGAATTATTTGGTAGGGAAATGTACACAGACACGCACGCACGCACACACATTTTCACTTTTATAGATATACTAGCATTTCAGCCCGGCGTTTCCCGGGTGTTTGGGGGTGTGTGTTGAGCAAAAAAAAAAGTGGTAGTAGGAAAGCAGGCTGGAACCCATACGCAAAGGGGAGGGGAAATCTGGTCTTTGCTGTTACGACCACTGCTAGACCGGAAGTGACGTAGGTTTAAATTAAGGCTAGACAATCGAAAGGAGAGGATGACTTTCGAAAATACCGGCGAAAAAAAGCGACCCTCCCTGTAGAAAAGCGCCTAATTGAAGGTGAAGATATTAATGTTTTTAGCCAATTTTTCGATAGATAGGTAGACTAGACAATGTTCCATAAAAACTTAATCAGATGATATTTTATCCATTGGGAACCTACTAAACATATACATATACCTAAATTTATAACGCCCTGTTGGAGGGGGCCATGAATTCACAGACTTCAATCCCGTGTATAGCGAGGCAATCCTGTCGCGAAAATAAGACAACCTGTTGGTAGTGGGCGGCGATTTGTAACGCTGTAGGACAGGATTCTGGTGGCTAAGCATTACTTTAATCGGAGTAGCTTGTTATGCCATGCCTTAGTGTCTGTAAGTTAATGTCTGATTGTTCGAAGAATAAATGCCTCCTATTTTATCTCCTCACATGCATAGTAGATGGCGTTGACCGAGGGTCAGTTGTGTTGAGAAAAAAAAAAAAAAAAAAAGATTATCAATACGATAGAGTAATGTTTTCAAAGAATTAATGTAATCTATGTTATTCTTGGGGTGGTGTTTTCTTGGAGTAATACTCCACCTCTTTTTCTCCCTCTCAGAATAATTTTCCTTAGAAGTTAGAGTCCCCAACGATGCTTGGTTGAACAGAGCTGAGAGGGAAACGAAAATGAAATACCAATGTCTTATGTACGGCATGAAAAGAAACTAATTATAGAAGCAAACGAACTCGCGAAAAAAAAATGAATTTAAGAAATAACCTAGCAAATACACTGAACAAAGAGCAAGAGATGTTCAAACAATTACACTTAAAGAGGCAGTTGGAATCTTTCAGCCTCTGTCCTATCGACGAACTGTTGCATCCCTCTGCCTGTTCTACAAGTACTTTAATGGTGAATGCTCTGACGAACTTCAAGCACTTGTACCCCCTCGGCGTGAATACCCCCCGATAAACCCGACAAGCAGCTAAATCCCACCCCTTCACAGATTCCTAGGTGCAAGAAAGCATTCTACTACAATAGTTTTTTTCCCCCCAGAACTGCTAGACTTTGGAACTCCCTTCCGGGATTCTGCTTTCCCAACTGTACTGACATGCAGAAGTTCAAGTGTAATGTGAACAGACATCTTGCCACTCATCTCATTCATAATACCCCTGCAACTTATGTCCCCGATAGTAGTCGCCTACTTCAAAATGGCACTGTGTTAGAGCTTGTGTTAATGTACAGTGTAACCTGGATATAAGAACCCCGGATGTAAGTGTAACCCGGATATAAGATAGCTGCAAGGATCGGGAAAGATGTCTCTTACATTATATTCTTTCTTCAAGATATTTCTGCCTTGGCAGTAGAGTGAAAAGCATATCTTATTTTTCTTTTATTAATATTATTGGAATTTTTTCCTTTTTTCCCTTGTACACATTTTTGTGAATTATTCCATGGATTTCTGCCTTCGGATTATTTTGAACCATCTTCCAATTACGGGATTTCCTTGGATTTTACTTGTGCAAATGGAAATTCAATTAACTTTCTTGAAGTTATATATTTGGATTTTACCGTCACTGGATTATTTATCTTTCACCAGACTATCCATTCACTTGAAATCCCCTTTTTCTTCACCATATTCCCTCTGCTTCACTTTTTGTTATCAAGTAAGATCTTTGACTTACTCGTTGTGTCATCAAATACTTTTGCATGCAAAATCCGACCCCGCATTTTGCTAATTCCTACCCTCTGATGAGAAGGAAAGTATTTGTTCGAAACTCCGCGGATTAAGGATTATCCACTTATCTAGTGTTTCCTTTTCAGATTAAATATGTTTTATTAACTGTTTGCTCGTATATATATATATATATATATATATATATATATATATATATATATATATATATATAGAGAGAGAGAGAGAGAGAGAGAGAGAGATGTATGTATATACACACACACACACACACACACAAAATGTTGGGGTCGATATTAATATCAAGAAATGTCTTTATATAATCTGACACATTGTGAATGAACTCGCAAGGAAATAAAACTATTTTGATAGCTCATCAGGAAAGTGAAATTAATAAATTGACAGACGATAAAGTAATCAGTAGCATCCGTAAGATATGGCCAACGAAAATGGAATGACAGACGAGTTAATAAGATTTCAGACCCAAATAAAGAATCGTTGTAAGATCTTTCGAATGTTTACCCCCTACCGTTGCCTTTTATTGAATTGTATGTGTCCGTCATGGCATTTGGCACAAGATAATGTACACTCAAGCATAAGAGCTGTGGGTAGATCTCTTCCTTAGTTAGAAGTCGCAAAAGATTAATTAAAACAGATTATATATATATATATATATATATATATATATATATATATATATACTCGGGTTTTTTTATATTCAAAAGTAATGGACTAATGAATTCAACGAGGTTGTTAGATAGTGCTCAATAAAAATAGCTGATAATACTTGTTTATTGTTATATAAACATGCTCACATCCCGCTGCTACAAATAGCCACTTGTTTCAATCAAACAACAGATATCATCAGGCAGCGACTTGACTATTCAAAAAGTCGCTGCCTGATGATATCTGTTGTTTGATTGAAACAAGTGGCTATTTGTAGCAGCGGGATGTGAGCATGTTTATATAACAATAAACAAGTATATATATATATATATATATATATATATATATATATATATATATATATATATATATATATATATATATATATATACTGTGTGTGCAAAATCAAGATTTCAAGACAAGGTGTTGATGGCAAAAAAAAGTGTAATTCATTTCATGTTACAATTGTTTCAATGTCTAGTTCGACAATTTCAAGCATTATATCGTTTGAAAATTTTCAAAAACCAGCATTTCTTCAGACTTTATGAATAAACACACTTAAGGCAATGTAGCATTTTTTAAATAGAAAGAAAAAGGTGGTGGGTGGGGGATCCCTAACGGGAAAAGCACGAGAGAAACATTTACCTTGGTTGTGGTTACGGAAAAGCCCATTTAAATATTAATGGGGCGTCTAATTTTCCTATCCTTATTTAAGAACAGAGTTATGTGAAGTTTTTATGGGGAGCCCGAAGCCATTTAAAAAAAGAAATTTTTTTTTTTAAATATATCCCATTTGTTGGTTTCCTAAATTCTTTTATTTCACAATGATTGCTTTTTTGTAAAAAGAATTTTTATAATTTGGTATTTATATTTATATTATGTTCTTAACAACCTTGTAAGGATGTTACGGTTAGTTTTAGTTTCCTATTAGTGGCAAGTAATGTTTATATATTATCGTTCTATTATTTGATTGAATATGAGAATAAAGTAAAATGGGTGTATTAAATATATATAAACATCGTAGGACATTTCGGGTGAAGTGTTCTAAACTATTTACTGTCTGAAAATTCATAGTTATTCTACTTGAAAATGTTTTTGTGTCGTGGCTTAGGGTGATTTGAAGGGAGATAATCCAATTAAGTTGTTAAGTACTGCTAGTTAATTCTGTTTGAAACTAGGTCGATTTTGTTTCTTATAATGGTTAAAGGGAGGTAATTAAGGCCGTTTGTGTTTTCGGTTCATTGATTACTTGAAGACGACTATGATTTAATAATTAATTTAATCAGATAGGTCCAGAACGTGCTACAATGGCTTATTTAACAAGTATATATATATATATATATATATATATATATATATATATATATATATATATATATATATATATATATATACACACACTTTTTGTTGCCATCAACACCTTGTCCGAGTCATGATTTTGCACAAACAGTAAATTAATGCTCAATTATGAAATGTGATAATTTTGTAGCTTTATCCTTATATAAACCATTTTTGGCTTGAAACCTATTGGTATATGAACATTTACTGAATTACACGAACTCAGTATATTACATATAAGTCATATATATTTTTTTAAAAATAGTCAACAATATAGGAGCCTATTCGTCACCAGACACACAGGGAGATTCAGCTTTATATATATATATATATATATATATATATATATATATATATATATATACAGCAAATCATTATTCAAGCACGTCTGGTATTTAATTATTATAGTAAAAAAAATTATATATATATATATATATATATATATATATATATATATATAACTATTCAAGCACGTTTGACTGAACATGACAGAGTTATTCTGTTTTCCGATTTTTCTGGATATCTTTTTCATTCGCCGATCGGTCTTTTTTTATTTCAGCTGGCATATATATAAAATGGCGCCCAAAAGTTGCTTTTCACCCATATCCTTCTTCAGCGCTTTCTATCGATACATTCGATTATCATCAGGAGCGATTGTTGCTGTTGTCGCTTTCTTTTTCTATTTCAATAATAAAAAAACACAAAAAAAAACTAAAAAAAACTATAATAATAAGGCTTGGTTTATTTAGTTTTTTTTTTTTTTTTAATTATTGGTTATAAAGGAAAAGAAAAGAACGATCACTCCTGATGATAATCGAATGCACCGATAGAAAGCACTTGAGAAGAATATGGCTGAACAACAGCTTTTGGGCGCCATTTTGTACAACATGCCAACTGAAATAAAAAAGACCACTCGGCGAATGGAAAAGATATCCAGAAAAATCGGAAAAAAGAATAACTGTCGTGTTCAATCAGACGTGCTTGAATAGTTATATATATATATAATCATTTTTTACTATAATAATTAAATACCTACTGACACTAGTGTTTACTCCTTTCGGGAATCTTAAGTGCAGGGTGTCACGATTAACACCAGTCGACAGATTCAAACTCTGCAACTAAAGCCATCTCTGGCTCGATTAGTAAAGACCGCATCCATTCGGTTATCATTAACCACGTTAAATAACGTCGAATTTAAACATTTTAATTTTAAATATTATTTACGTCAGAACAGTAATCTAATCGTTATACGATGATATATATATATATATATATATATATATATATATATATATATATATATATAAAGCTGAATGTCTGTGTCTGTCTGTGTGTTTTAAAAAAACTGATTACATATAATGATAGATGTATCGAGACACAGGAATGGGTATGTTTGATCTGGCAGAACGGTGGTTCATTAAAATTGTGGGGTCTGCGTTCTCGCCTGGTCCACAAAGTATGGAAATAAAAAATAAAAATTAAAAAAAACGTTTACAAGTGTTTTTGATATAGATGTACATAAGAATACTTTGATAAGTATGTTTTAACTCAAATAGGGATCGTATAATAAAATTGTGGGGTCTGCGTTCTCGCCTGGTCCACAAAGTATGGAAATAAAAAATTAAAAAAAACGTTTACAAGTGTTTTTGATATAGATGTACATAAGAATACTTTGATAAGTATGTTTTAACTTAAATAGGGATCGTATAATAAAATTGTGGGATCTGCGTTCGCGCCTGGCCTCCATAGAATGGAAATAGGCACAAACTTTAATAAAGACTTTTCATATCTATCTGCGTAAGTATACTTTGATAATTATGTTTCAGTTTGAAGAAATATGGTATAATAAAATTATGGAGTGTTCGTTCGCACCTGACCTCCATAGAATGGAAATATGTCACAAAGTTTAACCACGTTTTTCTTAATATAGATCCACAGAATATTGTGATAAGTGTTTCAGTGTGAACAGGTATGGAATAATAAAGTATGGGGTTTATCTATTTTATTTTTACTTTCATCATATTTTGCTTTGGTTTTGATACCCCGAAATTCGAAGCTATCTCTTTACAACCCTTCCTTTTCATAACCTATCATACTTTCATAAATCAGAGTCCATTTTCTGTAGGCTGCTTTTGAACCCAGTCAACGACGGGTACTTTTGCTAGTATATATATATATATATATATATATATATATATATATATATATATATATATATATATTGAGGCTCGCTGTTTGTTTGTAAACAAACTTTCATCTCGAACACTGAAGTGATGGGCGAATGTTTATTTAATAGACATTTGATGAGACGCTTACGGGCACCGATCCATGGTCTAGTGGTTGGAACTGCCGACTAACAACGTGATGGTTGTAGGTTCAATCCAATGCTAGGGAATATGCTAGTCTATCTGCACTGATGAGTTGTGATACAACGAATCAGTACTGTATGTAAGTAATGAAATGAAACCAATCACCTAATAAAAAAACCATAAAAATTAATAAATAATTAACACTCGTTTTCAAAAGGAATATACAAATTAATCAATCTTCATATAGTCACTCGCCTTTCCATGACTGAGTATATTAAAAAGTTTATTTAAATAATTTTTAAATAGAAAAAGTAGGTTTTTAATATCAATGTCAGAGCAAGAAAAAAAAACTCAACTTTAAGGTATATAGATATTTTTGGGGGGCGAAGGGGTCGAGTTAAAAATTGAAACGTTCAAACTTCTCAGCTTAATATCCCCAGTTAACACGAGTTAAAACAATTGTATAGAAGATACTGCCAAGTCTGCCGCAAAGAAAGTAGACCACTATCCTATATCTCTACAAAGCCATCATTCGCCCATGCATGAAGTATTGTTACCATGTCTGGGCTGGTGCACCAACCATTAATTTCTTCTTGGACTTGTCAAAAACGTACTGGGTCCCGTATTGTAACTTAGCCGGCCTGTGACCTGGGCAACAAGTGTTAACAAAGACCATATGTGGGGACAACCCTACATATAAGTAATTGGTCAATGTAGGGGAAACCCTTCATACCAATTGTCACTATCCAGCTCCCCTACTCCCCGGGGAGCTGGTCCCCATTTCCCCTTAACACTCCACGTTAAAAACGGCCTTGTGCCTAATTTGCTTAGTGGGGAAGCAAATACATACTGGGTCTCGTATTGTTTTACCTCCCCACCAGGGCAGAGATAGACACCAGGGTCGTTTTTTTTTTAATGTGGAGAGAAAGGACACAAATTAAAAATTGCCTCAGTTGTGAAGGATTTCTCCTCCACTAACTGAGAACAAAGAAATTGAAGTGTAGCATCAGAACAGATGCTACACTTTGAGAACAAAAAACTTAGGCACAAGGCTAACTCAAAAGGGGAGGAAAAGGGGGGGGGGCGTCGTTGGTCATCCTTGTTACTCCAAAACTAAACCAAAGGTTCTCTTTGCTAGCATCTTCTTCCACCATAATACCACATTCACCTTTTCGCACTGGGGAGGGGGGTCCTACTCAGATCCCAACTGTTTAAAACATTTTTTATCTTGGCCCAAAGTCTAAGAAAGGTCTCATATTGTTTACCAAACTGTAGCTCCTGTCCGATCACGACAATGTTGCACCTGTTTGTTTTTTATACAAAAAAAATTTTTTTTGCAAGTATATCCACGGTAGTGTTCTAACAAACTGATTACACTTGCATACCTTAAGCATAAATAACTCCTGGCAAACTTATCTAGCAGCAAAATCCCACACCTTCACTGTAGAAATTCTTAAATGCCATAAAGTTTGTTTTTCTTTATTTTAAAAAGCTTCTTTCTTCAAACTGCATGCCTTTGGAATTCCCTCTCTTTACACCCCCCCCCCCGGTTTCCCAGACTGTACCAGAATGCAGAAATCTAAATGTATGCAAAGAAACAGCTTGGTGCCCAACTCCCCACTTAAAATGCCCCCCATTATATATCTGCCCCTCTAATCACAGTAGCCCCTTCTATGTCCCAGTGGCTATATGGCTTGTTTGAGAAGTAAAAGCTTAAAAAAAAATACTTTTAAATGCCACTGCCAACTAATTAATTTATGCGAACTCATTCACTCCACCTTTCCAAAACCCGCCTCCCCCCACCCCGGATGATAGAACAAGACGCCTTTGGGTTACCCAAGAGGCAGATTGAGATTTCGTCCTGTCAACACCGAAGATTTGAGATGCAATAATTCGTTAAGTTGATGCTTAGCATAAGTAGCTTAAAATTAATTTTAAGCAAAGCAATTATAAAACACACACACAATTAGGGAATATTGAATGCAACAATAAATAAGTTATTTCTTTAAATCATTTTAAAGCGATTCATGAGAATTCGTAGAGATTACAATCTAAACCTCGCAAGTTTGAATTATTGTTGAGTTATCTCTCTTTGTTTCTCGAGATTGTGTTCATAATGGCGAGCATAACTGTCACTTCTCTTATTACTCATAAAATTGGATTTTCTTACTTAAAAAAAAAAATCAAACTGCTTGATCAATATTATTTAATAAATTGGACTTCTTATTGAGATGAGTAATTTGTATTATTTATTTATTTATTTATTGCAGACTGTTTTTGTCTCACCACGTTTTGGCCAATTAAGCCTCTGGCCGGCTTCAGGGCTGCTGGTGCAGTGGATAGAGATGTTGAATATCTACGGTGCCAGGTGAGCATTGTCTGAAGATACCGGTTTCAATCCTACTCAAAGCTGGCCAAACCAAAGGCCATAACCGTGCCCGAAAATCTTGTTTTCATCATCTTGGACACATCCCTGTTATTCATAGCAATGCTGCGATGTATTTTGAGGGTGCTGGCAATGGTCCTGTTGTCATAACATAGATAGGTAGCGAATGTGAATTGTACAGTAGACCATCTCAAATCTCGCTCGTTGTCACTTTCAGACATGATAGAAGACTCCTATCGCTCTTGGGATTTGTACACAACTGGCCAGCTAGTAGATGGTCTGCAACAAAGAAAGAAAAAAAGGCTTCAGAAGAAGTGCTACGACTTAGTACCCTTCTCACACTGCCCCCCTCCTCCTCCGCCGATCTGAACCCGCTGGACTACTTTGTTTGGTCATACATCAGGAACATCACCAACATGACCTCCCACAACACTAAAGTCAGCCTGATCGCCGCCATCCGCCAAGTATTCGCCAGCACTTGTGGCTAAAGCATAATTCCAGTTCTAAACAGGTATTGAGGCGGTGATTGAGGCTGAATGCGGCTACATTGAATAGATGTCAGCTCAACTACATAATGGAGTTACCTGAATTGATTTTTTCAACGAAAGTTTTAAAATAAATCTATAGTGTTGTTTTTTTAGGGCGACAACTTTGTCGTTCCACCCTATACAACAACTAACACATGTGGGTATACGTCAGTTCAGCTGCTAAGTGTGGACTAACGTCGAAAGATACATTCTCTAGGTGTTTATAGTTAATGGAAAAGTTCATTATCCCTGAGGTGGACACAATAATAAATGTTTGACATTTGCCCTGTCTGAAACCCAAACTATATTATTATTAATATCGTTCGGTATGTAATTTGGCTAATGTATTCAAACCAAATACCAAATCAAACTTATTATCAACGAATATATGTTCTGTTGCCATGTCATCATTATCCTAGGCATTATCACCTGTAGTGTTGTTTTCTTTTATCGTTCCACGTTGTGGAAGTGCCAGAGACATATAGGAGAATGCAAGAAAAGCAAGGGTGAGAGAAGACGAGGTTAGAAGACTCCGTCCGCTAGGTGTGTCAGAAACTTCGTGAAAAATATTGAATAATTCCACCCCCTGTCTTTCCAAGCTTATAACCACTCGAAAAATGTAATTCAAACCCTAAGTTTTTTTTTTTCAATTAAAGGAGCAAGGACCAAGGTTTCATTTAAAAAAATACAAAAAAAAAAACGTGGTTTAAAAAGAAAAGATTTTAAACTTCGGACTTTACAGGTAAATCTCTAAAAAACACTACTTTTTTTGTTTTAAATTTGAATATATTATTTTTTTTTTTTTATTACATTTTCACCCCAAACAAGGCAAATTGCCACTTTGGTGTAGGGGGCTACTATCAGGGGCAACAACTACTGGGGTACTATGTAGGGATTTGGGCAGCAAGGTGTCGGTTCACGTTATACTTGAACTTCTGCACGTCAGTACTGTTGGGGAAGCAGGGACCTGGAATGGAATTCCAGAGTCTTGCGGTTCTGGGGAAGAAACTATTGGTGTAAAAAGATCTTTTACATCTAGGGACCTCTACAGTGTGGAGGTGGGATCTAGTAGCCTGTCGGGTTTGTCGAGGGTGCTCGCGTCGTGGGGGCACAAGTGATTGCAGTTCATCAGAGCATTCACCACTAAAATACTTGTAGAACAGGCAGAGGGATGCAACATTTCGTCGATGGGACAGAGGCTGAAGCTTAGATGCCAGTTCAGGGCCTATCAGATTTGCGACTCTCTTTTGAACCTTGTCAAGGAGCGAGAGACTAGTAGCAGATGCACCAGCCCAGATGTGGCAGCAATACTCCATACATGGGCGAATGGTGGCCTTATAGAGGTACAGGATACTTTCGGGTGTTAGTAGTTTTCTAGCACGGTAGAGAGAGCCTACCTTTCTTGCAGCGGCCCTGGCAATGCCTTCAATGTAATTGTTCCAACTCATGTTTCCTGTGAACGTTAGGCCAAGGAGTTTGAAAGATGGACTCTCAGATAAAGGGTCGTTGGTCATTGCTATTGGTGGTAGAGAGGGTTTCTTGTAATTATTGAATGAAACTAGTTTAGTCTTGGCAGCATTGAACGCGACCAACCACTTTTGTCCCCATTCCACTACAGATTGGAGGTCTTCCTCTAGTGTTTCTGCCATTTCTTTAGAAATGTGTTCATTCGTCTTCCTGTCGTGTCTGCCATAGAGTGTAGTGTCATCAGCATATATACCCATCTCAGAGGCAATGTTGTCGGGGAGGTCATTTATGAATATCAGGAACAATAGAGGTCCAAGGATAGAACCCTGGGGCACTCCTGCATTTATATCATATTGTTTAGATGTGCGACCGTCGAGGACTACCTGGATTTTTCTCTTATCTAAGAAGGATTTAATTATGTTAAGTATTCTACCAGTGATACCGTAAGATCTAATCTTCCTGAGGAGACCCTCATGCCATACCCTGTCAAAAGCCTTAGATATATCTAGAGCTACCGCTCTGCCTTCCCCCGCTTTGTCCAGTGATTGGTATATACGTTCAGAGATCACGGTGAGGATGTCTGCTGTGGAACGGGCTTGTCTAAATCCATATTGTTTGTCAGTCAGTAGTTTAGCATCTGTAAGATGATGGACTAGAGCATGGTTAATTATGGTCTCAAATATTTTGGCAAAAAGTGGGAGGAGGCTAATGGGGCGATAATTTGATGGGTCTGTCCTTTCGCCAGAATTCTTGAATACTGGTACAACAGAAGCAGTTTTCCAACAGCCCGGAAAGCAAGCTTCATTAAGACATTTGTTGTAGAGTTTGGAGAGAACTGGAGCTACTTCGGCTGAGCACTTTTTTAATAGCACAGCTGGGATAAGATCGGGTCCACATGCTTTTGAGGTGTCAAGGTTTTTTATGATAGCATGCACCTGAGCAGGGGTGGTTTTCAGATCGTCTAGTGTGGCGTCTGTCCGCATAGGAAAGTCAGGTAGGGGGTGGTTGGAAGGGTCCAGTGTGGAGTTTGAGGCAAACCGACTGGCAAGCATGTTAGCCTTGTCGGTTGCTGAGGAGACAACCTCGTGATTGTTGGTTAGTGGGGGAATTGTTGATTGCCCATTATTTACTACACTGTTGTAGATTTTCCAGAAGTCTCGAGTTCCTAGTTTTTGTGCTTCGATGCGCTTTTTAGTGGTTTCCGTAAATTCTCTCTTAGCTGTCGCTATTTCTTTCTTAACGTTATTTCTAGCTTCTATATACTTCAGTCTGTTTGAACTGGACTTATGTCGGTTAAACCTACGGTATGCATGCTGCTTTTGAGTAATGGCAGTTGCACAAGTCGACGTAAACCATTGGGGAGAGTGGGGCTTACTATAAAATTTCCGCATGGGAACATGCGCTTCGATTGCAGTTTTGAACCAGTCAGTGGTCTCGTTTGCACACTGTTCAGCAGGGAGAGAGAAAATATTTTTCCATGGAGCATCTCTAATTAGTTCCCTGATGGCTTCCCAGTCAGCCTTATTATAATATCTCGTTGTTTTGAGCACTGGCTCTTCAGTTTTGGGACTAGAGTTTAGGGCGATTTCAACCATTATCACTGCATGATCAGCGTTCCCGAGTGGGCTGTGGGCCTTCGCTATGCAGTCATCGGGAACTGTGGTCAAAAACAGATCTAGAAGTGATGCGTGTTGTTCTTCCTGGTCAGGGAAACGGGTTGGAAACGTAACAATTTGTGATAGGGAGTGAGATATAGCGAAGCTATGGGTTGTGCTGCCCGCTGCATCTGTGTGAGTAGAGAATCCAAGCCAGTTTTTGTGGTGGACATTAAAGTCACCAAACACATGTATTTGTGCGCTAGTGTCGAGGGACAGTGCCGTGTCTATGCTGTCAGATACTTTGTTTATTATGGAGCAGTCCTGAGTCGAGGGAGAGCGGTAGAGAAAATAATAGTAGCTAATACTGTGTTGCACGTTTAGTCTAAAGCACATAAAGGCTTGATCATCTGTTTCTAGGTGTGTTTCTCTAGTCAAGGGAAGGGTATTACGAATGTAAACTCCAAGTCCGTGCATATGTCTGTCAGAGTCCTTACGGCAGAGTGGGAGATATCCAGGCATGTTAAAGTGGTTAGAGGGAATGGAGGAGTGTAGGTTAGTCTCACTTAGTGCTAAGATATCCGGGGTATTTGTTAAGAGAAATGCTTCAACATCAGCTAAGTTAGTTCTAAGCCCACGGATATTTGTGAATGAGAGCCTCAAGGGAGGAGGCAAGTTGAATTTGTTTGTCCCTAATCCTGGTTTAAGCTTATTTTTAGATTGTACTGTCGTCATATTTTTTTTTTAAGAGTTTCGGTAAGGGGGAGCTAAACAAGAGGTTATGCAGAGCTTCAGACATGCATCACAAGTAGACCATCAGCTGACCTTTCTCCAATTAGGATTGTGGCCTCAGGAAAGCCCACCGGGGATGAGTGCAGGGTCCCTTTCCATGCGCGTCATGGCACTGCAAACAACCCGATATTATTCAACTGTTGATGGAGCAGCCGCTCTAAGCGCTACCAAAGAGTTAGGGCTCCTGTACTACCAGTCGGGAACAGCAGCCAGGAACTGTCAATCCGGTACCCTCAACCCTTTAGAAGAAGGTCAACCCAATCTAACCGCTCAGACATATCTTATACTCAAGCACTCCCAAATGTTCAGTTATAGGGGTGGGGCATGCTGGGAATGGGGAAGAACGGCGTTCATTGCCCTAGCCAGGAAACAAGATCTACCGCTGGGTGTTTCTGTCGAATCACTGAGATAGTGTCTCTGCGCTTGACTAATAGGCAAAGAAGGAGTATGGAAGCTGGGCGATAGACAGAGCCTATCTACTCCTTAAGCAATTTAGGTTTGCAAACCGGTGAATTTGTTTGAGTCACCAGCTCTAGGAAGGTTGTCATCCAAGACTGAAGAGGCCTCTCTCCCCTTTGGTTTAGTTTCAGAGTTTTCCTTCTCCTAGACGGATGATCTGGGAAGACCTACTGGGTCCGTCAGCCCTGAGAGGGTTTTCTCCGCGCCTAGGTTCTAATCCAGGTATTTCTGCGACCCCGCGTTGTTAGTGTTACTGGGTTAGTTTGTTGGGGATTATATCTACTGATTAGTTACACTCCTCAAAGTGATTTAGGGACATGCTATTTACTTGTTAATGGATAAAGGGGGTGGGTGAAGTTCATGCAGTGTAAGCGTCTATGTTTGTAAGAGGGCTTGTTAGGGAGGAGATATTGATCTTTTATCCTCAATTTGTGATATATAACACTTTGGTGAGTAAATTAATTATTTACTTTTTAATAGACATTTCAAAATGGGTGGGGGTGCGTGAATTAAAAAAAAACGTTTGCCTAAAATATTATATTCAGTTTATTGGAAAGAGCATAAAATTTCACATTGACCCTGAAAATATTGTAAAAATAGAATCTATAGAAAAATTTTGATAGATTTTTAAAGTTTAAAAATTAAAAAATATTGAACTCGTAAAATTCAATTAATTTCATTACTGTTTTAAAAAAAAATATTCCTATTACTTTTAAAACAACTTTAATAGTTTATTTTGGAAGTATAATCCATAAAGAAAATAAACAACCCACTTTTAAAAGAGAAATTACGATTTTTTATATTTTATTCGCAGTTTCGTGTTAGGGGTGTCAAAACTTCCTACAAAAATTCTGATACACCTATCCGCCCGCTTAAGGTGTGGATAGTTAAAATAAAATAAAAAGTTAAGTTAAAATAAAAGCCACCCAATGAATACCG
>NC_136526.1:17492710-17795210 GCF_053919585.1 Euprymna scolopes | reverse complement strand
ATATATTATATATATAAATACATATTATATACAGAATACATATATATATATATATTATATATATAAATACATATTATATACAGAATACATGTATATATATATTATATATATATAAATACATATTATATACAGAATACATGTATATATATATTATATATATATATAAATACATATTATATACAGAATACATATACATATATATAATTATTTTTTTACTATAATAATTAAATACCTACAGACACTAGTGTTTCATCCTTTCGGGAATCTTCAGTGTCAGGGTGTCACGATTTACACCAGTCGACAGATTCAAACTCTGCAACACAAGCCATCTCTGGCTCGATTAGTAAAGACCGCATCCATTCGGTTATCATTAACAACTTTAAATAACGTTGAATTTAAACATTTTAATTTCAAATATTCTTTACGTCAGAACAGTAATCTAATCGTTATACGATGATCTATATATATATATATATATATATATATATATATATATATATATATAAAGGTGAATGTCTGTGTGTGTGTGTGTGTGTGTGTGTTTTAAAAAAACTGATTACCAGGCATATTAAAGTGGTTAGAGGGAATGGAGGAGTGTAGGTTAGTTTCACTTAATGCTAAGACATCCAGGGTGTTTACTAGGAGAAACGATTCAACATCATCTTAGTTCTAAGCCCGCGGATATTCGTAAATGCAAGCCTCAAGGGAGGAGGCAGGTTGGTTTTCTTTGAGTTTGGTTCTGGTTTATATGTAACCTTTGCTTGAACTGTCATTTCATTTAATTTAAAAGTTTCAGTTAGGGTGAGGGAGGGGTGCTGGACAAGTGGTTGTGCAGAATATCATACATGCAATACAAGTTGACCATCAACTGTCTCCTCACCTACAGGATTGTGACCTTAGGAAAGCGCACTGAAGATGAGTGCAGGGTCTCTGTCCATGCACGATATGGCACTACAAACATCCCGATATTATACAACTGTTGATGGAGCAGCCACTCCAAAGATTTAGAGCTCCTGTACTACCAGTCGGAAACAGCAGCCAGGAACTGTCAATCCGGTACCCTCAACCCATTAGACAAAAGTCAGCCCAGTCCAACTGTACTGGCATATATGGTACTGAAGCACCTCCAGTGTCCAGTTTAGGGGGTGGGATGTGGCGGGAGTGGGGAAAACGGTGTTCATTACCCTAGTAAGGAAACCTTGCACTGTAGAGAATCTGTTGATTTTATAAAATTATTTTTATATATAATGGCTTGCATTAAAGTTTAAAATGCAAAAGTCAAGTATCATGCTTCAATTGTTCTATAAACTGAAACAATCTCGAACGCACCCTTGCCGTATCAAGGAAGCTACTGGCATTACTGGTTGTACAGTGATAATGGCTTGGATTTATGTTCAAAATAAAAAAAAAAGAGTCAAGTATCATTCTGAAATTGTCCTTAAAACAGACATTTATTTCAAACGGACCCCTGTTATATCAAAGAACCTATTGTTGATTTTGTATGTTGGGCCTTTTGGCTTGTGTAGTAATAAAACTTCTCACGTACATTTGTGATGTTAGATGTTAACTTTAGTCATAATCGTCTGCTTCTTTTTTCATCAGATTATTTCAATTATCAATACTTATCAAAGACATTCCGACACAATACCTATTTAAAAATATTACCAGGCGCATAAAGTACCTTCACTTGAAATTTCATAAAAATTGACCCAGCTGATTTCGAGCCCAGAGAGAACGTACTCACAGATACTAAGACAAAGTTCTTATATATATATATATATATATATATATATATTGGAAAAAAGGATTCCAGCAGAGGGAAAATAATTCCGAAAATAAGACCGTATTATTTATATTTAAAGAAAGGTTTGATAAGTCATCGATACTGTCAGTTTCGAACTCGATAATAGGGGACCGTTTTAGATACCCATATCAAGCTTTATCTTATCTAAATTTTCTGCAATTATATATATATATATATATATATATATATATATATATATATATATATTTATATATATATATATATAAGAGAGAGAGATCATTTACAAGAAATACCCTGTCAATTCTACATCTGATAAAGCCGGGAAGAAGATCAAGTCTAGTTGTTTCAATTAGCAGAATCATTCAATCGGAAAATAGAATTTCTTATCAATCTTATCAGTCGAAGAATAAACAAAAACTAAAGTATGTAGAAAAACGAATGTCGTAAAAGTAACTATGCTGCCAATGCTGCTAAGTTTGCTGCAAAGAAGGTAGACTCCCTATACTAGACTAGAAACTTTCACACACCAGCCAATATCCTATATTGTCTGTTCAAAGAACAAGCTGATGATTGGAAGCTCCGACTTTTGCTAAGGAAACTTGCTTCTGTGAGATCACAATCGGTCTATAAACTATATCAAGTAAACATTCACGTGGCTACAACTTCGAGAAAACATATTTGATTAGCAAATTCCGTTATTTGATATGCGCTATAATTGTGCTAACAATTATTAGCAAAGGTTTTGAAAAGTTAATCAATGGCAAGCTTGTTAACTTTCTGGAAAGTCTGGGTTTCTTTAATGATCAACAGCTGATCTTTTTACTGTTGTAACTGTCGGTTTTCAAATAATCCAATGGAGGATAAGGCTATTGCGCTTGACATTTGAAAGGTGTTCGACAGAGTGTGACATTCTGGTCTTCTGCATAAATGATGGTATTCGTGGTGAGGTTCTTGACATCATTGAGTCTTTTTTTTTTTTTTTTTAAACTTACCTTCACCCCAAACAAGGCATATTGCTAGTGGACGAAAGGGGCTACTAATTGGGGGCCATGCCCAAGAAAGATTAAGATGTTATTTTACGTTGAATTTAAACTTCTGCACATCAGTCAATTTGGGAAGCAGGTAGCAGGAAGGGAATTCCAAAGTCTAGGGAAGAAGCTATTTGAATAGAAAACTTTCTGACATTTAAGGACCTCAACAGTGAAGGGGTGTGATTTTGTTGTCAAGCAGGTTTGTTGGGGGTATGTACGTCGATGAGGCACAAGTGCAATGAGTTCATCAGAGCATATTCCATTAAAATACTTGTAAGAAAGGCACAGGGATGCAACATTGTGGGTATGAGACTGCTATGAATTAGGGGTAAGATAAAGTGGAGAATTGGGAGTTGTGCAGCAAGATGTTTATTCATATTACATTTAAACATATGCGCACTGGTATAGTCAGAGAGGCATAGAATGAATTCAAAAGGTAAGTAGTTCAGTAAGAGAAGCTATTATAGTCAAAAGCTTCCCGACATCTAAAGAGTGCTACAGTGAAGGGGTGTGATTTTGCTGTCAGTTTAGTCAGGATACTTCGGTTAAGGGAGCACAAGCGCAGCAAAATCATCAGGGAACATTCCATTAGAATATTTGTAAAAGAAGCACAGGGCTATAATGCAGAGAGGCTAAATTTTGGTAGACAATATGGGGCCTATTAGGTTAAAGGTTTTATGTTAGACACTGTATCAGAGGGAGAGACTCATCATAGGCGAATAGTGGATTTGTAGAGATATAGTTAGCTGTTGATAGGTGTAAGAAGTTTTCTAACGTGATAGAGGGAGCCCACATTCTTTGCAGCAGACTTGGCAATGTTATCTATGCAGTTATTCCAATTTATGCTACCAAAACATGACTCAAAATAACTTTCTGCCTTTTTAAAATTTATACAGATGAATCACAACATATCAGGACTTTAAGCCACTCGAGAATAAGGGTTGTGTAAATTAGAAGTTGAATGACGAATGTCATGAGAGGAATGAAAATTCGATTACTTACGAGAGCAGCTTATGATAAATATTTGTTTACATTGGATTTGAAGATCAATATCTTATAGTTTGCATGAAAGAAGTTCTGTAGTACAATGCTCCACAGGCAGAAACTTCTTTGAAAGTAACTCTGTTCATGAAAATTCAATTTAATGTTAGGCTAACAGAGAAAGAAAGGAAAGTTCTTTTAACTTGTGGCATGAAGACGAGTCCTTGCTGTAAATGTCTTAGAAAAAGCAACCAACGACTGAAACTGAGTCGTTTAAATAACAATAAGTTAGAGAATATAAAAGCATAAAAAAGTGAGCAAGTCCAACATTTAGTCCCAAAAGTCCACAGGGACGTCAAATCCTGGTGAAAATGAACAAACGGTGCAGTTTTAGGCTGTAACATATGTAAATTTGAGTTCTGCATCATGCAAAAAAGAAATGACTAAATCCATCATTTGCTCTCCCCACCCCCACCTTCCATTTAGCCCCAAAGTCCTCAAGGCCTTAACATATTTAAATTTGAGTTCAGCACTATGCAAAACTGGTAAATAGACATACACAGAAAATTTTGGATAAATATGGTAAAATAATCCTAAAAATGGAGTGTTTTTATTAGCCCTAAAAGAGCCCCTGGGACACACCCAAGAGTTATATATTATATAGAAATCAGTGAAAATATAAAAATCCAAGGCATCAATTTTTTTTTTTAATAAGCACAAAAGTGTCAATTTTAGCCATTTTAACCCAAAAGACACCCTAGGGGGCCAACCAGAGTTTTTCTGAAAAATCTGTTCTGTTACTTTTTTACTCATATCATGTTTAATGTTTGTGCAGAATTTCAAAAAATTCCAAAGTGTACTTATTGAGAAAAGTGCAGACAGACTAACAGATGAATGGAGAAGGGTGAATTTACAGGTCCACCCTCCTTTTATCGGGGGACCAAAAATGCATTCTCTTGTTGGCCACTAATGATTAGGGGAGATAATTTGAATATGGTTCAAGAAAAAAGAACTTAATATTCTAAGGTGACAATCCCCATCATTATATAAATGCAACTGTGTGTGTGTGTGTGTGTGTATGTGTGTCTCAGTTCGTTTCTTATAGACTCCAAATGACTGAACAGATTTTTTTTTAAATTTACAGAACTTTAGTGTACAAGTCAGAGTGATCTTAGTTAAGTATTGTCTCAGAATACCCCTGATAATTACGGATAATCGAAACCGTTATTTTAATTTATCTATCATCGATAAAGCCATTTTTTCCATTTCATCGCTTAGCAACAATGATAGAACAACGGCCCGTGAAAATTCTACTGTGGGTAAGTTGATAGCGTATTCTTTTTTTTTTTTTTTTTTTTTTGCGTAACGTGGCCTGTAGGTTCAAACTATGCACGTAAATTTCTTCATTTTTTTCATTACCTGCAAAGAACTTTATAAGACTTAAAAATTGACGTGTTTTTTTTTGTTTTTTTTTGTTTTGTTTTTTTGTATGACGCGATCAGTATGTTCAAGTCCTGCATGTAAATTTCTTAATGTTTTTTTTTTTGTTTCGTTAACTGCTGGAAAGTTCATATAAAATAATTTTATAAAAGAAACAGTAGGTTCCCTAGAGTGCAATGTAGAATAACATATATTTTTGACTAAGTTACTGCATGGAGGCATGTGAAGCTTCATCCCAAGCGATTTCACGGATTTCGATGACAATAAAAATATAGGAGTGTGAAATATTCGTTGATCATCATTCAATCCCGGGCAACGTCGGGTCTCCCTGCTAGTTGTATGTAATTCTGGTTTAAAGACTGACACATTTTTCTTTTCTAAGATGTGTTTTTGATTTAGCCACTGAAGCTGATAAAAACCCGATACGGATTATTAACTAGACATCTAGACATTGGCGATTCCACACGGGAATCAGAAATGGTCCATTATAATGTTGTTTTGCCTCTGGGTTGCTCTTTCCATTTTGATAAGATTAGTGATAAATGGATTTTGCAATAAGGTTGATTGATGATCGTAAAGTGTTAAGATCTTGAAAATGATTCTATTTGGTCTCCTTTTTTGGTCCTGCAGCCATATTGGTCTATGGCTTGTAAAAAAATAAGGTTAAAAATGAAAGATGCCACTTAAAGTTAATTTCAAGAAAAAGATAAAAAAAATTTACATTAGAAGCGATGTTAGAGGTTAGTACTACCTGTTAAGATATGACGTTATGAACAGGAAGCCTGAAATGGGACGTGATAAAGGAGAGAGGAAAATATTTTGTTTAGTCAATCAGCTTTATTCACTTTTTTCAAACCTTTTTTTTTTCAGTGATAATCGTTGCATAGGGACATTATTCTAAGGCATGCATAGTGAGGGAGATTGCTGAAACAATCTTTCACTTGGTTCTTGTATCACTAAGTGAAAGATTCTTATGGAATATTGAGATAACCTGCCCCACTATGTAAAAATAAAGTTACAAATGGAAAATTCCATGCAAGCTTAACTTAAGGAAAAAAATTCCATTACAAGTCATGTAAAAAGTTAGAACTTAGGACATGACGTCATTGACAGGAAGTCTGAAACGAAACGTAATGAAGGAGAGAAGAAAGTCTTCTTTCTTAACCAATCAGCTGACTGAATACAGTCTCCTTTTTTCGAAGCTTTTATCAGTAACTAGCAGGCCGCCCGGCGTTGCCCGGACATAAAATATGCATAACTATCATATTTTAATTCATACAGAAACTGAAACACGTGCATGTGAGTATTATGTTTTTTTTAAACAGTTCACTTCTTGTAAGTAAAAAAAAAAAGAAAAAGATACTCCAGCTAAGATCGAAACCAAAACCTAAAGACAGTTAGTAAAGTACAATAACCATTAGGCAAGCTTGACACGTCTTTAAAAAGTGTTTTCAACCCTATGATAACAGTGCCAGGATAGGAACTCCGAATCTACTAACTGCATTCTCAGTAATTATTGCCATCCATAGTTGTCGTCTCACCACGTTTTGGCCAACTAAGCCTCTGGCTGGTGTTGAGTAGGATTGAAATCGCTATATTCAGACAATTCTCATCTGGAAGCGTAGAGATTTAACATCTCTATCCACTGCACCACGGGACCCGAAGGACAATCAGGGTTGGATATTTTGGTCTTATAAACCAACGTTTATTATTATCTGATCTTCCATAGTCGGGTTTGTACTATGTATTATTTAATTGCAATTCATTATTGAGATGAGTATTATTTATTAATTTATTTATTGCGGACTATTATCCTTATCTTTTTTTGTTGTTACCACCTGACGAATGCCAGAGGAATAGTTGGCCGAAACGTCGTGAAACAACAACTAAAAGATGAGGATAATAGTCCGCAATAAATAAATTAACCTGCGTACGATGTACGTAAAAATCTTGAAATCTATCGGAAGTCTACAGGATGGAATGATAAATTAATAAATGATACTCATCTCAAAAAGGAATTCTAATTAAATAATATATATCGTATGCAGGTGTGCTTTTATCACCGGACGGCTGTAAACCAAAAACTGTCGGGCATTCATAAATGGAACTTTTTTGCGTTGTACTGCGGAAAGGAAGGCGGATTTCAGGGAGGATTCCAGTATCGATTAAGAAATAATATTAAAACATAACATTAACCATATTCATTGAATTTGTTACTAAATAACCAAAGAAAGGTTCATAATTGGCAAAACACACTAAAATCCAATTCCTTAGATGCAATTTATCTTCGTGGATGTTCTGATCAAATAAAATGTGTATTTTGGGCTTATGCTAAAAAAAAAAAAACCTTTATGCAATCCAACCTATGCCTAACTTGTCCACGAAGCGTAAATCATGAATGGTCAACACTCTTATTTTATCACAGTATAATGACATGAGATCACTTTGGTAATCGTCTCATCAGTAGGATTAAAACCCAAATGGGCTTCACACTCACTTAACCCTAACCTCCTCTCTAGATTTAATCGAGGTGTGCTTGTAGTACAGAGGTGCAACTTTGCATCATATCATTAAACAGCAATCAGTAGGATAAAATCCCAAATGGGCTTCACACTTACTGAACCCTACCCCCTCCCTAACAAAAGTTAAAAAAAAAAGAAAAGGAGGCATTTTTTAAAGATTTAGAAATTGTAACCATATGGTGGCTCCTGGATCTCTTTTAAGATTTAGAAATTGTAACCATATGGTGGCTCCTGGATCCCTTTTAAGATTTAGAAATTGTAACCATATGGTGGCTCCTGGATCCCTTTTCCCTCCAAAATTCCACCCATTGTTTCACTGATAACATTAACCACCCTTTTTTGCAATCCAACAATATTTGGTACAAATAAACATCTTATGCCTGACTTGCTCACCAAGTTTCAGTCATGAATGTCCAACACTCTTTTTTACCACTGTATAATAACATACGAGATCACTTTGGTGATCGTTTCATCAGTAGGAGATGTAATCCCAAATAGGTTTCACACTCTCTGAACCCTAATCCCATCCCCAGATTTCATCCAGATGTGCTTGCAATGCAGAGATGCAACTTGGAGCATATTATTGAACAGCGATAAACCGAGATCTGTTGGACATTTATCACTGACATTTGATGGACAAGTCAAGTACACACTGAACTTTATGTGTACCAAGTGTAGTTGGATTGCAGAAAAGAGTGTGAATTATATTAACGATCTGGTACTTGTACAGTTTAACCAAGACGTTAAAAAAAATGAAAATATTGAAAAAAAAATTGTATTGTACGTACCCGTTATGAAATGAAGTTCATCAAAAAGAAAATTGTATTGTACGTACCCGTTATGAAATGAAGTTCATCAAAAAGAAAATTTCACTTAATTTCATCAAGTAGTTTTTTTTTGTTTTTTTACAGGGAAAAATTTTTTTTATGATAGCCAGCTGAATGTAGGCATATTTCAAGTAAGAGAAGCTATTATTTAACATGGGGAGGGGGTGTAGGCGCTTTAGACTGAGTTAACTCCCCGTGCCGCACCGCCACTCCCTTCCTAATAGCCTCCCAGTAACAATGTAAAATGGCCGAGTCGAAGATGCCTTAGGGTAAAACTGACATTCTCGGACATCCACCCACACCCTTCTTGGCATTGGTCCCTCCCTTATTTAGTTTGCATTTAAGTGAACCATGATACTTGACTTTTTCATTTAAAACTTTAATTTTTTTTTTTTTTTTACAACGGTGTCACCACTTATCAAGGCCCAGAGGCCACTCGAGGATAAGGGTTAATAGGTATACATTAGTCATTGTGATTTTAGCATAGTAAACAGTGGGAATTTTGAAACTTGGATTACTTAGGGGGACGATTCAATTAGAACTTGTTCACATTGGACTTTTTCTTTTTTTTTTCATAGGTATCAACTCATTATCAAGGCCAAGAGGCCACTCAAGGATAAGGGTTAAAGAGTGTACAGTAGAAATTGGACAATCAAGCCATTATGCATAAAAATAATTTTATAAAATCAACAATAGATTCTCTACAGTGCAATATAGACTGCAATGTATTGTGGACTAAGTCACTGCAGGGAGGTATGTGAAGCGTCCTCCTGGTGCACTGCGATGGGTCCCCAACTAGAGTAAGCAAGCACTCGATTTGATTGAAAAAAAAAAAAAAAAAGAAAAAGTGATGTCACAGATTTCGATGACAATAAAAATATAGGAGTGTGAAATATTCGTTGATCATCATTCAATCCCGGGCAACGTCGGGTATGTCATAGATGGGAAAGCTTAAGATGATAAAAATACTGAAAATGGTAAACTCATCTATGTTTCTTTCTTTCTTAATCTGAATGATAGTTTTTTTTTCCTGTTTTGTTGTTGTTTTAATAACGTGTTCTTGTTGAGGAGTGTTGTAGAAATGCACGAGAGTATCTTACTAGCGGGGTGGGGCGTCCGGCTTTGCTCGGTACGCTTAAATGTGATATTTCAATTTGTCCAGACTTCGTATATATTTGAAGAGTTGAAGCTGATGTTTTAAATTGGCGAATACCGTTTTGTGCGATAAATAATAATAATAATAAAAAAAAAAATCCGTCGTTCTTTTTCTTCCCACTGACGCATACAAAATATAACTCCGGGCGAGCAAAGCAATATTCTTCTCTTCTTTTTCACATTCACAAAATTCACAATCTCATCCCAACGCTCTCGCAAAAAAACAAAACAAAACCGTCCTTAAATGCAAACTAAATAAGGGAGGGACCAATGCCAAGAAGGGGGGTGGATGTCCGAGAATGTCAGTTCTACCCTAAGGCATCTTCGACTCCGCCATTTTACGTTGTTACTGGAAGGCGTTGGCGCTTGAATATATATTGAACATGACTTGGGCCAGATGTTGGTCATTGGTGCACGCACTGCACGCCACTTCATTCGATAGAGTTCAGAGAGATGCTGGCGTCGTCCGTGTTCTGCAGTGTTCCCTGTCTGGCCAGTAGTTTTCTTATATTGCGTCTATTCATGTTACGTGACACGGAAGGACGCGAGCAGTACCTCAGTGAGCACTTTATCTGTTACCAGTTGGTTGCCGACATACATGCACCTTTCCAAGTCTGGGTGTAGTGATGAGGTATGCTGCAGACGGGGGCCTCTGCGGGATGCGGGGGTCGTTGATTCGGAACTGGTTCAACATGTTACCAAAGAGTCTATGCGTCGTATTTAGTCAACAAGCTGTTAACTGACTCCTGAGTTGAGGTCGAGAATTAACGATCATTTCGCAACCTTTATACTGGCCCCATCTCAGACCATCCAGCTCAACCATGGTCGGAATTAAATTTTCGACACTTAGTACTGGACTGATTCCGGGTTCGAATAAAGGTTATTCTTGTGCACATTCTATTTTGTAACCTCAGTAGAACCAACAGGGTGTTGTTCACTTCCGCTATAATTATTATTATATAATTATTATTATATAATTATAATTATTATAGTCATGATTCCAAAAGTAAAAAAAAAAAAAAAAAAAAAATTATTTGGGTGCCGTCAGCTAGAACCCTAACCGAAACTGTAGCTTCCAAAGCTGGTGACGTCATCACTATACCAACGTGGCACGAATATGAACTGATTAAAAATAACTAAGATGGATGTACAAAATGTATAACGGTTTTTACAATTTAACACATTTTGGAGCCTTTAAAAACTATTTAACCAAGCTAAAACCCATTAAAAAAACGGCCCGTAAAAATTCAATCATTTGAAGCCCTAGCGCCGCTCTGTGACTTTCAGTTTCGGAGAAAATAGAGTTTGAAAATATGGAGACAGACAGACATATAGCCTTCTATATATTATTTATTGAGAAATAATATATAGCATATATATATTTATACAAAACACCTGATAAATGCCGGAGGGCAAAACGGCCGAAACGTTGTGAGTATAACAACCAAGATGAGGAAGTCAGTCCGACAATCTCAATAAATGAAAACACCTCATCTCAAAAATACAGACAATTGCTTTATGGCCTTCCGTAATTAAAAATAAATGCTGGTCCGGGCAGAAATGAAATAATCGTGAAGTAGATCGAACAACATAAGAAAAAAAATGGAAAGTTTTATTTCACCTTTGGGTGCTTTCCTTCTTAGTAAACTTATTTTCCTTTATTACTAAGCGCTGGCAGTCATTGACTTCAAACAGAAACGCCGTGGGGAAAACCACCAGTCATCATATGTTATTCAGAAGAATTGCAGTCAAGCAAGTCTAACTGAAGGTTAGCGTCTTTTTTTATGGATGCGAGACATGCTATTAACCCATTATCCCGCAAGCCGAATAATAAAACCCTTGATGAAAGGTTCGACACATTCTTGTGCTTGGTGTCTTTGTAGTCAACACGATAGGAAACGGCCGATAGAATGTGATTATAAAGCGTTAGAAAGTAATTCGGTTTTAACATAAGCTTTTTAGACGTTTTTTTTAGGGGGGGGGATATGTCCCGCGATACTCATGCAAAGAGTGATCCGAACATAACTCAGCGCATGCCCGGCTTTCACAGGAACATGACGTCAACAGCCGGAGTTAGCGGAGCGTCGCCGAGGTGTAGCGATAGGTGTGTCATAATTTTGGGGGAATTTTTGACACCTCTAACAAAAAACTAGGAATAAAATAAAAAAAAATTCGCAATTTCTCTTTTTAAAGTGGGTTTATTTTCTTTATGGAATATACTTCCAAAAAAAAAAAAAAAAAAAATTAAAATCGTTTAAAAAATAATAGAAATATTTTTTATTTTTTTAAAAAACAGTGTTTACAAAGTGCCAACGCGCCTTCATGCAGCCATCTTGTTTACGTAATGAAATCAATTGAATTTTATGAGTTAATTTTTTTTTTCAATTTTTTTTCACTTTAAAAATCTATCAAAATTTTTCTATTGATTCAATTTTTACTAGATTTTCAAGTTCAATGTGAAATTTTATGCTCTTTCCAATAAACCGAATATATTATTCTAGACGAGGGTTTGTTTTTAAATGTCTATTAAAATGAAAATAATTTTCTCACCTCAAATTTATATATCACAAATTGAAGATAAAAGATCAATAAATAAAATAAGCTAATTTAAAACAAAAATAGTTATTTGCAAATTTACCTGGAAAGTCCAAAGTTTAAAACCCTTTTTTTTAAAGAAACTTTATAATCTTATATTGCACAAAAGTTTCGTTTTATTACGAAAATTATTTCTATTTCATTCAATGTTAAAAAAAACTCACTACATAAAGTGTGAATTAAATATTAAATCAAAAACTCATGTATTTCTTTGAGAAAAGAAAAAATTCTTCGACTGATATTTTTTTAAAGGCAAAAACTTATAAGTAAAATGTTACTAGTTTTCAGCTATGGAGGCACAAATTTTTCACGCACAAGGCTAGACAGCTAACGCGAATGTGTGGCTTTTACGTCCTTCTGTTCATCCGTAGTTCAAAACAAAATGAATCACCGACAAATGCTTAGGTAATGGCGGAGTTTTCAAATACTTGTTTAAAGAAATTCTTTTATTTAAAAAATACATGGAATTTAAAATATAAATATGGATAAATTCTTAACAATGAATAATGGAAGTACCCATTAAATAGTATTTTTATAGGCAAGTGATTTTTAGCATTCATATATGCATATATTTATCGGAGCAAGTCAAAATACGTTGATTTTCTTTGAATCTTTTAAAAGAAAACCGGGGTTTGTATTACTGTACACATAGATTCGAAAAAGTTGTCCAAAAAGAAATATATAACAAATAAATGTTATCAAAGGCAAGATAAGTTACTTTTCTACCAAACTGGATATATTTTTCGTGTTTTTATTCAATGTAACATGTTTATTCAGCTCGAAAACCATACAGTGTTTACCGATGTATTAGAACATTCAAGATGGCGTCTTATTCTCTCTTTAACACGGTAAATGTGGGAAAAGATGTTATAAATAAAAAAACGGATAAAATACTGTTAAAAACTCGCTCAATATATGTTACCGTGACATAGGTTGACATATATTCGGCGGGTTTTTAATAGTATTTTGTATAGTTTTTTTTATTTATAACACCTTTTTCCATACTTACGGTGTTAAAGAGGGTGTGAGACGCCATCTTGAATTTTCAAATACATCAGTAAGCACTATGTTTTTCGAGCTGAATAAATATGTTACATTGAATAAAAACACAAAAAATATATCCAGTTTGGCAGAAAAGTAACTTATCTTGCCTTTGATAACATTTATTTGTTATATATTTGTTTTTTGACAACTTTTTCAAATCTATGTGTACAGTAATACAAACCCGAAAACCGATTTAAAAAAACAAATATTACATAATTTGCTATTAAACCTGTTATCTTTTTAAATTTTGGTCTTTGCTCCTTTAATTGAAAAAAAAAATGAGGGTTTGAATTACATTTTTCAAGTAGTTATAAGCTTCGAAAGACAGTAAGTTGGATTATTAAAGTTCTTATCACGCATTTTTAATGGCCGCTTCTGATACACCTAGTGTAGCGATTCTTTGTTAAGACGCTACAAAATCTACATTCAAGGAATTATTCTAGACACATCAATGGCAACCGGCAGAGAGAGAAAGAGAAAAATCGGTGCTAATGAACTTAGTGATTCGGGGGCATTTTTTAAATCGTATTTCAAAGTTTAATTAAAGTTTTATATGTTTTTTATTCAATTGAAAGTACAGAATAGGTACAAAACACCCTCCCTTCGTTAAGAAGGGCTTTTTAAATAATAACATTATTTCAGCACGGATCAATAAATGCATTAGTACCGAAAAATCGTCTTACCTTTATTTGGATATCTCTTGCAACAGCTTGCCTATGTTGCGACCAAGGTATTAGTCCTTGAAGTCTCGTAAGTGTTCGTCAATACCACAAATCAAACTGTTAGAAAGAATAACTACCGTGACGATAGGAACCAATGTAAAAAGTGGGTCCCAAGCTTGTGAAAATAAGACATTTTATAACATGATCAAAGATCACGTGATTACCATTGTTATTAAAAAATAATCACAAAGGAGAAGGCGCTTTTGCATCTGTCTCCTCAAACCAGAGGCGATTGAAGGTAATTTTTAACATGTTCTTAACTTATGCATAACAAGAAAATAAAACCCTACCTTAATTTTTAGTTTAATTAACTGTAAAGAATGTTATATATCGTTCGACTGGTAGTAATCGTGACACCCTGCACTGAAGAATCCCGAACGGATAAAATACTAATGTCTGTAGGTATTTAATTATTATAGTAAAAAAAAATAATTATATATATATATATATATATATATATATATATATATATATATATATGGACGCCAGATTCAGCCACTCTGATGAGTCGTGGACGACGAAACACGTGTCAGTGGATAATTGTATTTAAAAAATAATATATATTTTGTATATATATATTTTAAATACTGTTAAGTTTTTTTTTTCAATAAATGTTCAAATAAAGTCAAATACTTTCAAGGAATTGTGTTCATAAAGTTTTTTTATTTACATTTTTTATTTTCAAGAAACGTTGAAAGAAACTTAAAAAAATTTTTTGGTGTTTTTTTTTTGTTCGAGAAAAGGTTCAAAATGTAAGTCAAATAGTTTCAAGGATATTTGGGGGGGGGCGTTTTTTTTTTTTTTTTTTTTTTTTTGTTTAAGGGAAACCTGAAAAAATAGAAAAGTCGAAACTTTTATTTTTTAAGGAATCCACATTCGCGCTGGAAGTCTTTTTGTGTTGCTCTCTCGAGATTATTTTTAGTATTATGGCAATTGCCAGCCTAGACTTTGCGAAAAAAGTTCCAGTCCGGATCGAGGTAAAAGTTCGGGGTGCTAATGCAGAGAGTGATCCGCGCTATTTTTTTTAAATCGTATTTCCACGTTTAATTAAAGTTTTATGATATGTTTTTTATTTTATTCAACTGTAAGGTTAAAGTACAGATTAGGTACAAAACACCCTCCCCATGTTAAGAATGGCTTTTTAAATAACGTTATTTCAGCACGGATCACTCTCTGCATGAGTACCAAGTTCGACATTTGCTAGTCTAACACCCCCCACCCCACGGCATAGCCATCGGTTACCTTCTTACAATAAGAGTGCATCTATGTCCACAAGACGTACACACGTTTTCGTCCGTGCTTGTAATTTCCTATTCTGACAAAATTCCAGGATTCCTGCTGATGTTTTCAACTGCTCAGCTAATGCTGTAAAATTCCTGTTTTTTTCCTAAAGTGAAATTACGCAAACGGTGTGCTTTTTTTCTTTTTACTAGTTTTCTTTTCTTCCTCTTCATGATTGTCGTCTGCTGATTTGAATTTTCAACTCGCGCGAACGCGCGTCGCGTTGAAAACCATCGCGCTACATTGTCATTGGCTCGGCTTTATGTTACGTCAAACGGCTTAACTTCCTCGACGACGCTCGGCTTACTCTGGCTGTTGACGGCATGTTCTGCGGAAAACCGGGCGTGCGCTCAGTGACGTCTGGATCACTCTCTGCATGAGTACCCGTATCGCTAATATTTTTTTTTTTTTTTTTAGACATATTGTATCACTAGCATTTCAGTTATTTTATGTATGGTGCGTTAGAATTTCAGTTTTATATGTGGGAAAAATTTATTCCGAGGGGAAAGGAGATTACCAAGTGATTGCGTAAGCTCCGAGGTGTTGCGAAAGATGCCCTATGCACCCCCCCTACTGGGGTCGAGTAACAAAGTAAGATAACACGAAGAGCCACACGTGACAAAGGTTGTGCCAACTGTTCACCAGTACTTCATGGACACCACTAGTCAGAGATATATTCCTGTTATAACAAAAGATTCGTGCCTCCCACTACTCATCCAAGCCTATATAAGACGCGTTCTCTTAAACACTCAGAGTGGAATTCCGCTCTCGAAGCCGGCGCCACTACGTAAGCAATCCTCTTTTTTTATTTTCTCACATATATAAACTGCTCATATTCTGGTTATATTGTGTAGGAAGTTTAATCTTACACAATTCAGAACTTGACAGAGTGCAAAATTACACAATGAAGAAAAAGCGCACTTACCTGGTATGATGAAAAATCAGTCGTATTTCCTTAAGGTTCTTCTGGATTGCAAAAGTCGTTGCCTCTTTTGTTACTCTATTGAGTTTTTTTTAGTTGTCTTCGAAAGAAGAATTAGTTGGTCTCTACTGTGTAGAGTTTCTAGTTCGTTGTATGGTTCCGTTTAATTACGGCTCCAGTTGAAGACGGGTATCTCCGCCGAAGAGATAAAAACAATAGCAACATATTCGCTGATGTAAGGAGATGATATAACGTCATTAAAAGAAACCTAGTTAATTAGGTGAATAGTCTCACTGTAGAGGGGGGAAAAAGGCGGCAACAGTTTTAAATTAACGACTACATAGAAGAAAGAAGAGACGCAGAAAATGCGTATTGCCTCTTAGAGATATACATGATGTAAAGTTATGGATTTGAACACCGGTTGGCGCCCGGTGTTCCGATTTAAATCCACCAATCAAAAAGGGTCTGTAATAATACATGGCATTGATTCATCAACCAATGAAAGTTTGCGTTTCAAGTCAAGCAATTTCTGACAAAACGGGGTGAGCCAAAAGTAGGTGGTCAATATTATAAACTTTCCTACCTGTGGAAGCGGCACTTTTGTCATGATAGAGGGCAACTAGAGCCAGCATTTCAGCCTCAATAAAAATGTTCCTGACTCCACGATATACAGCAACTATAAAAAAGTAGAATTTAACATGATTTGTCGTTTATTTTAAGAATATGGGTAGCCAGGATCATTTTTATTAAGGCCGGATGTCTGACTCTAGTTGGTCTCTATCATGACAAAAATGCCACTTCCACAGGTAGGAAGGATTACAACATTGTCCACCTACTTTTGACTCATCCTGTATTCATAATAGCAGGGGTACCCTGTGATGCCCGGGCCATATAAGATAAAAAGAAGAAACGTAGTTGTGTTTAAACACATCTACAAAAAAAAGAGTACGTTTTCTGCGTCCTAAATTCAACTTTCAACAAATATTCATAAAATCATTAAAAAGGTTTAATATCAACAAGCGGGACCTGTGGAAATTCCACAGGGGACTCATTCATATGTAATATATTGATGTTGGCATTCTGTAGATGTTCAGTGTAGATTGAGGCGCCCTGATGTTATTGTAGCTTTTTAGTTTCCTGGCAAAGTACGCTTAAATATGATATTTTAATTCTTGCAGATTTCGTATATATTATTATAGAGTTAATGTTTTATCAATTTTTATATGCTATAAAGTTGCGATTTCAAAAATAAAAAATATATCCATATGATTTGGGTGCATCAGTTTGAATCGAAACAGAAACAAAACTTATGAATTAATATATACATATATTGTAAGAACTGAAATTGATTTGACTTACCGGGGGTGGGTCGGAGGGAAGAAAAGACACTGAACTGCTGTTTTGCCGTTACAGAGAAACTGGGTGTCTATTTCCTACTAAGTTAAATAGACATTCTAATCTCGTGGGAAATCACGTTGCAATTCTCGCCACTGAGAGTTAGTATGTATAAAAGGAGTTGTCTCACTACGGGTTAGTGATTAGTTAAGAAGTTAGTTACCTAGCTTGCTAGTCGGTTGGCGTCTCTTAGACTGATTACCGCGTTACTGTTATTCGGCAAACGTTACCAGTTAATTGTTACCTTTACAAAGGAAGAAAAGACTGCTTGTAAGCAACGTCACCATTTCGTTGCAAGCCCTTACTTCCTTTTCTTACCCCCTCTTCTTGTTGGTGAAATAATCCCGACAGTATATATATATATATATATATATATATATATATATATATATATATATATATATAACTTGAGTTCTTTCAGCTATAACCTAAACCAAAATTTACGAAGAATTCTTGAAAAAATTATTTATTAAAACAAAAATTAAATTAAGGGCAATCAGCTATAATCGAAACAGAAACCAAGATTTATGAATTAAAATTATTTATTTTATGGAAGTCCATAACAATTAAACGACAGTCACTCGGATGTAAGCATGATACACAGAATGAATAACACACACGTTATCCTAGATTATTTCTTTGTTGCGTAAAAACTCATTGTAGCGTGCTAAGTTTTGAAAAAGATATGTGAATTAAAATAAAGTTTTATACATAGTAAAATAAAGTGATGTTTATTGCTTCGCAAACCGTACAACGATCATAAGTACGTAAGGACAGAAAAAAGTGTGTGTGTGTATGTTTTCAGGGTCCCAAATTCATTTTTCTAAAAACGATTATTTCAGAAAATCATTTAAAAACGTTTTAATATCAAATTTTGGGAACTCTTGTATAATTTGACCCGAATTCTCGTGAATTCCCGTCAAGCATGGATCGGGTGAGACCGGCAATTATCGGTGTCAGCCGAGCATCGTAACAGACGCAGACTAATGAATAAAAAAACAAAAAAAAAACAGAAAATACAAATGCAAATAAAAAAAAATAAAAATAAAAAAACTACCTTGAAAAATGAAAATATGTTCATTTCATTTTAGTATTTATTTATTTATTTATTTATTGCAAAATATTTTTCAAGAGAAAGTAAAAAAACTTTCTCTTGATAAATATTTTGCAATAAATAAATAGTTTTTTTTTTTTCTCCAAGAAAAGATTTTTTAACCATATAATTGTTAGGTGTAAGTACAAGTTTTTTTTTTCTTTTGTTTTGTTTTCTTTTTGTAATCGTATTTTTTTCTTGTTTTTTTTATTTTCAAGACTTTTTGTTCAGTCAAATTCTTTTCGTGGCACTGCCCATTTGTACATCTCCAGGAAAAACCATCCTTTACACGCGATCTTTTTTTAAGTAAACATTTGTGTTTACAATTGTTGCACCTCATTTTTGGGGGCAGCGATTACTTCTCCTGACGATATGAGATCGTCTGCGTCGATGATTTCATTTCTTATTCTAACATGCATAGATTTATTTTCTTGCCTGTCATTTTTCTATTTGGCGAGTTTGAAAATATATTTTTTGTCAGCTTTTCTGTTTTTTCTTTCTTTTTTTGTTGGTTTAGTCGCTTTCTTCGAATGGTAATGTCGTCTGCCTTCATTTAGATAGCGCTTTTTCATTGGCTAATCAAACTCCCAAAAATTCAAATAAAAAATAATAATAATAGATAAGTAACTAATCAGAAAATAAAAAGTCACCCCGCCCCCTTAATATAATCTTAAAAATTACTAAAAACATAACAGAAAAATAATTAAATAAATAAAATAAAAAGTCCAGTTAGCGTTTCAACATTTGAACAACGCTCGGCTGACACCGATGATTGCCGGTCTCGTCCGATCCATGCTTGAAGGGAATTCACGAGAATTCGGGCCAAATTATGCAAGAGTACCCAATTTTTCTTTGTTGCGCAAAGGCTGATTGTGCCGTTCAAAATAAAATTGGAGTTTTACTCATAGTAAAAAAAAAATAAAATAAATAAATTAAAACAAAACGAAAAATTATTTTCAGCGCTTTAGAAATCGCACAAGTTTTATGTTTTAAACTAGATTGCTTATCACTTATTGGGTCATTAAAAGAAAAAAAAATGTCCGTGCTGGGCACGAACCTCAAAAGCGAACGCCGTAAGCAAACTTGCTATCCATCGACTCTTATCAGGATATTGAGCACTCTAGATTAACTAAATTATACTTCTTAACATATATGATATAATGTATTGTTCCTGTTTTGGCTCGCAGGCAACGCCAAAAAAACACTCCCAACAAAAATTGACCCAGTTAAACCTCACTGAATGAATATAAATACTCTGTTGTAAATGCTCTTCAAAAAAGGTTTTAAACGGTTACGATTAAAAAAAAAATATTTGTGACTAGCGGGCTGCCCGGTATTGTCTGGTCGTAAAAGACGCTTAAATATATTTTGAATAATTTTGAATAATGCATATTTCGTATTTATCATTTAGCAGTTCAGCCCGGCTTCATAATTTATATATATATATATATGTATATATATATATATATATATATATATATATATATATATATATATATATATGCATACACGAGCAAACAGTTAATAAAACATGTTAAAAGACACTTTGAAATGAGTTAAAAACATAATTAATCTGAAAAGGAAACACTAGATAAGTGGATAATCCTTAATCCGCGAAGTTTCGAAGAAATACTTTCCTTCTCATCAGATGTTAGGAATTAGCAAAATGCAGGATCGGATTTTGCATGCAAAAGTATTTGATGAAACAACAAGTAAGTAAAAGATCTTACTTGATAACAAAAAAAGTGAAGCAGAGGGAATATGGTGAAGAAAAAGGTGATTACACATGAATGGATAGTCTAGTGGAAGATGAATAATCCAGTGACGGTAAAATCCAAATATATAACTTCAATAAAGTTAGTTGAATTTCCCTTTTATCTTATATATATATATATATATATATATATATATATACTAAAATGTTTGACTCATGTTCAGGAAAACTACCTCTAAAATTTCAAGTATTTAGATCCAAAATTGGTGGAGGAGTTTGGTAGAGTCTGCAAAGGTCAATTCTTTAAACTGTCACCTTTTGGCAGCCAGATTTCTGATTAAAAAGCTTGCTGCATATCTGAATACCCTTTATGTAAAATTTCAAATGTTTAGACCCAAAATTTGCTGAATAGTTTGCAAGAGACCGCAAAGGTCAAATCTTTTGAACTTTGACCCCTTGGCAGCTCATATTTTCGGCCAAAACCCGATTAAAAAGCTTGCCCTATCTCTGAATATGTAAAATTTCAAATGTTTAGACCAAAGATTTGCTGAGTAATTTGGTAGAGACCGCAGAAGTCAATTCTTTTTTAAAATTTGACCTCAATTTTGACCACTTAACATTTGTTTTGGACTTAAATCAAATTAAAAATTTTGATCCATGTCCAAGTAACCTACATCTAAAATTTTAATTGTTTAGACCCAAAATTGGCGGAGGAGTTTGGTAGAATTTTCAAAGGTAAAATCATTGAACTTCGATCTCTTGACAGCCAAATTTCTGGCCGAAAACCGATTAAAAAGATTTTCCCAAACCTCAGTACCCCTTATGTCAAATCTTGGGTCTCTAGATCTAAAATTGACAGTTATTTGGTACACAGACACACACACACACAGAGACAATTTCACTTTTATAGATATATAGATTATATTGGACCCAATATATGGTAATGATTTTAAAAGTTAAAAAATAACTCGTGCGCCACCACAGAAAATCACAACCAAAATGTTTAGCTTACGATTTTCTTTTTCCTTGGACGTTTATGACTGTACTATGAATACATGTTTACTGCAAAGCTAAAAATAAAAATATGAACCAATAGCTATTACGTCACGCATGCATATTCGTAATGCTTTCGTTCGACATTCACCTGGCAAGTTTCATTTTTGTTTCAGTTTTCACACTTTTGCACCGATTTTCCCCGACTAAAACCTAAATATAAAGTTTCGCATTGACTCGATTACTTTATATATGAAGTTTCATATCTGAAGACCAAAAACTGCCAGAGGAGTTTGGTAGGCAATTTTTTTTAAGCGTATGCATATACGCATTCATAAATATGTACAGAAAGAGGTTTGTGTTTACTATAACCTTTTAACGCAAATATTACGCAAATATAAATTATGAAGAATATCTGGATTAATATAATTACACGTAATAGTTAACTAAAGATGATCCTCCCATAAGAAAACCGTAAAAACTAATAGGGAATTAAAGGCATGTGCAAATTAGTTAGATCTTTTGCAGATAAATGCAATTTAGCGATCCATGCATAAGAAAGTTGTATTTTCTTTTTAAATAAATAAAAAAGGTGTTTTTAATATGAATATCAATACAGAAAAATCCAAATTTATAAAAGCATAGCTTTACGTAAGTAATATTCATGCATTTAATAATAACCGCATCTTTAAACCAACCCTCGGCTAAATTAACTGCTGATAAAAAAAAAAATGCCTTGGGAACCAAGTAAATTATACGAAGTACAAAAAAAATAAAAAAATAAAATAAATTTCGAATTAAATTTAAAAGAAAAATCTGTTAATCAGTTGAAATGCAAAAGCATAACGGCTTTCACTTTGTGTTCGTATATTTCAGAACGGTTCGTAAACTGTAGAAGTCTTTCTTTAAGCAAAATGAACGTTTTTTTTTTGTTTTTTTTTTCAAAAATGTGTTGCTAATCATTAGGGCTATGACAACAGCATATTCTTTTCATTGTATTGACTCTCGAGTATATATCCGACACAGACAGTTAATCAACCGAAAACAACATCACTCTATATAAAAGCATATAAGATATCAACGGATACACACTCGAGAGTCAAAACAATGAAAAGAATATGCTGTTGTCACAGCCCTACTAATCACTTATGGCATTCAAATAAATACAGATGAAAAAATGAAACGGCAGCTGTAATGTGTCCGCGAACGCAAAAGATAATAGTTCATAGACAACCCTTTAACCGATTCGGCCACGCCAACACCAATACCGTAATGTTGCTGATTTATGTACTATCCGAGAGGTGAAACGGTTAACGCATGCGCAGATGTTGAAATCATTTAGAAAGAGACGATTTTACGTCACAAATACCATATCAGACTATGCTCTCGTTAAGGTAGAAAAAAAATGAATATTTTGTTCTAAATTTGACATATTCTGCTTCCGAATTCGTATTATAAGAGCGTACCAGAATCATACTTATTCGCTATGGATTTCAAAAGTTTTTTTTTTTTTAACGAGACATACAAACACATATACACGCAGCTTAGTGGGGGATGCCCTTTTCTCTTCCCTGCAACCTCTTTCCCAAAGAAGAAACTTTGTGAGCCCGTCTTTGCTTTATCGTGATTTTCATGGCAGGTGCTCAGCCAAGCTTAAATCTATGGTCACCGATCGCCAAACTTTCACAAAAAACACTCGTCTAGCCAAAACCACTATCAATAATTTTCCACACTCTTTTTCTGTGTCTAAACCTGAATGTAGATTCCATGAACGAAGCTGTGGAACTCTCTTCCGTTTGCCTGCTTTCCAGCTTACTACAATCTGATTGTCTTCAAGTCCAATGTAAACAAGTTCTTGATGAACCGTCCCCACTACGTAATCCGATTTATAAAATTTCCACTACTTATGTTTACTACGCTATAATCACATTGACTAATGTATACCCATTAACCCTTATCCTCGAGTGGCAACCGAGCTTGATAAGTGGTGATTCCTGTGTAAAAAAATCTCTTTTATATAATATATATATATATATATATATATATATATATATATATATAAAGTAAAAATTGAGTTTAAAAGCAAAAAGCTCCTATAAACTTAAAGCGTATATAAATATTAAAATTTATATAGTAATCGCAACCAAATAAAAAAAACTCAGTACAACAAAAATAGGAAATAAATCTTGTCATAAAAGAACACAATTGAAGACTGTAAATTATACTTTCCACGAATTTATTGTTCCACAGGATACTCAAATATATTTCTTTCAGAGTATCCCGTAGAACAATAATTTCAAAAATTTTTAGTAAGTCTACAAATTGAATAATTCTATAAACTTAAAGCACGTATTAATATTAATATTTACAGAACAATCTTAACAAGATGAAAAAAGCTCAATAATCAAGATAGGGTATTAATATAAGTAATTGAATTTAAACTTTGTGAATTAGAATTTACAACAACTGTATTATTCAACAAGGAATAAAAGTTGAAAAAAATGTTTTTCCTCCATAGAATAAGATATATAAATAAAAAAAGTTTGATTCATCTCCAGGAAACCTACAACTAAAATTTAAGTGCTTCGACCTAAATTGGCGGAGGAGTGTGATAGAGTCTGCAAAGGTCTACTCTTTCAACTTGGACCTCTTGTCAGCCAAAATTTCGCCCAAAAACTGATTTAAAAGCTTGCTGCATGTCTGAATACCCTTTATGTAAAATTTCAAATGTTTAGACATAAAATTGGCTGAATAGTTTGCAAGAGACCGCAAAGGCCAAATCTTTTGAACTTTGACCCCAATTTTCACTCCTTAACATTCATTGTTTTGGGCTCAAATCAAATTAAAATGTTAGGTCCATGCCCAAGTAAGCTACATGTAAAATTCAAGTGTTTAGACCAAAATTAGCAGACGAGTTTGGTAGAGTTTTCAAAAGTCCAATTGTTGAACTTTGACCCCCAAATTTCAGGCCGACAACTGATTAAAAAGTTTTTCCTAAATCTCAATACCCCTTATGTCAAATCTGGAGTCTAGACTGGAAATTGACATAATAGTTTGGTAAGAAATGTACACATACATAAACATACAATTTCACTTTTATAGATGAACCAGCATGGGTGCCCGGAGTTGCCAGGGTGTTTGGTGGTGTATGCTGAGCAAAAAAAAAACGGTCAATTTTTTTTAACTTTCACCTCTATTATGACCCCTTACAATTTATTGTTTTGGGCTCAAATCAAGTTATTAAGTTAGATCCATGTCCATGGAACCTATATCTAAAATTTCAAAATTGTCGGAGAAGTTTGGTAGACTTCTCAAAGGTCAAATCGTTGAACTTTGACCCCTTAATAGCCACATTTCTAGCCGAAAACCGATCACATAGTTTCCCAAATCTCTGCACCCTGTATATCAAATTTCGAGTCCGTAGACTAAAAATTGACAGAGTTATTGCGTAGGGAAATGTACACAGACAGACAGACACACAGATACGTTCACTTTTATAGATATATAGATAGATTGTAGTTTTCATCTGTTTACCTTATCTTCCGATTTTTTGTTTGTTTGTTTAGTATTACAGTTTTTATATGTTTAGCTTATCTTCTGTTTCTTATTTGTTTAAAATTGCAGTTTTTAATATTTTTTACGTGTATTTTTAAGATTCGGTTTTTATGTTTAGCTAATATTCCAGTTTGTCATTGTTTCCGATCGAGAAAATAATTGAAAACATTTTAATTCGTTTAAAACTGTGGGTCGGTAGAAAAGTAAATTTAATTGTATTTGCTAAGAGTTATTTGTAGAATATTTTCTCCAGATTTCCAATCTGTTAAATATGTTGCATAGTTGTACTATCTTTCATTTTTTTTTTCATGATAACATGTTGAAAGTTTTTTCATAATAACATGTTGAAAGTTTTTTTCATAATAACATGTTAAACTTTTTTCATAATAACATGTTGAAATTTTTTCATACCAACATGTTGAAATTTTTTCATAATAACATGTTGGAATTTTTTCATAACATGTTGAAATTATTTTTTTCATAATAACATGTTGAAATTTTTTCATAACATGTTGAAATTATTTTTCATAATAACATGTTAAAATTTTTTTCATAATAACATGTTAAAATTTTTTTCATAATAACATGTTAAAAGTTTTTTTGTTGAATTTTTTTTTCATAATAACATGTTGAAATTTTTTTCATAACATGTTGAAATTTTTTTCATAACATGTTGAAATTTTTTTTTCATAATAACATGTTTCAATTTTTTCCATAATAACATGTTGAAATTTTTTTCATAATAACATGTTGAAAGTTTTTTTCATAATAGCATGTTAAAATTTTTTTCATAACATGTTGAAATTTTTTTTTCATAATAACATGTTGAAATTATTTTTCATAATAACATGTTGAAATTTTTTTCATAATAACATGTTGAAATTTTTTTCATAATAACATGTTGAAATTTTTTTATCATAATAGCATGTTGAATTTTTTTTCATAATAACATGTTGAAATTTTTTTCATGACATGTTTAATTTTTTTTCATAAATGATTTTTTCATAATAACATGTTGAAATTTTTTTTTCATAATAACATATTGAAATTTTTTTTCATAATAACATATTGAAATTTTTTTTCATAATAACATGTTGAAATTTTTTTTCATAATAACATGTTGAAATTATTTTTCATAATAACATGTTGAAATTTTTTTTTCATAATAACATATTGAAATTTTTTTTCATAATAACATGTTGAAATTATTTTTCATAATAACATGTTGAAATTATTTTTCATAATAACATGTTGAAATTATTTTTCATAATAACATGTTGAAATTATTTTTCATAATAACATGTTGAAATTTACACTAGTTAAAAAGCAAAGTACAACTGTACTTGGACATATGTAAAAGTGCAATTATTTTTTACCAAAAAGTCTGATTTACTTCGTAAAAAAAACAAAAGGAATCGGAACCCTACCCGCTCTTTAAAACAAATGTATCCATGTATTTTAAAGAAATATTGGCTTAATATAATTTGTAACATAGTAAAATCATACCAGTCTAAATGGGTAAGTTCCATTGTTTAAGAGGTGGGGGGGTAAAATATCCAATTATCCTGTTAAAGATCCAAACCGGGATTACCGAAAAATCATTTTAACAAAAGCGTGCAGATGGCGACACATGCAAAACATAATCCAATATATCCCTCTTTGTCAACTAAGCTCCAACCCCTGTCCCATCGCCACAATGTTTTATTTCTGTGTCTGTTTTACAAGTATTTTAATGGAATGTATTCTGATGAACTCGTTGCATTTGTGTCCCCTTGACGTACATATTTCCGACAAACCCGCTTAGCAAAAAAATCACACCCCTTCACTGTTGAGGTCCCTAAATGCAAGAAAGCTTTTTACTCTAATAGCTTCTGTTGTTGAACAACTAGACTTTAGAATTCTCTTCCTACTCCTTTCTTCCATGACTGTACTGATATGCAGAAGTTTAAGTTTAAACCAACATCTTGCTAATCTCTCCTAAAAATGGTCCCAAATAGTAGCCCCTTACATCCAAGTAGCGGTATGCCTTGTTAGTGGTGAATGTTAGTAAAACAAAAATATTATCAAATGTACCAAAAGGTCATTTGGGCAAAAATTAGGAACCTGACACTGGTCCCAGCATGCAAAGAAACAATAAACTTGATCAATTGCCAAAAAGTAGATAATTTAAAAGTATGATATTTGAAAGGTTATTTTCGACAAAAGGTTACACAGGTGTAATCAAGTCCTACCAAAGGAAGGTCAATCCAGTGAAATGACAATGACCGAATAAAACACCCTTGGGATGGTTCCACAGCGACGATGCAATTTTAAATGCCACTTCACATCTTCAAAGTTGGCTTGAAAGTCAACACCAAAGTGTACTTGGATGTGCTGACGAGTGTGGTGACCCTTGGTGCAATCAGGTGGCCGCTAGCAGACCCTGGATGAGGCAGCAGGACTTGAAACCAGCGCACAAGTCCAAAGAGGCTTGGCTTTATAAGGAGTGCTACAACTTTGTATCCTTCTCTCACTGCCCCCCTCTCCTCTTTAACCCGATTCTGCTTAATTATTTCGTTTGCTCATACGCCGAGAACATCACCAACATGACCTCCTACAACACCAAAGCTAGCCTGATCGCTGCCATCTGCCGAGTATTAGCCGAGTGCCTACATACATTTGTGGCAAAGTCATGGTCCTAGTTCCGGACCCGTATCGAGGCTAAAGGCGGCTACATTGAATAGATGTTAGCTGTATTACATAATCACATTACCTGAATTGATTTTTCCAATAAAAGTTTTAAAATAGAGTTGTAGTATTGTTTTCTTTAGGACGAAAAATTTATCGTTGCAACTTGTACACAACATCTACGTTTATTGAACACTGGAGAGATAGGAGCCGATATGTACAAGAAAAGAGGAACATTATAAGCACGACGATGCACAAGGTTGCACGCATACAAGACACATGTATATAAAGACACCGGCTGTGCAACAAGTATATCAAATATTTTCCGATGAACTTATTTTGAATTAATATATTTTTCATGTGTATAACTAACTCTAAATATCAATAACATTAATTGATAAGAAAAATAAAATAAATTACTAATACTACTACAAATAACAATAATAATTAATAATAACAATAAAAATTGATAATAACAATAATAATACCATAATTACTAACAATAGTACTACTACTACTACTACTACTACTAATAATAATAATAATAATAAAAATTGAGACTATACAACATGCGGTAATGTGGAAACAAGTTGGTTGTTGGTTGGTTGTTTTTGTTTTACGGCATATCAACCCTTTTCAGGTTATTTAATGTCGAATCCAGTGATTTTGAAGAAAATTTTTTTATTAGAATATATATATATATATATATATATATATATATATATATATATATATATTCAAGTCGGTTTCTATTTATTCCATAGTTGGGATCCTAACAGATATTACCACTCCAGACCTGTGAGCAATGGCAATTACGGGGTGGCCCCATACTCCCCAAAGCCTGCAAATTGGGGCCTCACCATCAGATGTAGTTCAAGGTCATATTCAGGACCGAAACCAGTTGGAATCTTAGGATAAACCTTCGAATGCGGAAACTAATTCACATGAACTGCAAACGCTGACCAACCATAAAGAAACTGCAACACTCGTCTAGCTGAAACCACTGTCAAGAATTTTCCCCATTCTTTTTCTTTGCCTAAACCTAAACGAAGATTCCATTAACAAAGCTTCTTTCTTAGAACTGCACACCTGTGGAACTCTCTTCTGTTTGCCTGCTTTCCCAGCTGACTACAATTTGGTTGTCTTCAAGTCCAACATAAACAAATTCTTTATGAACCGTTCCTTTAAGTAATCCAATTTACCCAATTTCCATTACTAACGATTACTATTATTTAATCCCATTGACTACTGTACACCCATTAATCCTTATCCTCGAGTGGCCTCCGGGCCTTGATAAGTGGTGACCCCCCCCCACACACACCATGTAAAAAAAAAGAAAAAAAAGTAAAACAAAACGATAGGGGGTGCCCCACAGAAACCAAGAAAACCGAAACAAAAAAATCTACGTTAACTATAATCACACGTTCTTCCTAAAAATGTTGGTGTCAGTAACGACTGACGCCACACCAAATAGTCGTGAAGAGTCAAGAAGGATGGAAAGACCAAGGAGAGAAGGCACTAAGCAGGCCTATACTGGATGAGTATGAAAAGGACTGTGACCTTGATGAGACTTGTTACCACTCAAATTCTCATGAATATCAATGTTCATGGCGAATGAGAAGTCAATGGTAAGGGGTGTTGCGATAAGGTAAATTCATTTGTAAAGGTTATCGAATGAAATAGAGCATATTGAAAATATGGGTCGATTTGTTGTCACCCGGACTCCAGGGAACACTACCAGTTGTTGTCAGTAAGTTTTGATAATATGTGTGAGAACTCCTATTGAGTATAAATAATAATAACGGAATATTTTTATGCCTACATAAAAGGCGAAATTTATTTATTTATTATTATTTATTTTTTATTTATTTATTATTTATTTATTATTAGGCTTTTATCATAAATTAAATTTGCATATGTGATTATTCTCTCCTTTCTTTTTATTATTATCAACTTTTGTTCTCCTTCCATTACAAAACAATAAATTTTAATTTGCGATTATTAAAGCAAGCCGGATACACATACGTTCACATCTTATCATATTAATTTGATCGAAAAGCAAGTTAACAGAGTGAGATACTTTTTAAGGGTCCCTATGTTACAATTGAACTCCTAAGTCACACGCCATTGTTGATTCCGTTAAAATCGAGTTGTTGGGAACAGAGTTATCTCACTTGAAGAGAAAGTGGTTCCCCTGGGGAAAATGGATTTTACACTTCCAATTCTCGCGGTGAATATGATATTTTAGCCCTTACCATGTTATTGACAGTATTTTGATTAACTTTTTCTTCAAAAACATAAAACAAATACCTGAATTGATGAATTCTGTTCATTATTTGGCAGCCGATGGCAGGCAGGGTATATACAAAACACTTACCTGTAAAAAAAAAAAGATGAAAAAAAAAGGTTTAAAAACAACCCAAGAACAATTGCATTGAATATTAGGTTGCGAGATAATAAAGAAGACACTTCTAAAAGATAATCAACATCTAATACAAAATTTCTAAATTTTTGAGATGTGGATTAATTATTCAGATTATTTGAATTCTTTGGATTACTGTTCTCATCTTTCCTAACGTTTCGGTCGGTGTAACCACATACCTTCTTCTGTTCCGTTTTCCTGCTTTCCAACTGACTACAATATGGTCGTCTTCAAGTCTAATGTGAACAAGTTCTTGATGAGCCATTCCCTTAAGTAATCCAATTTACCAAATTTCTACTACTAACGCTTACTACTTTTGCGTAGTGGGAACAAGACATTCATATAACGGAACGACGATGAGATAATTATAATGATTACACGCCGTTTGTTTATAGCAGAAACGGGATGAGAATTCATTATTGAAAGGTTGGGGAATTCAGTTAAGTTTGAAAGGCTATTTCATACAAAGTTCGTTTACAAAGATGATCATAAAAATCACATTACCTTTTCAGGTTGAAAGATGACAAACGAAAACTTGTAAATATGATGATTTTTATTCCATCCGGATGAGCATGCAGGACCGCGGTTTCCGTTCTGCAAATGCTCTTATTTCACGTTAACATCTGTTTTTGGTTAATACGCGTCATTTTTTCTTTCGTCCGTCAGTAAAGGAGAACTCCTTCTAGACTAAGGCAGGTAAGGGAATGCTATTACAAAAGCAGATGGTGCAGTAGGGAAAAGATGGCTGGTTAATTTTAATGCATCCAAACCAAGCTTTTATTTTTTCACCACCAACGCTCTGATCACCACTTGACCCAAATTTGAAATAAATGGCTCTGGTCTTGGGAAGGAACTCTGCTTTTACAAGTTTCTAGGACTGTCCTTCACTCCAAACCTGAAATGGAAAACTTGCATCAAATCTGTTTCCAAAGTCGCTGAAAAATGTTTGAATCTTTCTACTGCTCCAGAAATTATCTAATTTCTGATGCAATTCTCTATCTGAATAAAAGTGACATTCATCCTAAGATGGAGTGCAGTTGCCACATTTTAGGAGAAGCTGCCCAGAGCATTTTTCCTGTCTTGACAGGATTCAAAACAGACTCTGAAACTAGTAGGTGATATCCTTTTTGATTCTTTCAACCTTTTTGCACAGAAGAGCCGTTGTGAGCTTATGTCCACTCTATCATCATTTTCATGGCAACTGCTTGACTGAGCTTCAATCTATGGTCCCACCCCTGTGCAAAAAAATTCAGAATAAACACTCGTCTAGTTACAACCACTGTCAACAGTTTCCCTTGATTTCTATAAAACTAAATGCAAATTACATGAACGAAGTTTCTTTCCGAGAACTGTCCCCTCTGGAACTCTACATCATAAGACTGTTTTCCAGCTGACTATAGCAAGGTCGTTTTCAAGTCTAATGTAAATAAATTCTTGTTGTGCTGGCGTCTTAAATAAACAAACACTATCCACTGTTACCGATAATCATAATGCTGTTTCACCGGCCACCTGGCATTCATTAATCCTTACCCTCGAGTAATCCTCGGGCCTTGATAAGCGGTGATATCCGCTCTCTAGTAAAAAACAAACAAACAAACGCGAATTTATATCATTGCTTTTCCAAATAGTTTGTACAAATATGGTTGGGGTAAACCTGTAGGTAGTACATACATGATCGCCCACCTTGCAAATATATGAGCTCCGGAGATCGATAAATTGGCAATCCCCTACTGCACACATTCATTTGAAAATGCACATAACATTAATTTCAAAAACTTTAATTTATGTCCATAATAAATCTTTTACAAAAATTATCGAACCCGCAATGATTTGATTAATTTTACTCGCCAATATTAAGGAAAGACTAGACTTCTTTAATAATATCCCCAACCTTCGTCATGAAACCAATCTTAAAACAACACAACGCGAAAATAGATACCGAGTGTTATTTACAGAACCAAAACGATAAATCTTACAACAGAATTCTGACACACACCGGCAAAAGTTTTGTATAGTTAACAACCGCGAAATAACTTTTATTGAATATTTTTTACTGACCCACGATCGTTAGCCGTGGAGAATAAATTGTTTTGTCCCTGTCGAGAGGATGTCTCTTGAAGTGTTGTTACGTCCTGGGAACTGTAACCAACTCCCCGATATTAATATGGCCGTCTTCAAGTCCAACGTAAACAAGTTCTTGATGAGCAGTTCCCCTTAACCTTTGGGCTACGATGGTGTTTTTACACACACTACCTACGATGGGTGTGATTTTTTTCACATCATATAAGCACCCTTGACAAACCCGACAGGCTGCTAAATCCCACCCCCACACTGTAGAGATCCCTAGATGTAAAAGATCTTTCTACTCCAATAGAACCGCTAGACTTTGGAATTCCATTCCAGGTCCCTGCTTACCCAACAGTACTGATGTGCAGAAGTTCAAGTGTAACGTTAACCGACATCTTGCTGCCCAAATCCCTACATAGTACCCCAGTAGCTGTTGCCCCTGATAGTAGCCCCCTACACCAAAGTGGCAATTTGCCTTGTTTGGATTGAAAATGTAATTAAAAAAAAATAAAAAAATTAAATCAAGTCTAGGGTTTTTAAAAAAGAATTTTTTTTTATCAAAAAACAATACAAACATTCAATCATGGGTTTCATTCATTGATTAATGCAGTTAAGGCAAATAAAAATGCCATAGTCCTTGAAGACACCGTTGTTGCAGTTGTTTGTAATAGTAAAAACTAGATGTTAAAAACTGAACAGCCAGCGTAGCGTAAGGGTTAAGTAATCCAATTTATTATATTCACACTTCTAACGATGACTATTATATTGCCCCTTTGACTACTGTAAACTCTTTAATCCTTATCCTCGAGTGGCCTCTGGGCCTTGATAAGTGGTGGTTCTTTGTAAAACATAATTAAATAAACGATATGCACTACGGCGATAGACGTTCGTTACATCTGCTGGTCGGTCTCGTTTCCGTTTTTTTTTTTTTTTTTTTTTTTGGTTTGCATTGTTACGGGCACTGGCCGTATAACTGTGATAATTGTTTAAAATTTGGTCGTAAAATGAGTGAGCGGTGAAGCTTTAAGGCAGTTCTAAATGACTAAAACTTCCACTTAAACTTACATACCGTGTTTGAATGATATATATATTAGTCCTCGCGCGAAAGAGCCGGACACAAAATCTTTTAAATAATAATAGAATAACAAAGACTTTCGCTGGCGAGGACTACTATTGACCATAACCAGTTATACGGTCCTTTTGAAATTTTCATCTCTATTTTTCTCGTTATCTACTGAATATTTTAATGAAACCTATACGAAATATGTTCCTTATTAAATTGTAAAGATTTTCAATTCTGAAAGAAGTTTTAAAAAATTTAATCTGAAGAAGTTATTTAAAAGTTTTGTTTAAAAAATTCAGATTTTCTCATTATTCAGGCATGTATGACAAAGAGGGAGTTGCAAAAAAAGAGTTGTGGTGTGAGGAGAAATACAAACTGAAAAAGAGAGAATATTCAGACCTGTAATAATACAAAGAGGAGGTTGCAAAAATGAGGTGTGGTGTGAGGAGAAATACAAACTGAAATAGAGAGTAGGAGAGTTTTTATAAATGCATGCAAAACCACATTCATTTTTTTAATCCAAATTAATAAATTAAATAAAATATAATCTTAAAAAGATACTATACAAGCTAGAAAAGCATTTCACCCAAGGCATGAAAATTGTTAAACAAAATGATTTTACTATAGGCTTTAAAAATAAAGGTACAAGATTCAATTTGAAATTTATTTATCTTCAAATTAGTCTTTTATACATTTTACAAAGTAAGGTATTAAATTTGCATACCTTACTTTGTAAAATTTATAAAAGTGTACTTTGAAGATAAATAAATTTCAAATTGAATCTTGTACCTTTATTTTTAAAGCCTATAGTAAAATCATTTTATTTAACAATTTTCATGCCTTGGATGAAATGCTTTTCTAACTTTATATATATATATATATATATATATATATATATATATATATATATATATATATATATATATATATATATATATATATATATATATATTAGTTTTTTGTTTAAATTTAATTCAGAAAAACATAAATTTTCAGAACAGAAATTTATTGTTTGAATAAAGAATTCTGAACTGTATTCTTTATTCAAATAATAAATTTCTGTTCTGAAAATTTATGTTTTTCCAAATGAAATCGAAACAAAAAAAAAACTATATTGAGCTATTCTCTTTTTGGCTAGGATTGTCTTATATAATATTACCCCCCCCCCACACACCAAAAAAAATATTCTATAAGACTCGCTACCACACGATTAATTAATCTGTGTTCATATTCACCCCAGGATTTTGGTTATATATATGACTCACGCAGCAGCCGCCAATAGCGTAGTGGTTAGGAGCTTTGACTGTCGTACAGACGGTCGAGTTTCAATCCTGGCTTGAGGTAGTTGCCTGTCTAACTACACTGATGAGCTGTGAAACAGCGAAACAGTACTGTATGTGGATGACTCTCTCTCTCTCTCTCTCTCTCTCTATATATATATATATATATATATATATATATATATATATATATATTGCTCCTTATCTTGAGTTAAGCATATTGAGAAGTGATACACGAATTACCATTAGCATATAAGCGATTCTCTTTGTGTAAACAAATCGAGCAGAGGTAGTTCGGACGATGTCAAAACATCGTTAAACTCACGACTCATGCAGCAGCCGCCAATAGAGTAGTGGTTAGGAGCCTTGACTGTCGTACAGACGGTCGAGTTTCAATCCTGGCTTGTGGTAGTTGCCTGTCTAGCCACACTGATGTGCTGTGAAACAGCGAAACAGTACTGTATGTGGATGACTATATATATATATATATATATATATATATATATATATATATATATATAGTGAATAACTAAAAAATAATAAATTACAAAAATCTTTCTAAATATTTTATGTTCATGAATTTTCAAGGGAGGTAATTTAAATGAAAACTATTAGTTTCTAATATTACAATATATTTATATTAAAGGTATGTACCGTAAGTTATACATTAAAAAGTTATATAGAGCTAGATTACCATCCGCCAGATTGCAGGAAATGTTTGCTTGCAAATAATATTTTATTTATTTAACTAAATAGGTCTGGGATTCCTTTACTAGAAGTTGTGTAATGATTAAATAAACTTTAAATGTTTAATTTTTTTCATTTAAATAATTAAACTAGTAATTTCGCATTAAGATTTTTTTTTAAATTCAATTTATAACATTATATAATCAATTTTTAATGCTGCAATATTTTAAGTCGTAGATTTATTATATTTTTTACTAGAATATCTTGTCATTTTCTTTTCCAGTTTTCACACCTAGTCCTTTACTTTTCCATGTTTAAGCTTAACCATATTACTTTTCATGCTCACATTTTTCTATTGTAATATATATGTGTGTGCGTGTATTTATATAGCCATCAACACACAGATTGTTTCATAATATCTCAGCTTTCCAGTGCGGCTAAATAGGCTTAAGCTGGGATCAAAACTCGACGGGCGCTTGTAAGCAGCACTAGGCCATTTGGCTGCTGCTAAGTTTGGTGAAATTACAAATGCTAAACATTATAACACGTTGAAAGCTCTATTCGTTTAGTCAAAGAGCATTGCATTTATGCACTACTAATTGTAGAGGCCAGAAAGGAGTTATCTCCCTTTCGCTCAGACTTTGCATAAGTGGAGTTATCCACCTTATAAAAGGACAGGCGAATCGCCATTATTTGTTTACACTCGTTCACGGCGACACGCTGTCGGATTAGAAAACCAGCTTGCTTAAAACGCAAACCTTACACTAATAGTCTATTATTTCATTACAAATCTGCTCAACACAAAAAAAAGGTGCCTATTTTGTCATCCACAGACAAACAGTGTCGCTGTATCATAGCTGTTTAGTGCGGCTAGATATACAGGGATCTAAACTCGACTATCTAGACGAAATATCGTGCCTGTTATAGAGCGTGGTTTCATCAGTAAGTATACCCATCTCAGAGACAATTTTATCGGGGAGGTTATTTATTAAGATTAGGAATAATAAAGGTCCAAAGATAGACTGATTTTTATTAATAAATATATATAAATATATTTTATTCAACTCAACCGGCGCTTCTAAGGAACAAAAAATCTTAACGTGAATCCCGCGTGACCTAACGCACCGTTCCGAGGTTAAAAAAAAAAAAAACTACCGTAAAAACAACAAACGGACTTCTACTTTCTGATTATCTGCCCCAGCAACAACATGGCAAAAAGAAAGAAAGAAAGACATACTGATGATGAGGCTTTGTCTCTAAATATATTTATGAATTTCAATATAATTTTCAAACAAAATAAATGTCTGTTTATTTTGTAATAATGCGTTGTTTTTGGTTTCAAACGTATATAATATGTATTTATGGTATTCAAACTCAACCGGCGCATCTAAGGAACAAGAAATTTTAATAAATATATATTTCAGTAAATAAAATATACGTTCTTTTGTGGTTAATTCTGTTTCTGATCCTTTTCAACTTCCGAATAACGGTTTATTCATTTATTTTTTTACAAGAGGTTAATGCTTACCAAGCCCCAAAAGCGACTCGAGGACAAGAGTAAATGATTATCACTTGGCCAATGAGACCACACCGTGGTGATCATTTATGGTGGAAATTAGGTAGAATTTGATTATTTAAGAAAACGCCATAATAAGAATTTGTTTACATTGCACTTTAAAACGGCCACGTTATATTTGGCTGGGAAGCAGCGCCACAGTATGGTGTTCCACAGGCAAGCAGTTCTACGAAAGAAATTTTGCGGAATTTTCGTTTATTTCATCATAAAGAATAATGGGGTTTGTTCCCATTCTGAAGAATTCTATTAAATCGAGGCGCTGTGTTTATCTCCCTTTAGTTCAAGCAAAATGGCGCCGAAAACAATGGCGGCAAACAAGAATAGAAAATACTTTTACATAATAAATACTTGTTTACAAATAAATTAAACAAGATGAACGACTGCGTAATGAAACAAATGTTTGTTGATTGCACGTTCAAATTATTTTTAATCAACCACAAAGAGAAAAAATATAAAAGAAAACATAAAACTATTTGCTTCAAACAATAATTTATTTAGAAGTTCGATTTTAGTCCGACATTAAATTTTAATTTTCAATTTTGACTCATTTTTGTGTCCAAAGACAAAACTAGCAGAATGTGAAAATGCCGAAGGAATAAGAATAGCCTTGGAATTTTCATCCAAGTTTTCAGAATTATTGGACCTTTTTGAGGGGTTCATTTTTTTTAGGTTTTAGACGAAGATGATTTAGGTTCCAAACGGGACCGAATTTTGTGCAATGAATAACAGACTACAGATTGAAGGGTGAATTTGTAACCCAGTTCGAATTCTTTGACCTGCAGTAATTATCGCTTTTTACATTGTTTAAGCATGAACCACTAGAGCCTGTAGGTATAAAAAAAATTTATATTTATTTATAAAAAAAATTGTTTCAATAAATAAAATAGATGTTCTTTGTGGATTAATTCTGTTTTTGATCCTTTCTAATTTCCAAGAAACGGCCTTGTCTTCTGCCAGAAACTATTTTATTTAAGAAAATACGTTTAAGAGAAAAAATGCTGCGAATATATATATATATATATATATATATATATATATATATATATATATATAAAATGGGTTAAGATACAACACACTGAACAACACCAACCCTACTTAACCTCGAAACCAACAACACTAGGAAACACCTAGAACCATAGTATAATATCTGTTCCAACACCTCGCTCCCTCCTCAGTCAGTGGAGGAGAACCCCCTCATGACTGAAACAACTATCATCCCTTCTATCATCCCCCTCCCATACCTATACCCCCTCCAATGCCCCCCCTCTGGGGAACAAAATCTTCCCCACACTAGGAACCGATCCTGGGTCTGGCCATACTCACATGGGGAGACAAATAAATAGAAACATTAAAAAATCCCCTATTTTAAATACACCCCTTTTTCTAAACAAACACAATATAAGGAATACCCAAAAAGACTAAAACGAAAAATCACAATACTAAAATCCAAGAATCCAAAAAATAAATATCAAAATAGAATGAAAGCACCCCTACCATTATTTCAGAAGAACTAGTCCCCCCTCCCCACACATACACATTAGTAACGACCTCGGATCACAGCCGCCTTCCTAAGGAAGCAAATAACCCCAAAATACTATAAAACAATATACACATTCCCAAACCAATAAAAGAACCGCACGTAAAAACGATTTCAATGACTTAAAAACATTATTACAATGATCCAAACATAATTCTCAATGAAAAACCAAAACACGGAATAATAAAATAATGTTAAAAAATACACATTGTTGGTGACTACTCCCTTATTTAAATATATATATATATATATATATATATATATATATATATATATATATATATATATATATACGAAAGTATAAATTTATGTGTAAACTTTAAGTATTTACTTCAAAAGTGCTCAATACGTAGGTAGAGCTAGTTAGTAATTTATAAAATATATATGGCGATTAAGCTACACTGAATATTCCGCGTTTCATCCACTCTAGAATTCTTCAAGCTTATGTCGAATTTTGCGGTTGTCTGTCGTTTTTATAAACGCACCTTCTATTGAGATTTTAGTTAGCCAATCAGCTTTCTAGTATCCACCGCGCCCTTTCTATCAGCTAATGAACATGCACTTTTCGGACAAAGGCCCATTTCACCTCTGGTTGACCTGATTCTTTGTGCATTTAGCCTGATGTCTAGTGTCTTGACCTGTTTTAAATCTAGGTTAGTTTTTTATGTTAGTTTATATATACACATATATATATATATACACACACATATATATGTATGATAGTTTATGTATATGCATGTTTATTTTATTTATTTATTTGTTTATTTTCTACTGTTTTGGTTTTGTTAAGTTATTTTGTATCTCTATTCTAGAGTAAATTTTATCCTGTGAACACAGTTGTTCGCTATTTCTCTCCTACAGTTTAATAGATGTTGGGGTTCTTTAAAGTACAGGATAGCAAATCTTTTATGAAGGCATAATCTACATGGGTCTTCTAGGTCTCTACAGGTGTTTGTTTGTCTTACTATTTTCCATTCGATTACCGCTTTCATTGATTTCCCAGTATTTGTTTGCTAGCGTTGTTTTCATACGGTGTTTTTTTTTATTGTTGAATGTACTTTTGTGGTCATAATATCGTGTTTTGAAATCTAAGGAAGTCATACTTACGTAATATTTCTTGTTATTTGGGGTTTCTTTCGCAAATATTGTGGCCTGGTAAACTATGCTTTTGGTGAGGCATTTATTTTGGAGTGGGCAAAGTGTGCGGTATCTTCAGTTGCATTTATCTTGTTCGTTATTAGCATTTATATTTCTAGTATGGTTGTTGTTGTCCAGAGTTGGTTTATTGTTGTTGCTATTGTTGTTATTATTATTATTATTATTATTATTATTATTATTATTATTATTATTATTATTATTTCTGCTAGTGATATATGTGTCTTGTGTTAGTTTTATTTTTGTCATGGTGTCTACTTTTTTATTGTTTATTTTGTTGTTGCTTACATTGTTTTTATTTAATATTTTGTTATTATGTGTTTTAATTATCATCTCTAAATTTTCGCAGCAGCTGTAGGGTAACTTTAGAGTATTTTTATTGAAAATTTTGTGTAAGGGGTTGGTTGCGGGAAAGTGTTTTTCGATAAGATCTAGAAATTTCTTGCCGACCTCCAATCTGTAGTGGAATGGGGACAAAAATTGATGGTCACATTTAATGCTGCCAAGACTAAGCTTGTTTCCTTTAATAATTACAAGAAACCTTCTCAACCATCAATAGCTATAACTAAAGATACATTAGCTAAAAGTATTTGCTTTAAACTCCTCGGTCTAACGTTCACAGGGAATATGAGTTGGAACAGATACATTGAGTGCATTGCTTAGGCTGCTGCAAAGAAGGTGGGCTCTCTCTAACGTGCAAGAAAGCTATTTACACCTGAAAGTTTTCTGGATCTCTACAAGATCACCATTCGCTCGTGTATAAAGTATTGTTGTTACATTTGGGCTGGTGCATCTGCTACTAGTCTGTCACTCCTAGACAGGGTTCAAAAGAGAGTCTCCAACCTGATAGGTCCTAAACTGTCATCTAAGCTTCAACCTCTGTCCCATCGACATAATGTTGCATCCCTCTGCCTGTTCTACAAGTATTTTAATGGTGGATGCTCTGATGAACTACAAGCACTTGTATCCTCACAACGTAAATACCTCAGACAAACCCGCCAAGCAGGAAGATCCTGTTCCTACACAGAGATCCCTAGATGCTAGAAGCCCTTCTATTCTAATAGTTTTTTTCCCCAGAACTGCTAGATTTTGGAACTCCCTCCCGGGTTCCTGATTCCCAACAGTACTGATACGCAGAAGTTCAAATGTAATGTGAACGGACATCTCCCTGCTCAACTCCCTACACAGTATCCCTGCTACTTATGTCTCAGATAGTAGCCCCCCTCCTTCTACACCAAATGGCAGTGTTCCATATCTGGGGTGAAAATGGAATTAAAGAAAAAGAAAAAATATTTTTTAAAAAATCAAACAAAACAAAAAGAAATGAATAATAATCGCATACACCTTACCATATATGGGCATGCACTATGACAAAATTGATAATCGCATACACATTGGCATTAACTGGCACGCATTGTGGTAAGGTTCATAATTGCATACGTATTAACTCTCACCATCATACACTTTGACAAAATGCCTCTTGCGGATATAAAATCTGTCCAGGTGTATAATTGCATTCGCGTTACCTCCATAAATACGCATTTGCATGTAATCTAATATCATATTATGTTCAAAGATAAAAAAGTTAGAACCTCACGTCCCCAAGAAAGACGCTTGTGTTTAACGCGTTTTTCGAAATCCCCTCTCGACAAAAACGATACAGAATCTTCCGCTTGTCTACCGATGAACAATTCTTTGCATTGACGAATTGCAAATAATATTCTAATTAACGAAGAAATAATTTTCATTGGAATTCCAACGAAGGAAATATAATTTGCGCCTGAAAATATGTGCAGCTTTCTTCTTCTTCTTCTTCTACAAGAAGAAGAAGAAGAAGAAGAAGAAGAAGAAGAAACCATGGATACGAGACGTAGGGCGACTGAAGCGGTGCGTTTGCTCCGTGTTCGGAATTTAAAGATGAGACAAAAGTTAAGAAAAATCCGAAAAAAGAATTAATATTTTTTTTAAATATATAAGAATTTTTCGTTGTTGTTGTTCTTGAAATAATAAAAATTCATGTCGTAAATTTGTAAATCAAGCAGAAAGTTTGGAATGGAAGGAAATATGAATGAAGGGAGACACAATGAAAATATGAATGAAAGATAAAAATATGAATGGATGAAGAAAGAAACAAATTAAAATGAAGAAAAATTTAAGAAATGGATACAAAAATGCTCTTCTTGGTTCAACTCCATTTTAAAATGCGTGTGTATTTTTGGATGACGTCAGATTGAGAGTCACGTTATACCCGTTCTTTTCAGCGGTTAAACTAATTGGTGTGGCGAATCTTCTGCAGCAGTGAATGTTGTTATTACGTATCGATTTTCGATTGGACAACAGTTCAAATCCACAGTCTCTTTGAACCCTTAACAACACAATAAATATTCAATCTGGAAATCGAAATAAACAAAACACCGTCTTCTTTCTCATTCGAAGACAAAACACGTGCGTACTTTACAATGCAGCTTTCAATGACTGAAATAGAAATTAGCCTAATTGTTTAATGACGAACAAACAAAGATCTGTAATTTGAAAGTCGATCAATAGAATGTTCCAACTGCTGATGCAATTCTCTCAATATAAGAGCCAGGTACATCCAAGGATGGAGTACTATTGCCACATCTGGGCAGGAGCTGCTAGAAAGTCCATGACCTGCCTTGACAAAGTTCAAAATAGACTTCGTAGCCTTTGGGGAATGCCCTTTTCTCTTCCTTGCAACCTCTTTCGCGCAGAATAGACCTTGCGAGTCTGTCTCTGCTTTATCGTTATTTTCATGGCAATTGCTTGTCTGGGCTCTAATCTATGCCCCCCCCCCTCATCAAATATTCAAGAGAAACACTCGTCTAGCTGAAAACACTATCAATAGTTTCCCCCCAAACTTTGTCTGTGCCTAGACCTAAACGTGGATTCCATGAACAGAGCTTCTTTCGTAGAACTGCACACATGTGGAACCCTCTTCTCTTTGCCTGCTTTCCAGCTGACTACAATATGGTCGTCTTCAAGTCCAACGTAAACAAGTTCTTGATGAGCCGTTCCTCTTAAGTAATCCAATTAACCAAATTTTCACTTCTAACGATTACTATGATATTGTCCCTTTGACTATTGTATACTCTTAAGCCCTTATTCTCGAGTGGTCTCTATGCCTTGATAAGTGGTGATTCCTTTGTAAAAAAATAGCAAAAAAACCCTGGTTTGCTTGACAAATAATGGCTCAGAGAATGTAGATTGCTGGATTATCTGTAATATACAATTTAAAACTTGGCACCTCTTAAACAAAACTGGATTTAATCCTTCAACAGTTTTGATGCATGTGGCAAAGGTAGGCACGATTTTGTCGCTGCGCATGCGTCCATGTTCATGCTGACCAATCAGAAAGCACTATTAATATCAGCTGATAACTTGTAAGCAAAGCTGTACATGTCTGTCACTCAGCTTACTTGGAGATTCACAATCCTGTTCTTGACCTACTCAGGTTAGGGTCGGGAGAGACCATACTAACTACCTCTAATAGGCATTTTATTTGGTTCAATCTTTTCTTTTTATTTTTTTTTACATGGAGTTCACCACTAATCAAGGCCCGGAAGCCACTCGAGGATAAGGGTTATTGCGTGTACAGTAAACAATGGGATAGTATTGTAGTAATCGTTAGTATTGGAGATTTGATAAAATGTCTTACTTAAGGCGCCGATTCATCAGGAATTTGTTTATGTTGGACTTGAAGACATCCAAGTTGTAGTCAGGTGGGAAACAGGCAAACGGAAGAGAGTTCCACAGGCGTGCAGTTCTAAGAAAGAACCTTTGTTCATGGAATCTACGTTTTGATTTAGGCACAGATAAAGAGTGGGGAAAATTACCGACAGTGGTTTCAGCTTGACGGGTGTTTTTCGTGAAAGATTGGCGAGGGAAGACCAAAGATTGGAGCTCGGACGATCACTTGCCATTTCAAGGTTTTCTCAGCTCTTCCCCACTCCCTACCACACACTTTTTTACAAAATCTAATTCAAAGACTTTTGTAATGACTTTTTTTCCTTTCCGTTTTATCATTATCAAAAAAAAATGTGTATACACACACACACACACACACACACACACACACACGTATATAATTTTTACAAAACGCTGGGGCAATTCCTTAAGCAGGTTTAACTCCACTGTGTGAATGTGGTATTATGGTGAATGATGCCAACCAAGCGTATTCTTCAGTTTTATAGATCTTTTAAAAAGACCCTGCACCCATTCCCTCTTCTCCGGATTTCTCATGGGTACACACACACACGCACGCACGCATGTACATAATTTTTATAAAAAACACTTGGGGAATTTATTAAGTGGGTTAACTCCATGGTGTGAATGTGGTATTATGGTGAATGTTCCACCCAAGTGTATTCTTCAAATTTTTAAGATCTTTTAGGAAAACCCTGCACCCATCCCCTCTCCCCAAATTTCTTATACGACGTTGAAGGGCGATAATCGTGTTTACCTTAAGGTCCTTCTTTTGCGTCTGTGTGTCGGCATGTGAAGAATCAAATTCCCACAATCTTTTTAAAATGGAAATCTTGCAGACAAACTCTACTTTATGTTGAAGTTCGACTAAATGTTCCCTCTCGTTCTTAGACTTTAAGATGCAATTTAGAATGGATGGTAATGTTAAATAAAACTGCTTCTTTTTGACTTCCGGTTTCCGCTCAACAACATACTTGCCAAGTCTTGCCGGTGCATTAAGGAAAAATCCCCTCTGATTGATACTTCGAAAATCTAGTTCAATTTTAAAACTATGCATAAAAATAACTGGTCTTTACTTTTTGTATGTTAGTTTTTATATTGTGTGTTATAACTTTAAAAAGACAACGGTTACGTCATTATATCCTTCCTGACCTTCTCTAGGTGTATCTTGCCGAAACGGGAATCTTTATATTGAACTCGGAAATCTGAACAGAATTTCGAATGGAACCCTACATTTAATCCACAAGGGTAGCATGCTCTTGTTCCGTCAGCCATGACAGAGTAGAAGACGTTAATGATTTGCAATTGTATTTTAAGTGTCGCCCTCATAAAGGATGGAACCTAGAAGAGTGTAACTTACAACTGAATTTTCCCAAGCACTCTATCAACTATGCTACTGGCCCTGGAGGTAAAAAAAAAAAATAAAAAAATATGTACACACACACACACACACACACACACACACACACACACACGCACGCACGCACGCACGCACGCACGCATGTACATAATTTTTATAAAAAACACTTGGGAAATTTATTAAGTGGGTTAACTCCATGGTGTGAATGTGGTATTATGGTGAATGTTCCAGCCAAGAGTATTCTTCAAATTTTTTAAGATCTTTTAGAAAAACCCTGCACCCATCCCCTCTCCCCAAATTTCTTATAAGACTTCATGCCTAAGTCTTTTTGATTGTGAATTTTTGCTTTTATTTTTTCAACTTTAAATTGTAAATTTTATGAGCAATAAACTATATAAACAGGAATAAAGTGTAGCATCTGTTTTGATACTTTATTTCATGTCTTCTATTCAGGGTCAATGAAGGAGAAATTCTTCTACAATAAACAATGTTTACTTTTGTTTTGACCTGATCTTGAATGCTCCTTCTTATGGCGTTGGATTTTCTCCTGTTAAAATCACATCTGCATTGTCCTGAGATTCAGCGAAAAAGAGAATGAAATATATCAAACGGAAGTCAACGTAGCTGTATCGCCCCCTGGTGGCAAAGCATGGTGTTACTAGAGTTGAAGGGCGATAATCGTGTTTACCTTAAGGTCCTTCTTTTGCGTCTGTGTGTCGGCATGTGAAGAACCAAGTTCCCACAATCTTTTTAAAATGGAAATCTTGCAGCCAAACTTGGAAATCTTGCAGACAAACTCTACTTTATGTTAAAGTTCGACTATATGTTCCCTCTCGTTCTTAGACTTTAAGATGCAATTTAGAATGGATGGTAATGTTAAATAAAACTGTTTCTTTTTGACTTCCGGTTTCTGCTCAACAACATACTTGCCAAGTCTTGCCGGTGCATTAAGGAAAAGTCCCCTCTGATTGATACTTAGAAAATCCAGTTCAATTTCAAAACTATGCATAAAAATAACTGGTCTTTACTTTGAAAATATATTTTCGAAGTTTTATATTAAAAAATAGTCTCTACTTTTAACTGTTTTCTTGTAATAAAATATAGTTTTTAATTTTAAATATTTTTTTAAGTGTGGATGTAAACTTTAAAAAGAAAAAAAATGTGAAGACTAAAAAAAATATATTTTTATTAGACGACATTTAAAAAAAATATTTCAATTCAAAAACCGACTTAAAAATAAACAAATATACTCTATTAAAAAAATTGTTCTTCAAAATCACTGGATTCGGCATTAAATAACCTGAAAATAACAACGAACCAACCATTAACGATTACTACACTAACACCTTACATTCATTAACTTTTATCCTCGAGCGGCCTTCGGGACTTCATAAGTGGTGACTGCCTTGTAAAAAAGTTTTTTAAAATATATAACTCAACAAAAATCGATTTAGTGACCATTACAGTGACACTGTGGAAGTCTTCGGTAATTAATAAGTGTATTCTTTATATTGCCTATACCCAGTATCGAACCTTCAACCTCTAGAAGAGTGTAACTTATATCTGTTATACCGCAAAGGTTTGCAAACCTGTGATAATAACATCCAAAAGGTCTTTGAGAATCTTTACGCTAAAATCATGAATCTATACACAATTTTGAATGCATGTTGGCTCTTATTCAGTCAGTCGTGGCCATATAAGTTATAAATAATTTGTAATAGTGTTCTTTGTATTACCCGTACTGAGGATTGAACCTTCAACCTCCAGAAGACTGTCACTTTAAACTGACTATTATTTAGCACTTGTATCCAAGATGCGAACAATCATCCCAAATATCTAAATGACACAAAATCATTAATTCTCGCCTCATAATTTTTGAAACAAATCCCTTGAGTGTCATTTTCACAACTTTTCAGTCGATGTAACTGCCGAACTTCTTAAGGTATATTCTGTCAAACTCGGGAATGTTTCTGTCTAAGTTGGGATCCTGGACGGAATTTCGAACGGAACCTTTATTTACTTCACGGCGGTAGCATGCTCTTGTTCCATCAGCCATGACTGGGTAAAGGCAATTGTAATTTTTGGTCGCCCAGACTGAGAATTGAACCTTCGACCATCAGAAGAATATCACTTTTACAATTAATTTTTTCAACTACTCTAACCACTGCGCCACGAATCCTTACAGACAGTTCTATTACAATTAATAGGAGACTTAAACCTATTTGGTTTCTAGTTGTAAGTATAAGCGTACTGAAGAGCAAGCCGACAGGCTTTCTAGTGCAGACGGGATCAAACTAAATTAAACTGGTTCACTTGAGCTTAAAACTGAAACACCCTTGACAAAGACGAGCGTTGAGTGCATAATGACGTGTCAGTGACATAGAGACCCATATCCCTCCTCTACCCCTAAAATATATAAAAACGCACATGAGATTTTTGTTCAGTCAGTTAGAATCCAATCCAAGTTTAGCGGTGACAGTTTGACACCGACAGACACAGTCGTCAGAAGATGACGATTTCTTTTGGAAGCGACTAGTGGAAGAATAATCAGAGAACAGAGGCGGGACTTCGACTGTGAAACGAATAAAGTTCCAATTGTCCAAAGAAAGGAGACATTCGTTGTTGTTATGAGCTTTTGTTCCAGGGGATGTAACACGGTCAAGAGATGCAGAGACAAGATATAAAAAGGTACATTCTGCTGTTATTTTATAAACCCCTCCCCAAAAGGGCTGATGTCCCATAAAAATGAGTATTGACTCAAAATAAACAGACACCTCCATCCTCCCCCACAACAGAACAGTAGTCTGAAGAATCGGAATAATATGAATAACCAATCCTCAATGCATTTATACTGACTGCACTACCATCTATGGCAACACATCAAAGGCCATAAAGGACCAAGTTCTCTCTGATTCTCTCTCCTCTAATCTTGGGCATGTGGTGCATTGGGGAAAGAGGTGGCTGGTTACTTAAAATGCATCTAAAACCAATGGTCTGGTTCCTATCTGGCATCAATTGAAATGAAATGCTCTCGTCTAGGGGAGGCTCCATGCCTTGACATGCTTCTGGGCTTGACCTTTTCTTCTGATCTTAAATGGAAGACATATATCAAATCCGTTGCCAAGGTCGCTGGAAAAACAGTGGGATAATTCTACTGCTCCAGTAGAGATCTCATTGCTGATGCAATTCTCTATCTATGTGAAAGCCAGGTGCGTCCAAGGATGGAGTACTGTTGCCACATCTAGGAATACTTTATCCTGCCTTGACAAAGTTCAAAATAGATTTCGTAGCCTAGTGGAGGATGCCCTTTTCTCTTCCCAGCAATCTCTTTCGCACAGAAGATACATTGTGAGCATGTTTCTGGTTTATCGTTATTTTCATGGGAAGTGCCTGTCTGAGCTCCAATCTATGCTCCCACCTCACCAAACTCACGAAAAATATTCATCTATTTGAAATCACTATCAATAATTTTCCCCACTCTTTATCTGTGCCTAAACTTAAACATCGATTCCATGAACAAAGCTTCCTTTTTGGAACTGCACACCTGTGGAATTATCTTCTGTTTCCCTGCTTTCCAGCTGAGTACAATTTGGTCGTCTTCAAGTCCAACGTAAACAAATTCTTGATGGGCCGTCTCCTTAAGTAACCCAATTTACCAAATTTCCACTACTAACGATTACTACGATATTGTCCTATTGACATTGACTACTGTACACTCTTTAACCCTTGTCCTCGAGAGGCCTCTGGGCCTTAATAATGGTGACTCCTATGTATAAAATATCTAAAAAATTCAGAACTGCAAAACATATGATGCCCCATTTATTCAAGAGCAACGCCGTGTATCCTTGCTTGTCTACGGATATAATATTCGTTGTGTATCTGTTTGCAAAGTATTTTTTGTGTCGTTACATGAGCAGTTACACTAGAAATCAATTCGATATTGCACCAACTTTTGGCGGAAACAAGCGAAGAAATACATCTTATTTTATTTTTACAAGTAAAAGGTTTACTGAAGTGTCTGAAATAATTGATGTAAGCAATATTACTATATATTCCCACAGACAAAAATATAAAAGCTATTTACTCTATTACCAAGTACATAATAAAGATGTCGCATTGACTTGTGAAATTCTTTTTCTTAGAATATTTAGCTTGTTGTGTAGCAATATTTTAAAAGAAATTTCTCTAGTTGACAACTTTGCTTATTTAGAAAGTTGCATGAGAAGTGAAAGAAAGTATGGCTTATGAATTGCAGTGCAGGGTACATAAGGTCGCAGCAACATTTAATCAACTTAGCAAGATCATGGGAAACAAAAAATTCATCTTCAAATCTAAATTAAGATTTTATAACACTAAAAAATGGATGGTAATCTATATATATATAAAGGCAAAAATTTATGTATGTATGTATGTATGTTATGTTTATGTCAGGTCATGTCATATGCTACTGGTACCATGTAAACCAGTACTACCTGCCTCATGGTCGGGTCACCGGCGACTAAACTGGTTCCTCCACCAGACTTGTTTGGTGAGGAGGGTGGCTAGTCTCCCTGGAGGATTAAAAACAAGACCTTCCAAAGGGCGAATGAACTCTTTTTCTGGGTTAACGGCCAACTAGCACCGTGTATATTTGTGTGTGTGTATATGTGTATTGGGGTGGAGAGGGCTCCCGTAAGCCGTGGTGAAGGCAACCTTTCTAGGAGAAGCAAATCTCTGATTTAAAAAAAAACATAAAGCGGAAGACCAGTACCCGCATTAAGCTGGTCTGCAGTTTAATATGTTGCTGGCTATCTTGCTTGTATAGATACTCCCTCGGACATTTGGGCTCATGGATTTTAAATGACTGAGGGAGTGGGACTCGTCTGACAAGATGTTGCAATCATCATATACGCTTTTCCTCGATGTCCACAAAAGGCTTCTTTCAGAGAAGCGCTTGCTCGGTTCACAACTTCTTAAAACTTTTTATATCATCTATAAATTGTAATATCTCAGAATTACCCACGGAGCTCGCCTGTCTATTTAATTTTATTGACTTTCAAACATTAATTATTCGACATTTCCCGCATCGACACGCGTTGCATTCGGTTTTCGGCATAAAAACTCGACTCTAATCACAGGCCGAAAGCCAGTTGAAGCTATGACTAGCAAAGACCATATGTTGGGGTAACCCCACATATCTGACCTTGGTCACTGAAGGGGCAACCCTTCATACCAACAGTTACTAATCCAGTTCCCATTTCCCACCTCTCGGGAGCTGGTCCCCCCTTTCCCTCCCCCTCCCCCTATCTCCACATTAAAAAACGGCCTTCTGCCTAATTTGCTCAGTGGGGAAGCAAATAAACCCAACAGGCCGAAAGCCAGTTGTCTCAAGAGAGCTAAGTAACGTTTGTTCAATGTCGACTTTGTCATATCAGACTGTAGCTTTCATGTCGCTCCTCCTAATAAACAGGGAGCGGGTTTTTAAAAACAAACAAACCGATTTATTCACCTCATTCAAAACTGTCCCGCACAAAATGCTAACTGCTGAATACCTATCGCCGTCACGTCAATCAAAAACGCGCACCTGTTTTTTTTTTTTGAACACTTTACTATTTTCCAACTGCGCGTCGTGAAGGTTTCGGTTTTTTTTCACGGGCACCTGTTTTTTTTCACATTTTTGGGGGTTTTTCACATACCCCGCAAAACACCCGGGCAACGCCGGGTACCCCTCGCTAGTGTTAAATAAAACTGTTTCTTTTTTGACTTCCGGTTTCTGTTCAATAACATTCTTTCCAAGTCTTTCTGGTGCATATAAGGAAAAGTCCCCTCTGATTAATGCTTACAAAATTCCAGTTCAATTATAAACTATTCATAAAAATAACTGGTGTTTTTTTTAAAATATATTTTCGAAGTTTATATTCAAAAATAGTCTCTACTTTTAACTGTTTTCTTGTAATAAAATATAGTTTTTAATTTTAAATATTTTTTTAAATTTAAATGTAAACTTTAAAAATAAAAAATTCAATGTGAAGACTAAAAAATATTTTTTATTAAGCGATATTTAAAAAAAACATTTTAATTTAAAAACTATTTGCATGTATACTTTATTTTTTATTAAAAAACATTCTAAACTAATTTTTTTTTAAATATTTGCCGAGTTGTCTCTAATAGAAGAAGTAAGAATGAGGATTCAATCCACTTAGCAAGATCAGGGGAAACAAAAAATTCATCCTCACATCTAAATTAAGATTTTATAAGACCAAAGTCTTGTCCCCAATTCTATATGGATGTGAAATTTGGCATCTCAAAAATAGCTAAGAGAAGAAATTAGATGCAAAACTCCTTAAAAAGATTTCAGAGATCCAATTATCAACCAAGAAGTAAGAGACCACACTAATTAATAAGTATTGTCATTAATCTGCAAACGACATCTGTGCTGTCTTTCAGAATTTGTGGCAAGATCTTTTCAGTCAGTGTTCCATTTGCCATCTTGCATGGCAGTGAGACATGGACCTTAAACCCTTCAAACTTACAACAGTTTCGGTGTAATGACTGTCAGAAGAATCTCACCCTTTTTTCAGCAGCATTGGCAATATCCTCAATGTATTTGTTCCAATTTATGTTGTCTGGATTTTGAGTCGTTGATGAAATGTTGATGAATAAAGTTGCTGTTTTGTCTAAAAGTTGTTGTTTGATATTATGGACTTATTGCAAAAACTCATCGTGACTATATCTAAAATAGTTGAGGAGAGGGAGGATATAGAGAAGAGAATAAGAGAAGGCGCACGAGAGAGAGAGAAAGAGAGAGAAATAGGTATACAAACATACACAAGAGAAAAGGTACTGGTTCTGTACATATTTTTGTATTCTATGAGTTAGTCTCTATTCCATGGTTATGTTTCATATATGTGAAGGAAATTATTAAAAAGGAGAGGCAACTCTAATAAAGATCGACAGGGGATTATCTCCCTTTCATCGTCGAAATTTTAAGGGTGTACAATGATTGTTTTTTTTCTACAATTAGAGGCTCTCAAATTTGTCAATCAATTTTTTCACAAATTCGAAACTATGGCCATAAAATAGAGACTCATAGAATACGAAAATATAACAGACCCAGTAACTTTCCTCTTTCTTTTCCAAACAACAACCAACATTGATGAGTTTCTTATCATTTTTTGTTGTTATGTTTCTTGTCTCTGTCTTTACCGATTTATTACTCTAGAAGACCCGCAAATGGTGAACTATTACCGCTACTATAATAGTGTTTTCCCTGTAGCACGAACACATGAACACAAAATTAGCTGCATGAGTGCAGCACGCACACACACACACACACATACACACACACACACATACACACAAAAGCAATGTCAATCTGGTATCTGACATAGTGACATGACATCTATGTCATTTCCTTTTGACCTTCTATTTCTATCTCTCTTCACTTCCGTTTCTTTCCTTTCTCTTCGTAGTTTTTGCTTCGACATGACACGAACAGGCATGATATCATGTCGTTCCAAAAGAACAAGTTTCCGCCTGTATGCATGCATACATATCCGAGCTAAGATGACTCGATTTCGTCGTAAGCATTAATGTCTGCCATGAACAATCGAATATTTACGAAATTATCAAAACTTTGCCTGTTTGCATGCATTTACACACAACGACATTTCAAGTTTATGCCTGGTCGCACCTGTACACCCCCACACACGACATCATGCTGTTTTTCTATTGTTCGTAAATAAATGCATTATTTGTATATATGTAACTCGGTGCTTGCTGTCTCAGTTTGAGGTCGAAGTCGAAGAACGTGTAAATATCCTTTACACACCCGACGTTGTCTGATCACGAAAGGGAACCACTTCTGATATAAACTGCCAACTGTTTAAATGTTAGCACCAGGTGTCATGTATCGAAATGAGTGAACCAAATCTATTAAAGTTGGAAGAAGCTGAAATGTTGGAAAACTGTCGGAATTACTGTCTGATATAACATTATATGTCGTGTGATTATGTGTCGTGTTACTAAATGTCGATATTGGGGTTCTTCACTATCTGAACCCTAAGTTATTGTGTTGCGGTCTATTTATGTCCGTGATCGTCTAAATGTATACACATAACTTGAGTTCCTTCAGCCATAATCGAAACCGAAACTGAAACCAAAACTTATGAAGAATTCTTGATAAAATTATTTATAAAAAAATAGATTATTAGAGTGCCATCAGTTATAATCGAAACCGAAACTTATGGAGAATTCTTGATGAATTATTCATATTTAAAAAAAAAAGATGACTTAAGTGCCAGCAGCTATAACCGAAACCTAAACCAAAACTTATGAAGTATTCTTGGTAAAATTATTTATGACAAGAAATGGAAGTACATAACAATTAAACAACCCGGATGTAAGCGTGGCACAGAAAATAACACACACACGCTTTCGTATTAATATATAGATTACGTTGTGGGATGATGTTCATATATGCATCGTTTTATTATGTGTCGTGTTACTAAATGCCTATATTGGGGTTCTTCACTATCTGAACCCCAAGATATCGTGTTGCAGTTTATTTATCTTCCGTGATCGTCTAAGTGTATCGTGTGCATGTGTGTCAAACATGACATAAACACATATTTCGACAATCAATTTTTTAACTGCGTCGTTGGTCTTTTGGCCTACCTGGGAATTTCATCTCTTCTTGGATGGAAGCTGGAACTTGTGGACGAGTGCCTTTCAACTCCAAGACGATGGTTGATTTTATATATTTTTTTTTACTTTCCAGGTGTCGATTGAAAAAGAATGGGAAATGAATATGTTTGCTTGTGTGATTAATTCTAGTCTCCATTCTGAGACACGTCAACTCCCTCCTAGGAAAGGGGGAGACTTCCTGTTAAACCGTCCGCTCTGTTTGATCTCCTCTTTCCAACTCAGCTAACCAGAACACATGACAGAAAGACACGTACTTCTGATGCTGGCTAATTATTTTCCGGTGCAACTTGTCCAGTTGACACCTCAATATGTTTTGACAACTTTTATCAAAACATAGCTTCACATCTCCTCTCTTGTTTACTTCCAATTAGATAGATTGATACACAGATATGAAGATAAATAGATAGCTAGATCGATCGATAGATAAATAAATAATGCGTTATAACATTGCTTCTCTCTTAATTGTACATTTTAAGTGGCTACGGAAGCATAGCCCCCTTTAATCTTCAAATATGTGATGTGGTTAGGATCACGAAAAGACAACTCGGAACACGATATAAATTTAAAGATATATTGAAAAAGAATAAAATACAGAGAAAGTAGTGACGTAAGCAAGGCTTACTTGTCAGTCGAATAATGGAAGTGTATCCAATATCCACATAGCGTACGTGTTCCTTGTTCTGTCAAATTCCAGACTCTTGAAGGTAAGGCTTCTTAGTTTCTTAGCAAGGCGAGTGGATGAAGCCCCCTACTCCCTATAGGAAAACTCAGACGCTCGCTCCCCATTTTTTCTTTTCTTAGCCTCCTCCAAATTGCACTCATCTTTGCAGGACATCATATACTCTCCTTGCCCCTATTGCTTCTTTTCCTATCCAAATTTCAGCCTGCTTTTTTCGGTTCCCATCAAGCCGGAAACCAGTGGGCGGTTTACTATTTGGACAGGGTTGGGAGGGTCTTACTATCTGTTTATATTTTTTTTTGCTTTTTTCCCTTACCCCACTGCAATAAAATTATTTCAATAAAAACAATTTATTTATGTTCATACTTATTTCATAATATGAAATAAAATAAATGAATAATAAATAAATAACAAAATCTATTTGGGAATCTTAAATGGAGTGAATGTGGTATTATGGTGATTGAAGTTTCTAGCTTGGAAACTAATAGACATATATAGCATGACAAGGATACCCATAGATCTTCCGTCCCAGACAATTTGGATGGCCAAATTTCTTCTTGTATTTTTCAGATATTAATGATTTTTTCCGTACATAGTACTGATCCTCATGTAATTACGAGCAACGTCGAGTCTTCATGCTATATATATATATATATATATATATATATATATATATATATATATATATATATATATATATATATATATATATATATATACTTCGGAATAGTTTTTATTTAACAATCAGTGGTTATGTAAACGTGAGATTGGAAACTCACTGACTTTAGCAAATAGGGTGCATACCTTTATAACTATTTGCTAATATTTTCTCTCCTCTGATGAGATGGTAGACATCGAGGTTAAGGGGATTAATTTTCTAAAACATTCTTTGTCTTACTTAGAATAATAAAAATTATTTGATATGAGAGTTTTTTTGTAATTCATTGAATTACAATTTAAATATATATATATATATATATATATATATATATATATATATATATATATATATATATATATATATAAAGTGACGGCTGTGTGGTTCCAATGAGAGAAAAAGTGTATATTAAAAAGGGTATAAACAGTGTATTTTTAAAAGAGTGCAGTGTAAAAGTAAGTTTATCGACAGAACAAACACATAGAAAGTTGTTCACCAAGCTACACAAAAGGCAGCTGAAACAGTATTATTTATGAAGGTGACTTATCAACAATCATAGGTTTTTCAGACTTTTATCATTTTTAATATTTTAAAATATTTTTATGACACGTTTCAAGCCTCTTTAGATATTTTTATAAAAACTTTTTTTTAGTTAAAAGTTTGTGGAATTTCTTTTTGGAAAACATTTTATCTTTGCCAGCACCGATTGTGTTTTTCAGAGAAATGCCAACCTAAGAATTTGTAGGGCAGTTCAAGCGTTCAATCGGTTAGAGTTGTCCATTTGGTGGTGGTGGGCGGGGGGAGGTGTTGAGTCTATTTGGTAAATATTTTTATGAGTTTTATACGAGTTTTTCCTTTTTAAAATATGCGTATGCGTGGTGTGTGTGTTAGGGCGAGGTTTGTGCGTTGCGTGTGTATAAATTTGATTTCTTTTTCACATGTATGCGTTTGTGTGTATGTGTATGTACGTGTGTGTTAGGGCCGGAATGGGGGTAGTGCGTTGCGTGTGTGTATGCATGTGCATGATTTAAAATCTGTGATTTCTTTTTTTCACATGCGCGCGCATGTGTGCGTGCGTGTGTTTGTGAGGGAAAGAGGGAGATAGAAGTAGGAGGTCTAGATAGGTATAAGGTCAGTCCCCAATCTAAACATACACACACATATAAAAAAAAGGCTTCCTTCAGTCTTGACAGACTATGGATACCCACTGTAAGGTTGCCTGCACGTGAAATTTTTGTGGCAAGAGTTGCGCAATCTTCAACCACACCTCTCTTGAGTCGACATTGTTAAATATCAGTGGCAAGGGCAAGTGGAGGTTCAGGACGATTGGAAACAATGCCGAGATAAGCGGAAAGCATATACAGCACCTAGAATTCCCAAATGGTCATCCATCTGGTACTAGCCAGACTCAACGTTGCTTAACTTCGGTGATTTGCCGGGAACCTGTGTGTCAGCGTGATTATGCCGTATACGTACATATACACATAAATACATGCATATACACAGATAAAATGGAAAATAAATTATATATATATATATATATATATATATATATATAATATAAATAGGTGTATACACATATGTATATGCACATAAATACACATGATGACTGCAACGTCTTGTTAGACGAGTGCCACTCCCCCAGACACTTAAATGTCCATGATAGACAAATGCCTGAGGAAGTATCTATGCACACATGATGTTACAGAGTCTTAGCTTTGTACGACAGCTAAGTCTCTCTCTCTCTCTCTCTCTCTTTTTCTCTCTCTCTGTTCAAAATGTTGAGATCCAGCAACAAGCAAGAGCAAGATAGCCAGCAAAAAGTTAAACTGCAGACCAGCTTAATGCGGGTGCTGCTCTCCAACTTTATGGTTTTTTTAAATGGAGATTTGCTTCTCCTAGAAAGATTGCCTTCACCACGGCTTACGGGAGCCCTCTCCACCCCAACACACACACACACACACACACACACACACACACACACACACACACACACACACACACACACGGTGCTAGCTGGCCGTTGACCCAGAAAAAGAATTCATTTGCCCTTTGGAAGGTCTTGTTTTTAATCCTTCAGGGAAACTAGCAACCCTCCCCATCAAACAAGTCTACACACACACACACACACATATATATATATATATATATATATATATATATATATATATATATATATATATATATATATATATATATACACTAGCAAAAGTACATGTCGTTGATTGGGTTCAAAAACAGCCTACAGAAAATGGACTCTGATTTATGAAAGTATGATAAGTTATGAAAAGGAAGGGTTGTAAAGAGATAGCTTCGAATTTCGGGGTATCAAAACCAAAGCAAAATATGATGAAAGTAAAAATAATTAGAAAAAAACTCATAATTTATTATACCATACCTGTTCACACTGAAACACTTATCACAATATTCTGTGGATCTATATTAAAAAACCTTGTTAAACTTTGTGACATATTTCCATTCTATAGAGGGCAGGCGCGAACGAACACTCCATAATTTTATTATACCATATTTCTTCAAACTGAAACATAATTATCAATGTATACTTACGCAGATAGATATGAAAAGTCTTTATTAAAGTTTGTGCCTATTTCCATTCTATGGAGGCCAGGTGCGAACGCAGACCCCACAATTTTATTATACCATCCCTATTTAAGTTAAAACATACTTATCAAAGTATTATTATATACATCTATATCAAAAACACTTGTAAACTTTTTTTTAATTCTTTAATTTTTTATTTCCATATTTTGTGGACCAGGCACGAACGCAGACCCCACAATTTTAATGAACCAACATTATGCCAGATCAAACATACCCATTCCTGTGTCTCGATACATCTTCTATCATTATATGTGGTCAGTTTTCTATAATAGTCAACCGTGTAGGAGCCTAGTCGTGACCAGACACACACACAGACGTTCAGCTTTATATACCCAATCTTTAATAGATATACAAAGCAGAAATCGATACAATATTGCACCTTGAAAGAAACATTAACTAAACTCCCTGACGTTTCTGAAGTTTTGAGATGTGGATTGGTTATTAGTATTATAATTCATCGGACTACTGTTCTCATCTTGGCGCAGTGGTTAGAGTACTGGGAAAAATCTATTCTAAAAGTGATATTCTCCTGAAGTTTGAAGGTTCAATCCTCAGTGTGGGTGACTGAATAAAAAATACATTTGCGAATTACTTAGGACCTCTATCCAGTCATGGCTGACGGAACAAGAGCACGCTACCCCGTGAAGTCAATAAAGGATTCCACTCGAAATTCCGTCCAAATTCCCGAGTTCGACAGAAACATTCCTGAGTTCGACAAGATACATCTGAAGAAGGGCGTAGGTTATATCGACCGAAACCTTGTGAAAATTGCACTCAAGATGAGAACAATAATGAATAATAATGCAAATATACTCCCTGATTATATATATATATATATATATATATATATATATATATATATATATATATATATATATATATATATAAGGCGACTAAGTTTATTTAACAAGCGTACAACAGTTGTAATAAAATTAAGAAGGAACTAAAAATTGTCTCTAAGGGAAAAGAAAAAAATTTTAAATAATAATTGTTGTCTTGGAAAAAAGTTTTATATATCAAATAACCAAAGATGGTGGAAAGGTAAGTTTTAAATATTCTCTGGTGATCTTTTAGCAAACCTCCATTGACTTTCTTATTGAATTTCGTTTTATAAAACGATTGAATCATCGCCATCACAGATTGTTTGGTCACATTTTTTTCTTCCCACGATAAATCACCGACTGCTGAAGCTTAGACAAGGGAGATAATCAGAACGTCTTAAAATACTCATGGTTAAGATAGAAAAAATACAGTAAAAAAAAAGGAAGTTTTTGTCAGATTTTTAATAAACAGCCACATTAGTTATCGTAATGTCATTCCGTGTTCAGTATGGTTATAACCGCAAAAAGGTTTGAACATTGCGTGTGTTGGAATGACTCGTATTTTATAATTGCATGAGTGAAATGGTCGATAAAGTGGAGACAAACGCATTTGTTTGAAATTGAAAGAGATGACATATTTAATAATGATAAATAACGTTCTCATTAAACGTTAAAAAAAATGGAACTGATACTTAAACTCTCTCATTTTCTATTCATTTAACATAACTTTTTCCTTTGTCCAGGGGGCAGGCATTTCTTGATATTTCCCAATGTAATATGACCAACGACCGTCTCCCCTCCCAGAAGAGTAAGGAATTAAGAAAAGAAGAAAAAATTATAACAACAAAATAAAAAATAAGTTAATCGGTAGAACAAAGATATAAGAAGTTGTTCACCAAGTTACACAAAAGGCAGCTGAAATAGTATGGTTAATCTAGGTGTGGCAGCGATGGGGACAATATATTAAAACTTAGTTTACAGTCAGTTTTAGGAGTGCCAATAAATGGGCAGACATTTTTTTTTTTGTATTTCCCAGTGAGATACGACCAACGACCGTCTTCCTTCCCAAAAGTTTTAGGAATTTAAAAAAAAAAGAAGAAAAAATCCATCCATCCAGCGCGGCTGTAGCCGAGATTGAACTCACTGCAGGAGTTTGTAGTGTAATTCAAATTTTAAATCGGTAGCTGAATACTTGATGCTTCAGTAGTGCTATCAAGATATTTTTGATCGTAACGCCATCACTAGATGGAGTGCCTACCACGGATTAAGAGAGTCCCATCTACCTTCAAGAGAATGATAGATCGCACCAGTTTCTCAATCTGGTATTTTACATTGCGATACATGCAGCGCCTTGCCTTCTCAAATGGCCACCCATCTGGTACTGGCCAGGCTTAATGTTGCTTAACTTCGGTTATCTGGCGAGAACTGGTGTGTCAATGTGATTGTGCCGTGTATATAAAAATACAATAAAAAGAAAAATACAAAAATAGTTTATCGGCAAAACAAAGATATGGGAAATGGTTTACCAAGTTACGCAAAAGGCACCTGAAATAGTATTGTTAATCTAGGTGTGGCAGCGGTAGGGACAATATATTAAGACTTAGTTTACAGTCAGTTTTAGGAGTGCCAATAAGTTTTGCAACACTTTACAACGGTTGGGAACAGTTCATGGGCAGTCTTAGGTTTGTGACAGCTGAGGACCGTTGCCAGTTGGAGTAGAAGGCAGGTCGAGATGAGCTGACATCAACCAATGACAAAGAGGCCTAGATATGAACCTTAGCACTTGGAGAGTTGTTCCTTGCGATGGTATTATGCACACATCCAAAGCTCAATTGACATCCACAGAATTTTCTTTTGAAGTGTTTTATTTTGACATGCTTGTGTGTGACCCTTCTTGGCAGCCGCCAATATGAGAGACAATGATACGGCTAGACGAGATGATGAATGTGAAAGAAACCACGGAATCAGTGTTGGGGTTAGCGGTTGTCAAAAATGGAAATGCACACGCGAGTCGTTCATGCCATTGACTGACTCATAGTGTTATAACATAAGTACATAATAGTATAACCTGGCAGAAAACGGGGATAAACTCAGTGCAGCTGGCGTGATTGAAGCAGGGAGGGTGGGTCAAGGATTACATCCCCAAACAAAACGCACTAGAAATGCAGATGTCAAATGATATTTTATAGAAATGATGACACGTGTTCGGGATACAGAACAGAGTTTCGAGCAGTTGAAGTCGGGAAGTGGGGGACGAGATATGCTTCTGAAAATGTTGAGAAAATCAAAGTGAATATTGGCTCGCATCGACCATCTTAAGATTAATTTAGAAAAAGAAAAACACAAGTTAAGAGGTAATCAGAATTAGATTGGTCTCTTCCCCCCTTGTGGACAAACGTTCTCTCTAAAATAAAACCTTTAAAAACCAATACGCCTCCATTGTAATTCTGAATTTTTTAGATGAAATAGGAATGTTTGTATTATTTTGGTTGTTCGGATAATTATTCTCATCTTTGGAGTTATTGGCAGACCCTTTCGGTCGTTGAAACCTACGACCTTGAACAGGTGCGAAATTAACGTTTTTTTTTTCAACTAAGGAAACCGGGGTGAGCTCTACATTCCAAGAATTCGTACTGTGGGTTCGAGGGTATGTCCGTAAATTATAAAAAAAGGCCAATCTTTAGGAGGTCACTGTTATTTAAGACGTTCCTATAATTCAATTTTAACTTACCCCTTATACTAATTGCCAGTATTAGTTAATAAATGTTTTACAAAACCGTGTTTTCGTTTTACATGACAAGTGCTCGTCTAAGCTTCAATCTATGGTCCCCCCACCTCGTCAAACTTTCACAAAAAACACTCATCTAGGCAAAACCACTATGAATAATTTCCCACACTTTATATGTGCCTAAACCTAAACGTAGATTCCATGAACAAAGCTTCTTTCTTAGAACTGCACGCTTGTGGAACTGTCTTCCGTTTGCCTACTTTTCAGCTGATTACAATCTGATTGTCTTCAAGTCCAATGTAAACAAGTTCTTGATAAAACGTACCCCTAAGTAATTCAATTTACAAAATTTCCACTGCTTATGTTTACTTCGCCATAATCACATTGACTAATGTATACCCATTAACCCTTATCCTCGAGTGGCCTCCGGGCCTTGATAAGTGGTGATTCTTATGAAAAAAAAAAAAACAATGCAAGGGAGACGACTCTAAGGAAAGAAGTTTTTGGTGGAATTACCTCCCTTGGGCTGAGCGTATTTTTTCCCCTTATTTTTCCTCAAGTCTCCATTGTGTTTTGATGCATGTGTATATTCGTATTGAGTTGGACGGGTTAGGGTTATTCGTATTGAGTTGGACACGGCTCACATATGGGGCAGCGATAACAAAAGAGAATGAAAGACCAGCGAGCGCACGTATGTAGAAAGAGTTTTATTATTTGATCGCTTGATTTACTGATCGCTCACCGGCGATAACACACATGTGCACCTCAGGCGTTTGTTGGAAACGACATGTGCGAACCGTTCGTTGAGCATTTTGATTTTTAAAAATGATACATCGGTTCCGATGAACCGATTCCTACTTCTGAGAATTTTAGGGATCTATCCACAACGGGGGCTGAAAACTGGAGACGAAGAACTGTTTTGAACAAATATTACTTTTGTGGCCTTACAATTCTACCAAGACCGTGCATGGATACACAAACGAAAATCTCAGATGGGGGCGCTGCAATGAAACAGGAAAGTTTCGCAACTGTTGATAAAAATATCAAACGTTTTCTCTCTTTGTATTCATTTAATGTTATTTTTACATTTTGTTATATATTGAGACTTTACGCCAGTAAATAACGATTAAGTTCCTATTACAATGCCTCCCCCACGGGACAAAGTTAGACACTAGGGTCGTTTTTAAATGTGGAGAAAAGTAACAAAAATAAATATTGTCTCAGTCGTGAAGGATTTCTCCTCTAATGACAGAGAACAAGAAATTGAAGTACAGCATCTGAAGAACAGATACTACACTTTGAGGTATTTATTTGCTCCCCCACTGAGCAAATTAGGCACAAGGCTGATTTTTAAAGTGAGGAGTGAAGGGGAAATGGGGACCAACTCCCCGTGGAGTAGGGGTGCTGGATAGTGACAATTGGTATGAAGGGTTGCCCCTACATTGACCAAGGTCTTATAATATGTTGGGTCGCCCCCACATATGGTCTTTGCTAGCAGTATCTGCCGGAACAGATAGTATTTATTTGCTCCCCCACCGAGCAAATTAGGCACAAGGCCGATTTTTAAAGTGAGGAGTGAAGGGGAAATGGGGACCAACTCCCCGTGGAGTAGGGGTGCTGGATAGTGACAATTGGTATGAAGAGTTGCCCCTACATTGACCAAGGTCTTATATGTGGGGTCGCCCCCACATATGGTCTTTGCTTGCAGTATCTGCCGGAACAGATGGTATTTATTTGCTCCTCCACCGAGCAAATTAGGCACAAGGCCGATTTTTAATGTGAGGAGTGAAGGGGAAATGGGGACCAACTCCCCGGGGAGTAGGGGAGCTGGATAGTGACAATTGGTATGAAGAGTTGCCCCTACATTGACCAAGGTCTTATATGTGGGGTCGCCCCCACATATGGTCTTTGCTTGCAGTATCTGCCGGAACAGATGGTATTTATTTGCTCCTCCACCGAGCAAATTAGGCACAAGGCCGATTTTTAATGTGAGGAGTGAAGGGGAAATGGGGACCAACTCCCCGGGGAGTAGGGGAGCTGGATAGTGACAATTGGTATGAAGGGTTGCCCCTACATTGACCAAGGTCTTATATGTGGGGTCGCCCCCACATATGGTCTTTGCTGGCAGTATCTGCCGGAACAGATGGTATTTATTTGCTCCCCCACCGAGCAAATTAGGCACAAGGCCGATTTTTAATGTGAGGAGTGAAGGGAGGGGGAAGGGAAAAAGGGGACCAGCTCCCGAGAGGTGGGAAATGGGAGCTGGTTAAAGGTCAGGCATGTGGGGTTGCCCCCACATCTGGTCTTTGCTAGTCATAGCTAGTCATAGCTTGCAGTATCTGCCGGAACAGATGGTATTTATTTGCTCCCCCACCGAGCAAATTAGGCACAAGGCCAATTTTTAATGTGAGGAGTGAAGGGAGGGGGAAGGGAAAAAGGGGACCAGCTCCCGAGAGGTGGGAAATGGGAGCTGGTTAAAGGTCAGGCATGTGGGGTTGCCCCCACATCTGGTCTTTGCTAGTCATAGCTGGTCTTTGCTAGTCATAGCTTGCAGCATCTGCCGGAACAGATGGTATTTATTTGCTCCCCCCATGAGCAAATTAGGCACAAGGCCAATTTTTAATGTGAGGAGTGAAGGGAGGGGGAAGGGAAAAAGTGGACCAGCTCACGAGAGGTGGGAAATGGGAGCTGGTTAAAGGTCAGGCATGTGGGGTTGCCCCCACATCTGGTCTTTGCTAGTTATAGCTGGTCTTTGCTAGTCATAGCTTGCAGCATCTGCCGGAACAGATGGTATTTATTAGCTCCCCCACCGAGCAAATTAGGCACAAGGCCAATTTTTAATGTGAGGAGTGAAGGGAGGGGGAAGGGAAAAAGTGGACCAGCTCCTGAGAGGTGGGAAATGGGAGCTGGTTAAAGGTCAGGCATGTGGGGTTGCCCCCACATCTGGTCTTTGCTAGTCATAGCTGGTCTTTGCTAGTCATAGCTTGCAGCATCTGCCGGAACAGATGGTATTTATTAGCTCCCCCACCGAGCAAATTAGGCACAAGGCCAATTTTTAATGTGAGGAGTGAAGGGAGGGGGAAGGGAAAAAGTGGACCAGCTCCCGAGAGGTGGGAAATGGGAGCTGGTTAAAGGTCAGGCATGTGGGGTTGCCCCCACATCTGGTCTTTGCTAGTCATAGCTAGTCATAGCTAGTCATAGCTTGCAGTATCTGCCGGAACAGATGGTATTTATTTGCTCCCCCACCGAGCAAATTAGGCACAAGGCCAATTTTTAAAGTGAGGAGTGAAGGGGAAATGGGGACCAACTCCCCGGGGAGTAGGGGAGCTGGATAGTGACAATTGGTATGAAGGGTTGCCCCTACATTGACCAAGGTCTTATATGTGGGGTCGCCCCCACATATGGTCTTTGCTTGCAGTATCTGCCGGAACAGATGGTGTTTATTTGCTCCCCCACTGAGCAAATTAGGCACAAGGTCGTTTTTAATGTGAGGTTAAAACCAGCTCCCCTAAAAGTACGCAAAAAGGGGGCACTCTGGTTACCAAAAATAATAATTGTCCCAGTATAGAGGGTTTCCCCTCCATTGACTGGTACAAATTATCTTAAGTGCAGCATCTGCCGGAACAGATGGTATTTATTTGCTCCCCCACTGAGCAAATTAGGCACAAGGCCGTTTTTAATGTGAGGTAAAAACCAGCTCCCCAAAAAGGGGGCACTCTGGTTACCAAAAATAATAATTGTCCCAGTATAGAGGGTTTCCCCTCCATTGACTGGTACAAATTATCTTAAGTGCAGCATCTGCCGGAACAGATGGTATTTATTTGCTCCCCCACCGAGCAAATTAGGCACAAGGCCGATTTTTAATGTGAGGAGTGAAGGGAGGGGGAAGGGAAAAAGGGGACCAGCTCCCGAGAGGTGGGAAATGGGAGCTGGTTAATGGTCAGGCATGTGGGGTTGCCCCCACATCTGGTCTTTGCTAGTCATAGCTAGTCATAGCTTGCAGTATCTGCCGGAACAGATGGTATTTATTTGCTCCCCCACTGAGCAAATTAGGCACAAGGCCGTTTTTAATGTGAGGTAAAAACCAGCTCCCCTAAAAGGGGTCACTCTGGTTACCAAAAATAATAATTGTCCCAGTATAGAGGGTTTCCCCTCCATTGACTGGTACAAATTATCTTAAGTGCAGTATCTGTTGGAACAGATACTACACTTTGATCTTTGCACCCCCGTGCCGCCGAAGCGTATCTGCCGGAACAGATGGTATTTATTTGCTCCCCCACTGAGCAAATTAGGCACAAGGCCGTTTTTAATGTGAGGTAAAAACCAGCTCCCCTAAAAGGGGTCACTCTGGTTACCAAAAATAATAATTGTCCCAGTATAGAGGGTTTCCCCTCCATTGACTGGTACAAATTATCTTAAGTGCAGTATCTGCCGGAACAGATACTACACTTTGATCTTGACTGTTAAATAGCGACTGGTAAATAGCGATTAAGTTAACTAGTAAGAACATTGGCAAGGGTTACATTAGTACATGTCAGGATAACGAAAATATATTCAGCTGCTGGTGGCGTGATTGAAGCTGGTATCAAAGGCTAGCTCCCTAGACAAAATGCACTAGAAATGTAGGTTGAAAGACTATGGTGATAGAGATAGTATCACACTGTTGCGTTGCAGTGAGGTACACAGCGATGAGACGAGACCCAATACTTGGGGAGTTCACATTTATAATAGAGGAAATGCAGAGAGCAATTCTTATGACAGTACTGCTGAGAGATAGATGTGAATAGAAGTGTTACTGACAGTTCTTTAAACAAGAGGGAGATGCATATCTTAGTCACCCGCCCAGCATGACCAGGAGGTGATTTGGCCGTAAGCGGAGGTATATACCGAAATAAGCAACCAGAATGCAATCCTACAATTCCCTTCCTTTTCTCGATCTCTTTTTCGTCCGGGCAGCATGGGGTAAGACGTATATTTTTGTCACACCGTAAATGAGAGGAGGAGGAACCCCCTCTCCCAGCACAAGTTAAGGTTAGTTTGTTTTAGTTGTGTTAAGTTAATTGTATGATCTGTATGTTAATATTTCAATATATTTTGTAAAAATATTTTGTAAAATAAAATAGTTAAGATCTTACATATTACAATTGTGTCGTGCGTTGTTTGTGCCTGTATTGAATGTCTGCCTTCAGTCAAAGGAAACGGGCCCGAAAACGAAGAAGATTCCAGTCAGAGTGAAAGGGACAGCCACACCCAACATTCCAGGTATGCCTTTAATCTTTCCTTTAGCAAAAGACGTCTAATCGACAGGTCTTCATACGCGGATCATTTACAGGACATTTAATGTAACACGTGGGTCGGTCACACGCCAATGACCGGCCCATAGTGTTACACATTGTCGAATAGAAGGAAACAGTCAACTACTGGAAGGGGGGGGGCTTTCATGCAAACTTCTTTACACAACACGATGAAGACAAACACGTTCCCTTTAAATGATGAACAAAGATAAAACGTTTACATAACAAATACAAGATGTTTATTCATCATCAGTTGGTGGTTGGAATTCGATGTCTGCTACATTACTACATTGTCATCTTTTTTTACCCCCTTCGCTTCCCAAGGAGTTTCTGTCAGTCTTCCTGACTCACCCAGACCTCTCGGACTGATTTTTTTTTTTACAAGGGTAATCACCACTTATCAAAGATATAAGAGGTTATTGCATGTACAGAAATCAATGGGATAATATCATAATAATCGCTAGTAATGGATATCTGATAAAGTGTCTTACTTAAGGTGGCGGTTCAACAGGAATTTGTTTATGTTGGCCTTGAAGACATCCAAGTTGTAGTCAGGTGGGAAACAGGCAAATGGAAGAGAGTTCCACAGGCATGCACTTCTTAGAAAGAAGCTTTGTTCATGGAATCTACGTTTTGATTTAGGCACAGATAAAGATTGGGGAAAGTTAATGACAGTGGTTTCAGCTAGACGTGTGTTTTTCATAAAAGATTGGCGAGGGGGGTGCTAGAAATTGGAGCTCAGACGAGCACTTCCCATGGAAATAACGATAAAACAGACAGGCTTGCAACGTCCCTTCTGTGGGAGAGAGGTTGAAGGGAAGAGAAAAGGGCAACTCCCACTGGGCTATGAAATCTATTTTGTACTCTGTCAAGGCGGGATAGGCTGTTTTTAGCAGCTTCTGCCCAGATATGGCAGCAGTATTCCATCCTTGGACGTACTTGGCTTTTATATAGATAGAGAATGCATCAGAAGTGAGATATCTTGTTGAGCGGTAGAAGGATCCCACCATCTCTCCAGCGACCTTGGCAACAGACTTGATGTACGTGTTTCATGTCAGATCAGGAGTAAAGGTCAATCCCAGAAGCTTGTCAAAACATGGAGTCTTCCCTAGACGAGAACCATCCATTTCAATTGATGCCAGATGGGGATCAGAGCGTTGTCTCTCCGTAAATGATTGCCTTGAACTGCCTCTTTTCTAGTCTAATTTGATTGTATACTTATTAATTCTATACTTCATTGTGATATCAGCACACGGGCCAGACATGTGACTTCCGTGCACATGCTTCCAACACGTGTCCTGGCAACACAAGTTCCAGATTTTCTCTAATTCCATTGTTTCAGTATTTCTGTTCCAACCCAAATCAAACCAACACAACTTTCTTTTGTTGTATAAGTTATTCTAACTTACATTCCTCATTGCCATGCATTTCTGGAATCGTATCTAACTAACAAAATGTATTTATTTTAACTTTTAATAACTGTGCTCGATTCCAGAGTTCTTTCCCAATAATAATATTCTATTCTAATTACTTTGTTTCAAACTGAAAATCGGGAGCTGTTCCTTTCAATATACAACAATACGTTCAGCCAAGAGAATAGAAAGTTTCTGATGTCTCAGTGTCTCATTGGGAATGATACAGATGAGATTCATCCGACAATGTACAGATAGTCTATGTGAAAGTTGCCTCAAGATTTTGCCCATCTGCATCTCTTAATTCCCCTCCTTAAGACTAAGTTAAGAAATTTAAATGAATAAATAATTAATTAGTTGAATTGTTCCCTCCCTTAGTTTAGCAAATTCTCTCTCTCTTTCTCTCTCTCTCTCTCATATATATATATAAATATATATATATATATATATAAATATATATATATATATATATATATATATATATATATATATAATCACTCTCTCTCACTCGTAGTTTCGCTCAATTAACTAAATAGATGAAGCTGTCAGAAACCACGCGAGAATCACGGCCCACACATGGAAAAGCGACGATAGACAGAATTAAGATCAACACCTGCGCATGTATATTTTATAATTTATTAAAAAAAAAACACATACACACACAAACACGCATCGTTATTTGGCTTTTTAACTTCAATAATATAATTCAGATACGAAACGATGTTTCCAAGTGTCAATAACACACAGCCACGTGGAACTCAAGGCATTTAAACCGACAAACAAACTTTCACGAACTGCTATCAACGAGGAATTTACATCTCTGACGAGAAAAATGATTTATAAAAAGCAAAAAAAGTGTAAGAACCTGATGAAGACATTTTTTAGAAGTCGGAAGCTTGCTTGTTCTTTAAGATGAATGAATAATTTATTTTAGAAAAACACACAAACATTGGTATTTGGCTTTATAATTTCTATAATTCAAATACGAAACGATTTTTTCCAAGTTCCAATACTCTGCTTCTCATTATACTACTAGCAGTTCAGCCTGACTCTGCTCGCGGCCTATGTATTGTTCATAATTTTATGTGCATATATCTATAAAGCTGAACGCCTGTGTGTGTGTGTCCGGTCACGAACGTGACGTGGCCTTCGGGCCAAGATCAATTGGAGTCGCCTGATTGTCCCCGTTGTGGGACAACGGCCGTAGAAACTACGGATCACGCTTTCTTCGATTGCCGCGAACTCCGCCAGTACTGGTCGTATGTCAGTGGAGTGACGGCTCGCATCAATCCTGAGCATCCTCGCCCAATTAATGTATCCAATGTTGTGGACAACGTGAGGCCGCCGTGGGACCGGGAAAGACAAATGATCTACGTTACGATCCTGGCCGTGGCGAGAATGGTGATTTGGACGTCGCGTCTGCAAGGTTGCCGGGGGGTGTTGTCTTTTTCTGATCAAGATCTGATCGCTTTCTTTAAACACCAACTACGGGTGAAGATCAGATGTGATAGAAGAAGGCTGCATCGCACAGCATTTGACAGAAGATGGATACATGTGGCAAGTCTGTGTGTATGAAGAGGAGCCAAAGTTGAATACATGTTCCCTGCCTAGGTGTGGAACACGCAGTTCTGTAAAGTAAAATTAAACAAGTAGCCTCTCAGCTAGCTGAGTGTGTGTTCCATCCCTCCCCGATTAGGAAGCCTCCAAGATCCCCATCCCCTCTTACCTGCAATTTTTGTTTTCACCCCTTCCTCTAAATTTTACCCATCTTGGAGAAAAGAAATACAAACTAACCTCCATCCCTTACCCACAAAAATTTTCTTTTCTCCATTCACCCCCATCTAGAGGGCATCCCCACCTAGAGACTGACCCGCAGAAGCGAAGTTCCTTTTACAAACCTAGTGGAACGGGCAGTCTATCAACTAAACGGGGTTAGGAGGGTCCTACTAATCACCTTTTGTTTTTTCTTTCCCCGCCCTCGACAAAAATGAATTATTGTACCATTTTATTGTTATCTTTTTTGTTTTTACACGTCAATAAAAAATGTTTTAAAAATTGGGAGTTACTAGGACGTCCCCCAATATGAAAGGGTGAATGCGGTATTATGGTGAAAGAAGATACTAGCTGGGAGAAACTTTTGACTTTGTTTAGTTCTGGAGTGACAAGGATGACCAACGACCCCCAAAATCCCCCCTTTTGAGTTGGCCATGTGCCTAAGTTTTTTGTTCATCGTTGATTTTGACTGTATTTTTTAACATGAATAAAAGATTTAATATCTCAAAGTGTAGTATCTGTTCCGGCAGATACTGCAAGCTATGACTAGCTATGACTAGCAAAGACCAGATGTGGGGGCAACCCAACATGCTTGACCTTTAACCAGCTCCCATTTCCCACCTCTCGGGAGCTGGTTCCCTTTTTCCCTTCCCCCTCCCTTCACTCCTAACATTAAAAATCGGCCTTGTGCCTAATTTGCTCGGTGGGGGAGCAAATAAATACCATCTGTTCCGGCAGATACTGCAAGCTATGACTAGCTATGACTAGCAAAGACCAGATGTGGGGGCAACCCCACATGTCTAACCTTTAACCAGCTCCCATTTCCCACCTCTCAGGAGCTGGTCCCCTTTTCCCCTTCCCCCTCCCTTCACTCCTCACATTAAAAATCGGCCTTGTGCCTAATTTGCTCGGTGGGGGAGCAAATAAATACCATCTGTTCTGGCTGATACTGCAAGCAAAGACCCTATGTGGGGGCGACCCCACATATAAGACCTTGGTCAATGTAGGGGCAACCCTTCATACCAATTGTCAATATCCAGCTCCCATACTCCCCGGGGAGTTGGTCCCCATTTCCTCTTCACTCCTCACATTAAAAATCGGCCTTGTGCCTAATTTGCTCGTTGGGGGAGCAAATAAATACTATCTGTTCTGGCAGATACTGCAAGCAAAGACCCTATGTGGGGGCGACCCCACATATAAGACCTTGGTCAATGTAGGGGGAACCCTTCATACCAATTGTCACTATCCAGCTCCCCTACTCCCCGGGGAGTTGGTCCCCATTTCCCCTTCACTTCTCACATTAAAAATCGGCCTTGTGCCTAATTTGCTCGATGGGGGAGCAAATAAATACCGTCTGGTCATGAATAGGCTCCTATATGGTTGACTATTATAGAAAACTGATCACATATAATGATAGAAGATGTATCGAGACACAGGAATGGGTATGTTTGATCTGGCATAATGATGATTCATTAAAATTGTGGGGTCTGTGTACGCGCCTGATCCACAAAGTATGGAAATAAAAAATTAAAAAATTAAAAAAAAAAAAACGTTTACAAGGGTTTTTGATATAGATGTACATAATAATACTTTGATAAGTATGTTTTAACTTAAATAGGGATGGTATAATAAAATTGTGGGGTCTGCGTTCGCGCCTGGCCTCCATAAAATGGAAATAGGCACACACTTTAATAACGACTTTTCATATCTATCTGCGTAAGTATACTTTGATAATTATGTTTCAGTTTGAAGAAATATGGTATATTAAAATTATGGGGTGTTCGTTCACGTCTGGCCTCCATAGAATGAAAATATGTCACAAAGTTTAACAAGGGTTTTTTAATATAGATCCACAGAATATTGTGCTAAGTGTTTCAGAGTGAACAGGTATGGTATAATAAATTATGGGGTTTATCTATTTTATTTTTACTTTCATCATATTTTGCTTTGGTTTTGATACCCCCAAATTCGAAGCTATCTCTTTACAACCCTTCCTTATCATAACCTATCATACTTTCATAAATCAGAGTCCATTTTCTGTATGCTGTTTTTGAACCCAGTCAACGACAGGTACTTTTGCTAGTATGTATATATATATATATATATATATATATTAAAAAGTTTGAATCATGTCCAGGTAACCTCCATCTAAAATTTCAAGTGTTTAGACCAAAAATTGGTGGAGGTTTTTGGTAGAGTCTGCAAAGGTCAACTCTTTCAAATTTGACCCCTTGAAAGTCAAATTTTCGGCTAGCAACCGATTAAAAAGCTTCCCTATGTCTGAACACACTTCATGTAAAATTTCAAATATTTAGATCAAAATTAGGCTGAGTAATTTGGTAGAGATCGTAGAGGTCAAATTTTTATAAACTTTGACCCCAATTGTGACTCCTTAACATTCATTGTTTTGGGCTCATATCAAATTAAAAAGTTTGATCCATGCCCAAGTAACTTATATCTAAAATTTCAAGTGTTTAGACCCTAAATTGTCGGAGGAGTTTGGTAGAGTTTTCGAAGGGTAAGTCATTGAACTTTGACCCCTTAACAGCCAAATTTCTGGCCAAAACCCGATTAATATAATTTCCCCAAATCTCAGTATCCTTTATGCCAAATCTCGAGTCTGTAGACTGAAAATTGACAGAGTAGTTTGGTAGGGAAATGTATAGCCACACACACAGACAATTTCACTTTTGCCGATATATAGATTGTTTTCTTTGATCTCGTTTACGAACACAAACATACGTGTGCAAATGCATGCACTGATGAAATGGCAAGTGCGACATCTCGTTTAACGTGTATTAAGTGTTGCACTTTTCCAATAGTAAAACATGTTTTATATTTTGTCATGCAGGCACGAGTGGAAAACAAATGAGCACATATCTAAGGAAATGGGAGAAACACTAGAGGAAGATCTCCAATCTGTTGTGGAATGGGGACAAAAATGGATGGTCACATTCAATGCTGCCAAGACTAAACTTGTTTCCTTTAATAATTACAAGAAACCTTCTAAACCAAGAATAGCTATGGATAAACATACATTACCTAAACTTCCTTTAAACTCCTTGGTCTAACGTTCATAGGGAATATGAGTTGGAATAGATACATTGACTGCATTGCCTAGGCTGCTGCAAAGAAGGTGGGCTCTCTCTCTAACGTGCAAGAAAGTTACTTACCTGAAAGTATCCTGTACCTCTACAAAGCCACCATTCGTGCATGCATGGAGTATTGTTGCCACATTTGGACTAGTGCATCTGCTACTTATCTCTCACTCCAGGACTTGCATATGGGCATGATTACAAAATCCGAAAGACATTACAATCATTTTTCTGTTTTGTTACGCATTTTTTTTGTCATATATATCTATGATGATGATGATGACGATTGCAACGTCTTGTCAGACGAGTGCCACTCCCTCCATGAGCCCCGAAATTACTTCTATCGCCACAGGACCATTTTAATGGACAAATGCCTGAGGAAGTATCTATACACAGATGATGTTGCAGAGTCTTAGCTTTGTACGACAGCTAAGTCTCTCTCTCGGTTCAAAATGTTGAGATCCAGCAATAAGCAAGAGCAAGATAGCCAGCAACAAGTTAAACTGCAGATCAGCTTAATGCGGGTACTGGTCTCCAGTTTTATGGTTTTTTAAATCAGAAACTTGCTTTTCCTAGAAAGGTTGCCTTCACCACGGCTTACGGAAGCCTTCTCTACCCCAACACACACATGCATGCACAAAAACACACATGGTGCTAGTTGGCCATTGACCCAAAAAAGGGTTTATTCACCTTTTGGAAGGTCTTGTTTTTAATCCTTCAGGGCGACTAGCCACCCTCCTCACCAAACAAGTTTGGTGGGGGAACCAGTTTAGTCGCCGGTGCCCCGACCATGAGGCAGGTAGTACTGTGTTACATGGTACCAGTAGCATATGACATGATCTGACATACAATATATATATATATATATATATATATATACATTAGTAAAAGCGTTTGTGTGTGTGTGTGTACAACTCTCCTACAACCCATACCACTGAACCGATCATGACCAAAACTGCCACAATGATGGTCCCCTACTAGGGATGATGCACACTATTTTTCAAGGTTAAGGTCCTATATGGTTGAATATTATAGAAAACTGATCACATATAATGATAGAAGATGTATCGAGACACAGGAATGGGTATGTTTGATCCGGCATAATATATAATTCATTAAAATTGTGGGGTCTGTGTACGTGCCTGGTCCACAAAGTATAGAAATAAAACATTTAAAAATTAAAAAAAAAAACGTTTACTACATATATAAACTCTCCTACAACCCACACCACTAGACCGATCATAAGCAAACATTACATGATGATGCTTTCCAATTTAGGGATGTTGTACACTATTTTTCAAAATCAAAGTCATATTTGGTACGGCTCTTCATCACCTAAGGATGGTGCACACCAAGTTGGGGCTTGGCACCATGGTGCTGGCCAACTTCTTTGTGAATTTGAATCACATCAATATTTTTAACACTACAATAGTTGCTCTAATAATATCCAAGCAAGCAAAGTCCCCCATGAAACGTGGGTATCTTTGCTGACTTCTCAATCCCATTTTCCAGATGGGTGACTATTTGGAAATTCTAGGCACCGTATGTGCTCTCCGCTTATCTCGGCATTTGTTTCCAGTCGTCCTGTACATACACTTCACTTGTCACTGGTATTTAACAATGTCAACTCAGGAGAGGCGTGGTGTGATATTGCGCACCTCCTTCGTGGATATCCATAGTCTGTCAAAGACTGAAGGGGCCTGTGCTGTAAATATACATATATATATCTATATATATATATATATATATATATATGTGTGTGTATGTCTGTGTGTCTGTGTGTGTAAACGCTTATATCACTTAAAAGCGACTCTATCTAACATTTGTTACAAAATTTGAAGAGTACTGTGAAGCTAATGAAACTCTTAGAGTGCTGAAACCACCTGTTGCAGGACCACGGGTAAGGCTTCATATCGATTGCAATACACTGGCAAAGACTCTTTGAAGCACAACCTGTCTCATTGTCATTAATTTTTATATCACCTTTATGACGCGATACTCGATTATTTAACGACTGTTTACATTACAAGGCGATCGGAATAATTCTCCATAGATTCAATTACATGGCAAATATTGCATATTAAGTTTCACGTGAAATCGGAATGGTTTATTAATTCATCGAATAAGTGTGAGTCGCTTTTAAAAGTGATATCGCTAGAACAATAGGAGGTGGCGGTGTTGAAGTGGATAATGGTGTGGACTGATAATTTAAAGCCACCACAATCAGCAGAGATTAGACCATTCCTGTAATGATCCTGTCCCTGTTGATTTTGCGGTAGGAGTTAAGTTCTGTGCAGTTCTAGGAGGTTCACTGTTTCAGGCCTTACCCTCCCTCCTTGAGAAGAACCCTCGCCGGGGAATGTCAAAGGGGCTGCCCAGGTACGTTTTCAGGTCAGGGTGCCCCTCCTCTAGGACGCTGACTTCTCAATCCCATTTTCCGACTCTGGTGTCTAAGTTCTTGCAGTGAGAGAGAACTAGCTACCTTCTATAACATTACTTTCATGTATAGATGCTGGCAACCTTCATGTAGCAACTCCGTAAAGTGACTGATTCTAAAAAGGCATTGCTGTTGGTGTGATAAGAATTTTGGAGGAGATGGGGTATTACGCATAGATTAGTACAAACCGATTTATGAAAAGAAATGAGGATGTAAAAAAGGACGCAAAGGAGACGAGAAAAAGACAGGCTGCTAATGTTGGATCACCTACTGTAAAATATTTTGCATTTCTGTTCATTTAGGATTCTTTTAGTAATAAGCCCGTCAAGCAGCAAACTTCCACCCCTTCACTGTAGAGATCTGTACATGCCAGAAAGACATCTACACTAATAGCTTCTTCCCTCGAACTGCTAGACTGCAGAATTCTCTCTCTGTTTCCTGATTACCTCACTGTACTAACTTGCAGAAATTTAAATGTAATGTGAACAAACATCTCACTCATCTCTTTACATAGTTCCCCCTAGACATGAACCCAAATAGTAGCCTCCTATGTCCAAGTGGCAATATGGCTTGTTTGGGGGTGAACAAGAGTAAAAATAATAATAATAATAATAATAATAATAATAATAATAATGCTCCCCAAAAGAATGATGCCAAATAGCTGAGAAGGGTCAAGGAGGATGGAAAGACCGAGGAGAGAACGCTGACCAGACCTCCGCTGGACAAGTGCCAAGAGAACTTGGACCTTGGGGAGGCTAATTGCCACTCAAATTACAGTGGAGACCAATAGCCTCTGCCAACGAGAAATCAATGGGAAACAGCTGTTGCGATAATTATATATATATATATATATATATATAATTATTTTTTTTTTTTTTTACTATAATAATTAAATACCTACAGACACTAGTGTTTCATCCTTTCGGGATTCTTCAGTGCAGGGTGTCACGATTACTACCAGTCGAACGATTCGAACCCCGCGACACGAGACATCTCTGGCTCGATTAGCGGAGGCCGTATCCATTCGGCTACCATTAATCGTGTGAAATAGCGTTGAATTTTAAACATTTTAATTTAAATGTTCATTACGTCAGACAGACAGTGATCAAATCGTTATACGATGATCTACGCATAAGAGCTAAATTGACCGACTTTTAATTCAACAGAAAGTGCTCAACGATAAGAAACGTATTTCTTAAAGGGGCTGTCATAATTATTTTTTTTTTTTTTTTTTTTACTATAATAATTAAATACCTACAGATATATATATACACGGCATAATCGTGTTGACACACCGGTTCTCGTCAGATCACGGAAGTAAAGCAACGTTGAGCCTGGTTAGTACCAGATGGGTGACCATTTGGGAATTCTAGGCGCCTTATGTGCTTTCCGCTTATCTCGGCATTTGTTTCCAGTCGTCCTGTACTTCACTTGTCACTGGTATTTAACAATGTCGTCTCAGGAAAGGTGTGGTTAGAGATTGTGCACCTCCTGTCCCAAAAATTTAATGCGCAGGCAACCCTCCATGGGTATCCATAGTCTGTCCTAGACTGAAGGAGCCTGCTTATATATATATATATATATATATATATATATATATATATATATATATATATATCATTTGCCCATGCATAAAGTATTGCTGCCACATCAGGGCTGGTGCATCCACCATTAGTCTCTCATTTTTAGACACAATAAAAAAAATGAGTCACCAATCTAATAGGTCCCACACTATCTGCCAAACACCAACATCTGTCCCATCGCTGCAATACTGCGTCCCTGTGCCTGTTTTAAAATGACTTCAATGGAATGTGCTCTGATGAACTCATAGCACCTGTGCCTCCTCAACGTAAATACTCCAGACTAATTTGACGAGCAGACAAAATCCAACCCCTTTACTATTGAGGTTCCTAGATGCCGGAAAGACTTTGGGTTAGGTTTAGGGTTAGGGTTAATTACTACTGTAATAGTTTCTTCTCTTGGTTGCGTGAGAAATGCTTTAAAAATCCAAGCGATATCAAAACCGCCTTTAGTGACTTTATCGCCACCAGAACACAAAACTTTTATGTTTCTGGCATAAATAAACTTGTTTTGCGTTGGCAAAAACTGTGTTGATTCTGATGGTGCTTATTTCGATCAATAAATTTTTGTTTGAGCCAAAATATGTTCATCTGAATCTGAAACCTAAAAAACGCAAGAACTTTCTTGTCAACCTAATACTATAATACCTTCTTCTATTTCTGTTCCGTGCTTTCTATTTCTGCTGGAATATTTATCTATATAAATGCAGATATTATACTCTGCTCTTTTTTATTGAGCACTCTTAATAACCTCGTTTTAATTCATGCGTTTTATCTCCTAAATACCTTTAATTTTGTATATATACTAACATGGGTGCCCGGCGTTGCCCGGATGTTTGGAGGTGTATGCTGAACAAAAAAAAACAAAAAAAAAACGGTCAATTTTTTAAAATTAGACCCCTATTATGACCCCTTAAAATTTATTGTTTTGGGCTCAAATCAAGTTATTAAGTTAGATCCATGTCAAAGGAACCTATATCTAAAATTTCAAGTGTTTAGACCCCAAATTATCGGAGGAGTTTGGTAGAGTTCGCAATGGTCAAATCGTTAAACTTTGACCCCTTAGCAGCCAAATTTCTGACCGAAAACCGATCACATCGATTTTCCCAAATCTCAGTACCCTGTATATCAAGTTTCGAGTCTGTAGACTAAAAATTGACAGAGTTATTGCGTAGGGAAATGTACACAGACAATCAGACACACAGACACGTTCACTTTTATAGATATACTAGCATGAGTGCCCGGCGTTGCCCGGGTGTTTGGAGGTGTATGCTTAGCAAAAAAATAAAAGAAAAAAAAAGGAAGTAGTAGTAGGAAGGCAGGCTCGAACCCGTACACCGAAGGGGGAAATGAATGGCGAAAAAACGTGACGTCTTCGCTGTAACGACCACTGCCAAACCGGAAGTGACGTAAGTTTTAACTAAGGCTAGTATAACCCCTTAACATTTATTGTTTTGGGCTCAAATCAAGTTATTAAGTTAGATCCATATCCAAGGAACCTATATCTAAAATTTCAAGTGTTTAAACCCAAAATTGTCGGAGGATTTTGGTAGAGTTCAGAAAGGTCAAATCGTTGAACTTTGACCCCTTAACAGCCAAATTTCTGGCCGAAAACCAATCCCAAAGATTTTCCCAAATTTCAATACCCTGTATATCAAATTTCGAGTCTGTAGACTACAAATTGAGAGATTATTGCGTAGGAAATGTACACGCACAGACACGTTCACTTTTATATATATATATATATATATATATATATATACTAGCATTTCAGCCCGGCGTTGCTCGGATGTTTGGAAGTGTATGCTGAGCAAAAAAAAAAAAAACGTTCAAATTTTTTAAATTTGACCCCTATTATGACGCCTTAAAATTTATTGTTTTGGGCTCAAATCAAGTTATTAAGATAGATCCATTTCCAAGGAATCTATATCTAAAATTTCAAGTGTTTAGACCACAAATTGTCGGAGGAGTTTCATAGAGTTCGCAAAGGTCAAATCGTTAAACTTTGACCCCTTAAAAGCGAAATATCTGGCCGAAACCCGATCGCATCGATTTTCCCAAATCTCAGTACCCTGTATATCAAATTTCGAGACTGTAGACTAAAAATTAACAGCGGTATTGCGAAGGAAAATATACACAGACAGACAGACAGACAGACATGTTCACTTTTATATATATTTATATATATTTATATATATATATATATATATATAATATTTTTATTTATATAGACAAATATTTCATAGTTATTACACTGAATATGTTAGTGTTTCAGAGTGATTGGTTTATTGAAAAACAAAGTTCCCTCATCAGGCAACAGAAATAAAGTTAATCTGCTATTCAAAACATTAGCATGTTCAGTGTACCTATTTACTATGCCTCCCCACGGGACAGAGTTAGACACCAGGGTCGTTTTTTAACGTGGAGAAAAGGTATAAAAATAAAAATTGTCTCAGTCGTGAAGGATTTCTCCTCCACTGAAAGAGAACAAGAAATAGAAATGCAGCAGCTGAAGAACAGATGGTATTTATTTGCTCCCCCACCGAGCAAATTAGGCACAAGGCCGATTTTTAATGTGAGGAGTGAAGGGGAAATGGGGACCAACTCCTCAGGGAGTAGGGGAGCTGGATGGTGACAATTGGTATGAAGGGTTGCCCCTACATTGACCAAGGTCTTATATGTGGGGTCGCCCCCACATAGGGTCTTTGCTAGCAGTATCTGCCGGAACAGATACTACACTTTGATCTTGTCCCGAAGGCCAAGTGTAGCAACTATGTAATATTTGTCTATATAACTAAAAATATTATAGTTGGCTTTTTTTATTGTGCACTCTTAAAAACCTCGTTTTATTTCATGGGTTTTACCTCCTGAATACTCTTAACTTGAAATATATATAAATCTATGTATAATTATTTCCACAGCCAAAAAACGTCGCATCCTACAAGAGCCATGACAGCCAACAAACTTGAAGTCCAAGACTCGAGCTTCGCCCTCATTTGGGCTAATCTGTTAGACATATCCAAACTCGGGATTCAAAACGCGAGCGTCTCGCATACGAGGCGAGCACTCTTCCAACTGAGCAAACGCCCCGCACACAAGAAATTCTATTAACTAACAGAGATCAAGCAAACTGCGCCGAAATCCGTCTCTCTCTCTCTCTCTCTCTCTCTCTCTCTCTCTCTCTCTCTCTTTATATATATATATATGTATGTATGTGTATATATATATATATCTATATATATATCTATATATATATGTATGTATGCATATATATATGTTTGTATGTGTGTATATATATATATATATATATATATATATATATATATATATATATATATATATATATATATATATATATATATATATATATTCCAAGAAGAGTAAAGATTAGATACAATAAACTCTGAATAAAAAGATTACAGTTTTATAGGCATGGATTGGGTTTCATAACTTTTCAGTGAAAATTAATTGACGGCTTTAGGGTTTTGAGGTTTGAGGATATCTTTGCGGCGAATGGCGACATTATTTCCCCTTTTTCTATACACACACCCCCACACACATTTTCATTCTCAGACGGAAAGGTTGACAATTTTCGTAAGAAACATAAAATATTCGTCAGTGAAGGAATTTTATTTAATTTCCTTTTGGCCTTCTTTCTCTGCTTTTTCCCTTTCGGATATAAAATTCGAATTCATTTTGTGCACCGGAAATAAATATTTAAGTGTTTCCAATAAAAAGGAACGCTATGGAAAAATCCTATGAAGAATTGTGCTTTCCGTTTGTTTTTTAGTTTTTTTGGTTTTTCTTTTATATTTTTTGGAGGCCATCTTATGGATGAATCTTCGGTTTCCAAGAGACGTTGGCCTGTCTGTCACAACTGAAGGTTGTTTGCAATAAATCTTTCAAATTAAAAAAAAAATATCTATGAAAGGTACATATCGATTGTGAACAGTGATTCTTTATTTGTTATATATTTTCATCTTTATTGAGAAGGATCATCCACATTGTCATTCTATGAAGATATATTTCATAGAAAAGGTTGTGGTATGTTAGAACCATTTTGGAATGATAATAGCATTTTTGAATAGCCCCAAGACCCCCCGAGCCTGTAATACCTATACCGGTTTCCTCCAATGAGGAAATTTCCAAGGAATTTGAAATTCTCAAGTAGTTTTGAGTCGCATGTATATCCGGAAGATGACCTACTGTACATAAACTTCCCAAATTCCCATTGCCCACTCGTGAATGGCGTGATAATGATAAACAGAACTCTAAACGCTCGACCCCAAGTTAAACAGCCATTGCTCAAAACGACAAGGTACTACACTACAGCTTTGGCCTTCTGGCCAAGATCAGAGTGTAGTATTTGTTCCAGCAGATACTGCAAGCAAAGACCATATGTGGGGGTGACACCACATATCAGACCTTGGTCAATGTAGGGGGAAACCCTTCACACCAATTGTCACTATCCAGCTCCCATTTCCCACCCATCGGGAGCTGGTTCCCTTTTCCCTCCCCCATCCCTCCCTCTCCACATTAAAAAATGGCCTTGTGCCTAATTTGCTCAGTGGGGAAGCAAATAAATACATCTGTTCCGGCAGATGCTGCACTTCCATTTCTTGTTCTCTTTCAGTAGAGGAGCAATCCTTTATGACTGATACAATTTTTTATTTTTCTACCTTTTCTCTACGTGATAAAAACGACCCCGGTGTCTAATTCTACCCCGTGAGGAGGCATTGCAAATAAATACAATAAGCCTGACTGGGATGCCATTAGAGATCACATCAGAGATGGCCCCTGGGGAAATATCTTTTCTCTTTCTGCAAACCAGTGTGCAAATGAGACCACTGAATGGTTTAACGCAGCAACTGAAGCACATGTTCCCACATGGAACTTCTATAGCAATCCCCACTCTCTTAGATGGTTTAATTCTACTTGCGCAGCTGCCATTGTTCAGAAGCAATATGCACACCACAGATTTATTCGGCATAAGTCCTGTACAAACAGACAAAAATTTATAGAAGCTAGAAGTAATTGTAAGAAAGAAGTAGCGACAGCTAAGAGAGGATATACTAAAACTAACAAAAAACGCATTGAAGCGCAGAAATTAGGAACTCATGATGTCTGGAAAAGCTACAACAGTGTAGTAAATAATGGGCAACCAACAATTCCCCTACTATCCAACAATCATGAGGTTGTTTGCACGCTAACCAAGAAGGCTAACATGCTTGTCCGTCAGTTTGTCTCAAACTCTACATTGGACCCAGCAAACCACTCCCTGATTTTCCTTTGTGGACAGAAACCACACTAGATGATCTGAAAATCACTCCTTCTCAAGTACATGATATCATAAAAAAAACCTAGACATCTCAAAAGTATGTGGGCCTGATCTTATCCTGGCTGTACTATTAAACAATGCTGCGATGGGGTTGCTCCAGTTCTCTCCAAACTCTTCAACAAATGCCTTAACACATCATGCTTTCCTGACTGCTGGAAAACTGCTTCTATGGTTCCAGTTTACAAGAATTCTGGCGAAATAACTGACCCATTAAAGTATCACCCCATTAGCCTCCTCCCTCTTTTCGCCAAAATATTTGAGTCCATAATTAATCAAGCTCTAGTCCATCACCTTACAGTTGCTAAACTTCTGTCCGATCATCAATATGGATTTAAGCAAGCCCATTCTACTGCAGATATTCTGACTGTAATCTCTGAACGTATATACCATGCACTGGATAAAGCAGGGGAGGGCAGTAGTCCTAGATATATCTAAGGCTTTTGACAACATATGGCACGATGGTTTTCTCATGAAAATCAGATTCTATGGCATAACTAGACAAATACTTAACATAATTAAATCTTTCTTAAGTAAGAGAAGAATCCAGGTTGTCCTCGATGGTCGTACGCCTAAACAATATGATATAAATTCAAGTGTTCCTCAGAGGTCGATCCTTGGACCTTTATTATTCCTGATATTCATAAATGATCTCTCTGCTAAAATAGTCTATGATATGGGTATATTTGCTGACACCATGGTTATAACAGGCATGAGGGGAAAACAAATGAACACATATCCAAAGCAATGCCAGAAACACTAGAGGAAGACCTCCAGTCTGTAGTTGAATCGGATCAAAAATGGATCGTAACGTTCAATGCTGTCAAAAGCAATGCTTGTTTCCTTGAATAATTACCAGAAACATTCTCAATCAATATCTATGGCATGGCTAAAGATACATTACCTGAAAATACTTCTTTCAAACTGCTCAGCTTACCGTTCACAGAAAACATGAGTTGGAATAGATAAATCAAGAGCATTGCCAAGGCTGCTGCAAAAAAGTAGGCTCTCTCTATTCTGCTAGAAAGTTAGTTATACCTGAAAGTATCCTGTATCTATACAAGGCCACCACTCAAAGTATTGTGTTACATTTGGGCTGGTGCATCTGCTAATAGTCTCTTACTCCTGGACAGGGTTCAAAAGAGAGTCGCCAACATGATAGGTCCTGAACTATCATCTAAACTTCAACCTCTGTCCCATCGACTAAATGTTGCATCCCTCTCTCTGTTTTACAAGTATTTTAATGGTGGATGAAGCCCTTGCACCCTTTTGACATAAATACCCCCGACAAATTCGACAAGCAGCAAAGTTCCACCCCTACACAGTAAAGATCCCTAGATGTAAGAAAGCCTACTACTCTAATAGCTTCTTCCCCAGAACTGCTAGAATTTGGAATTCCCTTCTGAGTTCCTACTTTCCCAACTGTACTGACATGCAGAAGTTCAAGTATAATGTAGACAGACATCTTGCTGCTCAAATCCCTACATAGTGCTACTTCAACTTATGTCCCTGATAGAAGCCCCCTACATCAAAGTGGCACTGTGCCTTGTTTGAGGTGAAAATGTAATAAAAAAAAAAGAAAAAGTGATCACCCACCTAGTACTGGCCAGGCTTAACATTGCTTAACTTTAGTAATCTAAAGACACATCAAGATTTAATGTAAATTTGGGGTGCACATATGGAAGCGGTATATCCTCTGTATTTTTTTTTTATTTTTAGATTTTTTTTTTCAATTTTTTCAGCAGAATGTTATCGAATAGGCATTAGTCTACGTGATTATCAAATAACCTTTTTTAAAAAGTCAATGTTTAAATATTTGTAGAGCTGCTCTGTTTCTAATGCAACCTTCTAGTAAAGCAATCACGTATTTTAGAACCACTCGACGTTTTTAAGCAATTTAGCCTTTTTTTAAATTCCGCCTTTAATAATAATCTCCAAAAAAAGGCTAAATTGCTTAAAAAGGGGCAAATTTAAAATTTGGTCTTAAAGTCGTCGAGTGGCTTGAACATAGGTGATCGATTTATTAGAAGGCTGTACTAGAAACTTAGCACCCTTTAGAAATATTCAAATATTGACTTAAAAAAATTCTTTTTTTTTGCTAATCTGGGAGACGAGTGTCCATTCGATAATAATCTGCTGAAAAAAACAAAAAAAGAAAAAAATAATAAAATACAGAGCAGGGGGCTATCGCTTTCATACGTGCATCTAAATTGAATATAAAATGTACGTTTTAGTGAAGGAACAAAAATAGAGTATATATATATATATATATATATATATATATATATATATATATATATATGAAATGAGGGCGAAACTCGAGTCTTGGATTTCCGGTTTGTTGACTGTCATGGCTCTTGTGGGCTGTGACATTGTTCAACTGTGGAAATATGGTTGGATGAATGCGTCCCTTGTCGAGATGAAGTAGGTTCATTTCACAGTTGGATTTTTGTGCGGCTTGCTTGATCTGTGTTGGTTAATAGAAATTCTTTTGTGAGGGGCGTTTGCTCAGTTGGTAGAGTGCTTGCCTCGCATGCAAGAGGCTCGGCTTTCGAATCCTGAGTTCGAATGCGTCTCACTGATGAGCCCAAATGAGGTCGAAACTCGAGTCTTGGACTTTCGCTTCGTTGACTGTCATGGCTGAGACGTTGTTTGGCTGTGGAAGTTATTATATACAATCTCTCACATTCTGAAAATCCTATAAGTTGCTCGCTTGGTTAGCATTGCTGGATGGCATCGTCCTTTCGAGTTAAAACTCCTACTTGTGAGACATCGGCTTGGGGTTATTAGCTGGTTGGATGAACGCATCCCTTGTCGAGACGAAGTAGGTTCATTTCACAGTTGGATTTTGGTGCGGTTTGCTTGATCTGTATTGGTTAATAGAAATTCTTTTGTGAGGGGCGTTTGCTCAGTTGGTAGAGTGCTTGCCTCGCATGCAAGAGGCTCGGGTTTTGAATCCTGAGTTCGGATGCTTCTCACTGATAAGCCCAAATGAGGTCGAAACTCAAGTCTTGGACTTCCTGTTTGTTGACTGTCATGGCTCTTGTGGGCTGCGACGTTGTTTGGCTGTGGAATTTATTATATATATATATATATATATATATATATGTATACGTGCACTTGCTATGCAATTATGCTCAATATAGAAAATATACATAACTAGAACTGAGCAAAATAGTAAAATGAAACCAATCAACCAATAATATACCATAAAAATTAATAATTAATTGATTAATGTTCGATTTTCAAAGAATATACATATTAGTTAACCATTGTTTTGTTGCTCACATATCCATGGTGGAGTATATGAAGAAGTTTTAATAATCTTTAAATAGAAAAAGTAGGCTTTTAATATCAATGTCAGCGTGACGAAAAACTCAACTTCATATAGCTATATATATATGCTAGCATGCATATAAAACTGGAAATAAAAAAAAAAACACGAGAAAACAGAAGAGTCACAAAGTGCCACGTAAAGCATAAATAAAGTTTGCTAAATGTTAAACTTGAGAAAAACAACATTTCATAACAAAAGATGAGGTAAGAATATAAAAGTTTTTCCTGTAATAAAAATGTTCATTTTGGTGAAAAAAGCTAAGTAGTCAAAAGTCAAAATGTTCATTGTTTGAATATGCATATGTATGCTATATATGTATGCGAGTATCTGTATGCGAGTATCTGGCAGCATGGCATTGTGTGTGTGTGTGAATGGGTTGGTTTACCTTGTACTTAATAGTGCGTTTATAGATGCGCACGATTTGATGAGGGTTGGTACCTGAGTCACTGAGCTCTTTCAGCATCCTGAACTGAATTTGTTCATGAGGTTTTATATAAAGTTTGCACTGGATAATCAACTAATGAAAAGCGTTTCAAAGTTCCATTATGTGTGTGTGTGTGTGTGTGTGTGTGTGTGTGTGTGTGTGTGTTGCATAGGCACATATCAAATCGACCTATAGACATATGTTTATGTTTTACAAATGTTGATGTTATATTAGATATGAAATATTGGACGATGATGCTTTATACCTTTTCTTTCTCCAGGAGTTCTTCTGTCTTTATTGCTGAGCTTTGTAATGAAACATGCAACAACCAAAGCCATAAATGATTATAGACACCTGCATCTTCTTCTGTTATGAACCACAAGACACCGAATTCATATTTCACAACATATAATTTTATTTCAGCCTGTCTTAATCTTCACCAGGAGTCTTCTCACGTGTCTACATTACTAGTTACTTTCTAGCCCCCCCCCCGCTTCCTGGACTTGGAGCCATCTGTTTACTTTGGTGACCAAACTAAAACTCTCGACTGATTAAAATTCTTGTCTCTTTGACCTGTCAGTTCCAGCGACGTTGCTGATTAAAAGACACGTCTCCTTAACGTGACCTCCTCTTTTCCGTATGCAACTCAAGGTCAAGGTCGATTTAGTTATTTTTTTTTATTTTTTTATTTTTTTTACATAGGCATCACTACATTATCAAGGCCAAGAGGCCACTCAAGAATAAGGGTTAAAGAGTGTACAGTAGAAATTGGACAATATAGTAATCATTAGTAATGAAAATTTGGTACATTTGATAACTTATATGGAACAGCTCATCAAGAACTTATTTACGTTAGACTTGAAGACAACCTTATTGTAGTCAGCCGGAAAGCAGGAAAACGGAAGACAATTCCACAGGCGTGCAGTTCTAAGAAAGAAGCTTTGTTCATGGAATCTACGTTTAGGTTTAGGCACAGATAAAGAGTGGAGGGAATTATTGATAGTGTTTACAGCTAGACGAGTGTTTCTTGTGAAAGTTTGGCGAGGGGGGACCATAGATTGAAGCTCAGTCGAACACTTTCTATGAAAATAACGATACATCAGAGACAAACTCGCAACATCTCTTCTGTGAGATAGAGGTTGCAAGGAAGAGAAAATGACATCTCCTACGAGGCTACGAAGTCTATTTTGAACTCTATTGTTTATATTTAATGTAGTTAATTTCTGTAAATATTTTTAGCTAAAGCTTATTTTTGCATTCCAGACCAATTCATTCTCTAAACAATAAACAACGAATAATTCCCAATATAAACTATTTTAACAATATCACGGGATAGATAGACGGATAGATAGATCGATAATAACTAATTTAACTTTGCTATTATCTAATATGTGTGTGTGAGTTTACTTTCTGGGTGACTATGTTCACTGGAGATCTAGCATCATAATTAAAGAAATTTTAGTGTGGAGCAACACAGTCTTCTAGGATGGGAGTTAATTACGTCACAGTTAGGAGAATGAACAATTCAATTTAGGAATTTTGCAACAAAAAATAACGTGTACGTTAATTCATGTGAAAAAAACATTCACGTGGCTGAAGCACGTTTTGACGTCACAAAGAAAGATAATTTACAACATATTCAGAGAATCAGTTCAGTCAGAGCCGAGTTCGGGAGTTAGTTCAGAGTAGAGAGATAGCAGTGGATTTAGCTGAAATCTTTTTGGAAGCGACCAGAAAGGGAAACAAAAAATGTAATTCCGAAAGGAAATTGAATTCCTGATCATCAGTCAGCCAGCTAGTGGAATAAATGTTGTCATGTATTTTGTAAACCTTTGTTTCGTTGTCATCTTTCAACTTGAAAGGTAATGTGTTTTTGTCTGTCGTAATTGTAAAAGAACTGAATATTAAACACCCTCCTTCCATAATGTTAAGTGGATCCTCTCCTTCAGTACTGAATTATCATCTCGCGTGTGTTAAACGAACTCTCTTTATATTAAGCTCTATCATAAATATGAACTGTGTGGAATCTATATATTAAAAATAATCTATATATTAATATGATATCGTGTGTGGTACTTTCTGTGTCATGCTTACATCCGGGTCGTTTTATTGTTATGTACTTCCCTTTCTTGTAATAAATAATTTTGCCAAGAATTCTGTATAAGTTTTGGTTTCAGTTTTGATTATATCTGATGGCACTCAAGTCATTTAATTTTTTTTTATAAATAATTTTACTAAGAATTCTTCATAATTTTGGTTTTGGTTTCAATTATAGCTGATGGCACTTAAGTCTATTTTTTATAAATAATTTTACCAAGAATTCTTTATAAGTTTTGGTTTCGGTTTCGATTATGGCTGAAGGAATTCAAGTTATATATATATATATATATATATATATATATATATAATTTGCACAAGTTTTTATTTCAGTTTCGATTCAAGCTAATGCACCCAAGTCATATGGATATATTTTTACTTTGGAAATCGCAACTTTATAATATATAAAAATCAATAGAACATTAACTCTATAATAATATATACGAAATCTGCAAGAATAAAAATACCATATTTAAACATGATTTACGACCAGCCTTTGCCGGGCGATTGTGCTAGCTTCGATAAATACTTTTGCAGTTTTAACAAAAGAGCTACGATAATATCAGAGCATCTCCATTCAAGCTGAACATCTACAGAATGCCAACATCAGTATATTACATATGAACGAGTCCTCTGTGGAATTTCCACAGGTCCCGCTAGTCTGTTAAGATTGTCTCATCAACGCCCCCCTCCCGTTACAGGAATGTCTTGTCCCGCTACACACCAACTGGAGATATAGAATCAGACGTAAAGAAATTTCAGCGTGGAGCGTTCCAATCTTCTAGGATGGGAGTTGTTGAGGATTGTTACTTTTTTGTGTTTGAAATGAATTTTATTGTTTGGAAAATATTTTGAGTTCACACGTTTCTATGAAAACTAACTTGTCTTTGAAGTGATGAAGAGAGCAAAACACTTCTACTCTAACGGTTCCTTCTCTTGGACTGCTACACTTTGGAATTCCATCCCGGTTTTCTGCTTCCCTGACTATAATGCCATACAGAAGTTTAAATATTATGTGAATGATTCCTCGCTGCTTAATTTCCCACAGTCCGCTGTTAGAAACGATACCAAATTACATTCAAGTGACAAAATGCCTTGTTTGGGGTGGGGGGACAGAAAGAAGGGTTTTTTCAAAGTTTTGCATTTTATATCAGAAATAATTTCGAACAATAACGTCTGACAGTGTAGATATTTACATGCTGCCTATCTCAGCAAGATGTGACACAAGATCGGAAAGTGGGGATGTCCAGACAGCGTTCTTAAAGGAAGGGCACTCTGGCCGAGCAAAAATTCCCCGGCCATCTCCATCAGCATTCGCAGGGTAGGAGCGTCTCAGGCAACAAGCGATAAAATTGCCTCACCTGTCTGACAAGGTATGTTGTGACTGAATGCTAAAAATGTGGAACCTCCTATGCATCAGGTGAGAGTAGTAACCCCGAAGCCTACACCGAGGACCACTCGGCGGCTGGCGGATTCAAGTTAGGACTTGACCTTTTATTTGACACAAATAATCAATCAACTTCTCGGATTGAACCTGAGAATAAAATGAACAACACTGCCACCGCCGCCCTTAACCTGTAACGTTCATGTTCTCTCTCTCTCTCTCTCTCTCTCTCTCTCTCTCTCTCTCTCTCTCTCTCTCACACACACACACACACACGTATGTACGTATTTATTGATTTCCTTTATTGTTTATTTGCATTTATTCGATCTTTGTATTTTTTATTCTATTTTATGCCGACAAGGTGATTTGTTTACCTTTTACTAGGCAGGAAATAAATTACTAGTCTCACCTGTTCAGGCTTTTGTAAGGGAGAAAAAAAATGAAACCTGCCACAATACAAAAATATATATAATAATGCATATCATATATATATATATATATATATATATATATATATATATATGTATATATATATATATATATAATTATTATATATTCCTTTTATATCTTTGTTTTTACATTTCTTAAAAGCCTCAATATTTCAACTTGTGCACACGAATCTATATAAGTAGGTAAGTGATACACACACACACACACACACACACACACACACACATATGTGTGTGTGTTGATTGAGATTGTCGGACTGACTTCCTCATCTTGGTTGTTATCGTCACAACGTTTCGGCCGTTTTGCCCTCCGGCCTTCATCAGGTGTTTTGTATCAAACTTGGGAGCCGTTTGTTAGGAGTCTCGAACCCAACCCTTTATTGTTATTACGGGGATACCGTGTTCGGACTCCAGCTAGGCTCTGGGACATAGTTGTTGATTCTTTGTTTTGAATGTTACTTTTTTCTGCCTTCGTTCAGGATTGAACTCAGCACCTTTGGGTAACTGTAAACTTTGATACAACGTCTAGGACCACTCGGCCATATGTCACTAGGAGAATCAGCAACTATGTCCCAGAGCCTAGCTGGAGTCCGAACACAGTACCCACGTAATAACAATGAAGGGTTGGGTTCGAGACTCCTAACAAACGGCTCCCAAGTTCGATACAAAACACCTTGTTGAAGGCCGGAGGGCAAAACGGCCGAAACGTTGTGACGATAACAACCAAGATGAGGAAGTCAGTCCGACAATCTCAATCAATGAAAACACCTCATCTCAAAAATACAGACAATTACTATGTGTGTGTGTGTTTATATTTTATTTTAAAAAATCGAGCCGTTATCAAGACTCACGGACTAACACACTCTCGCTTGCAGAATTACACCATGTGGTGAAGGGAAAGAAAGAAAAAAGAAAAAAAAACAGGTTCTTCATTGATAAGAATGTATAACATCGAAATATATCCCATATAAGCAAATAAATGTGTTTATCTAAAAAAAAAAAATGCGTTGTCTAAACGTATCCATTTATATAGGTAATTCTTATTTCAATTTTCAATTAATATACAACGCTTCAAGTGCAGTTAAAAAAAAGATTGTCTTTCATTATATATATATATATATATATATATATATATCATAATTTTATGCGAAATACAAAATTTAATCATTGCAACTATGACAGGAAGACCCGTTTAAATGTTCATGATTAAAAGAGGAAAATGAGAGAGAGAGAAAAAATCAATTTAATGGGGAAAGCCAGCTGATCGGTTTCGCCCTCACTTTTCATAAACTTAATAAAAAAGTAGCGCAATTTTTTTTTGTTTTTACGTATCGCCTCCTACTTCACTCGATTTTATTAATAAATTTTGAAAAGGGGAAAAAAAAACATAAAACAAAAAGGAAAAAAGTAAATCCCTCGATCCAGCTTATGAAAAGTGAGGGCGAAACCGGTCAGCTGGCCTCTTCCCATTAAATTTTTTTTCTCTCTCATTTCCCACTTTTAATCATGAGCATCAAAACCGGTCTTTCTTACATGATTGCTATATATATATATATATATATATATATATATATATATATAGCAATCATGTAATCATGTATATATATATATATATATATATATATATATATATATATATATATATATATATATATATGGTAGCTTACTTCAGTCTTGGCATACTATGGATACCCACTTGTAAAAGTGCCTGTGCATGGAATTTTTGTGGCAAGAGTTGCTCAATCTCCAACCACACCTCTCCTGAGTCGGCGTTGTTAAATACCAGTGGCAAGTGGAGATACAGGACGACTGGAAACAATGCCGAGATAAGCAGAGAACACATACAGCGCCTAGAATTCTCAAATGGTCATCCATCTGGTACTAGCCAGGTTCAACATCGCTTAACTTCGATGATCTGACGAGAACCGGTGTTTCAACGTGATTATGCTGTATATATATATATATATATATATATATATATATATATATATATATATATATATATAAGGTCGTTACAAAAGTAAAACCTCCTATTTTTTAGCTCAACGAGTTGAAGAGCTATGAAAACAGAAGTGGTACCATTAAAAAGAGCTCCATAATTTATCTTTCTACGTAGTCGCCATCATTCTCAATGCACTTTCACGAGGAAATCAATGACAGCGTTTGCTTTCTTAGCGTCTCAAACCGTCAATATGTCCAACAGGGATGAAACTGTCAGGCCATGAATAGTTCAGTGATTACAACAACTGCAATTTGCTATCCCGTGTGATCCACACGGGTGGAAAGAAAATAGGAGGAATTACTTATGTTCGTCCCTTTAAGAAATGCATTTCTTATCGTTGAGCACGTTCAGTTGAATTAAAGTCGATCAATTAGCTTGTATGCCCAGATGATCATATAATGATTAGATCACTCTGACAGATGGTAAAAAGCATTTAAAAATAAATATTTAAATTCAACAGTATTTCTCGTAGTTAACGGTAGCCGAATGGATTAGGTCCTTGCAAATGAAGCCAGCGATGACTTCTGTCGCTGGGTTCGAATCTATCGACTGGTGTTAATCGTGACACTCTGCACTGATGATTCCCGAAAGGATGAAATACTAATGTGTATAGGTATTTAATAATTATTATAGTAAATATGTTTATATATATATATATATATATATATATATATATATATATATATATATATATATATATATATACTAGCAAAAGTACCCGTCGTTGACTGGGTTCAAAAACAGCCTACAGAAAATGGACTCTGATTTATGAAAGTATGATAGGTTCTGAAAAGGAAGGGTTGTAAAGAGATAGCTTCGAATTTGGAGGTATCAAAACCAAAGCAAAATATGATGAAAGTAAAAATAAAATAGATAAACCCCATCATTTATTATACCATACATGTTCACACTGAAACACTTATCACAATATTCTGTGGATCTATATTAAAAAACCTTGTTAAACTTTGTGACATATTTACATTCTATGGAGGTCAGGCGCGAATGAACACTCCATAATTTTATTATGCCATATTTCTTCAAACTGAAACATAATTATCAAAGTATACTTATGCAGATAGATATGAAAAGTCTTTAATAAAGTTTGTGCTTATTTCCATTCTATGGAGGCCATGCGCGAACGCAGACCCCACAATTTTATCATACCATCCCTATTTAAATTAAAACATACTTATCAAAGTATTATTATGTATATCTATATCAAAAACACTTGTAAACGTTCTTTTTTAATCTTTTAATTTTTTATTTCCATACTTTGTAGACCAGGCGCGTACGCAGACCCCACAATTTTAATGAATCATCATTATGCCAGATCAAACATATCTATTCCTGTGTCTCGATAATCTTCTATCATTATATGTGATCAGTTTTCTATAATAGTCAACCATATAGGAGCCTATTCGTGACCAGACACACACACAGACGTTCAGCTTTACATTATACTAGCATGGGGGCCCGGCGTTGCCCGGGTGTTTGGAGTTGTATGCTGAGCAAAAAAACAAAAACCAAAAAAAAAAACGGTCAATTTTTTAAAAATTTTACCCCTTGACATTTATTGTTTTGGGCTCAGATCAAGTTATTAAGTTAGATCCATGTCCAAGGAACCTATATCTAAAATTTCAAGTGTTTAGACCCAAAATTGTCGGAGGAGTTTTGTAGAGTTCTCAAAGGTGAAATCGTTGAACTTTGACCCCTTAATCGCCAAATGTTTGGCCGAAAACCGATCACATCGATTTTTCCAAATCGATGTACCCTGCATATCAAATTTCGATTCTGTAGACCTAAAATTTACAGAGTTATTGCGTATGGAAATGTTGACACACAGACACATTCACTTATATATATATATATATATATATATATATATATATATATATATATATATATACGCAAACATAGTTTTAAAAAATAACAGCATTCCTTGGATTAATTAGACCTTTTTTATTTAATTTTTAATAAATATTTTTATTTATTAAAAAAAATTATGCACGTGTTTTGGTCTTCAAGTCGTTAAAAATTTGAATTTTGTATTTTATATCAACAGTGCTTATAAAAAGAAGACTTTTTATAACTTAACACAAATACGCTCGACCGGTGTTTTCTACTATATCGGACATTTTAACACTACGCGTCGCCACCATCTGAAGGAAACGTGCCAAGCATTACCACCAACTATTATAGTATGTTAAAAAAAAAGTAGAAAACACTATTTCCTGATGAGGATTCTGTTATGAATCGAAATATCGAATTTAATTTGGATAAATAAATATGTTTATCGATTGAAATGTGTGCGTGTGTGTGTGTGTGGTAGCTGGCTTTTATTGGCCCTTGTTTGCCATTTTTTTCTTAAAATTCTTGAAGGATGAATTTTCAATAATAAACATTTCGCTCATAACTGTGTTGCAAACGCGAAGCAAAAGTTTTCTCATTTATTCATAAACATGTTAGTATCTAACTCTCTCCCGTGGGGAGGCATTGTAAATAGGTACCTTTCGAATGTGTTCCCTGAAAAAGAAAAGAAAAGAAAGAAACCAATTTCTTTTTCATTTGCAATTTCGAAATAAATCGCACTTTGTTGAAAGTCGACTCCACTAAAGGAAGGACCATTTGAACACAACTGGTATTAACTGGTATTAAAAAAATAAATAAATGAAATAAAAAAAAATTTTTTTTTTAAGTATTAGTATTAGTATTAGTAATAGTAGTAGTAGTAGTAGTAGTAGTAGTAATAATAATGATAATAATAATAATAAACAACAACAAACAAAGTCCTATGGGACATTGACATACAAACTGATAAACCCATCCAAGCAAGGAGATCGGATGTCGTAATAATTAACAAGAAAGAAAAGTCCTTTCAAATCGTAGACTTTGCTGATCCAGCTGACCACCGGGTGAATATCAAAGAAAAGGAGAAACGGAGCAAATACACAGAGCTAGTCAGAGAGCTGAAAGGGATATGGAAGATGAAAAAAAATCAAAATAATGCCTATAATAGTAGAAGCACTAGGAACAATCCCGAAAAACTTTGAAAAAAAGAATGGGAGAAATTGGAATCAAAGGAATAACTGGAAAAATATAACGAACAATAATAATGAAAACAGCTGAAATATTAAGAAAAACCCTTGCGTGTGGAAACTAACACACAAGAGCGACAAATGCGGGCCAGACAAACTGCTGCAAAGGCAAAACATGAAACACTACATGGAACCAAGAACACTGAAGCCGCATATCTATAAGTTCTCTAACCCAACCCCACTCCAAGCCTCCCATTGCCACATCACTGCGCCCCCCCCCTCAAAAAAAAAAAAGAGTGAGACCAAATAACCAAGTAGAGTAAAGGAGGATGGGAAGACCGAGGAGCTGACAAGACTTCCGCCGGATAAATGCAAAGAGAACTGGGACCTTGGGGAGGCTTATTGCCACTCAAATTCCAGTGAAGACCAATAGCCGCGGCCAACGAGAAATCAATGGCAAGCTGCTGTTGCGATGATGCAAATTTATTTGCAAATGCTATCGAAAGAGGTGGAGAGTACTGGAAATCTGGAGAGACCTGTTGTCACTTTGCTTCCAGGAAACAATACAGGCGTTTTCAAGGAGATATTTGATGACCTGTGTGAAAGCCCCTTGTGAGCCTATAATAATAATAATAAGAAGAAGAAGTAGAAGAAGAAGAAGAAATAGAAGAAGAAGAAATAGAAGAAGAAATAGAAGAAGAAGAAGAAGAAGAAGAAGAAGAAATAGAAGAAGAAGAAGAAGAAGACGACTTCCATCCTATCAATAATCATCGCTGCGCTTGGATCAATTCCTGATGATCTCATGAAACAGATAAAGTATTAGTTTTTCGGTTTTCTAATGGGATGATCATCTTTAGTTAACTATTACGCGTAATTATATCCATGCAGATATTCTACATGATTTATACTTGCGTAATATTTGCGTAAAAAGTTATAGTGAACACAAACTTCTTTCTATATATATATTTATGTATGCGTATATATATTTGTTTAGAAAATTTTACCTACCAAGCTCCTCTGTCAGTTTTTGATCTACAGATAAGAAAATTAATATATAGGATATTCGAACCCATGCGAAACTTTATATTTGAGTTTTAGCCGGAGAAAATCGGTGCAAAAGTGTGAAAATTAAAAAATGATATTTACCAGGTGATGGTCGAACGCCGGCATTACGAATATGCATGTGTAACGTATTAGCTATTGGTTTATGTTTGAATATTTAAACTGCAGCAAAACATGTCTTCATAGCTCAGGCATTAACGTCAAAGTGAAAAGTAAATCGTAAGCTAAACGTTTTGATTTCTATTCTCTGTAGTGGCGCATGAGTCATTTTTTTTTTTTTTTTAACTTTTTAAATCATTACTATATATTGGATCCAATATAATATAATAATAAATACGAAATCTGCATCAATCAAAATATCATATTTAAGTATATTTGCCGGGTGACCTGCTAATATATATATATATATATATATATATATATATATATATATATATATATATATATATATATATTGTTGTCGGCAGAACTCGGATACGAGTATACATTTTCCTCATTAGGATTGAGCCATCCCCAGTTACAAAATGTTTCGAGACGCAACTTCGTGTGACACACACTTCAGGTGTGACCATTCGCTGTGACAAACACATGCTTGACAAGCAGGTTCAGGAAAGCATCTTGCAGCAGATTGCCGGTACACCATTACATAGAGTACCGCCCTGTCGCCTGCCAGCTAAGTCATTAACGGGTGTATCTCTCTCAGGGAATTAAACGCGCCCCCAGATACCAACCTAGCCTTCCCAAATGGTCATACATCTCGTTCTGTTCACGCTCATTGTATATGCATAAAAGTGACCTTATCTGTCTGAGGAACAGTCTCTGCCAAACTAGTCTCTCAATTTTTCGTCCACGGACTTGAAACTTGAAATACAGGAGATTTGAACCTGAGGAAAAAATTCGATTTGGTTTTTAGCCAGTAAAATATAACTATTAAGGGGTCAAAATTAGAAAAAAAAGGAAGACCTTGCCACTTGGCTTTCAGGTGGGGCAAGTTTATTGCTTGTCGCCTGAGGCACCCTGACATAGGAATGCCGATGGGGATGCTCCTCCTTTGGGGGAGCTTGCTTGTTTCCCCACTTTCCGACCTTGTGTCACATATTGCTGTGGTGGGCAGCAATCATATATCTACCCTTATTATTCATAAAAAAATATTGCAACATTATATATATATATATACTTATATATAAAACTACTTCATTTAAGCACATAAATAAATATACGAAAGTATTAATTTATGCGTAAACTTTAAGTATTTACGTCAACAGTGCTCAATACGTAGGTAGAGCTAGGTAGTAAGTTATAAAACATATATGCCTGATGAATCCTAGCATGAATAAAACGCGGAATATTCTGTGTAGCTTAATCGCCATATATATCTTATAACTTACTATATATATATATATATATATATATATAGAGAGAGAGAGAGAGAGAGAGAGAGAGAATATGTACGATTTTAGTCGGCATAGTTATCTGCCAGGCTTTGGTTTGGTTATTAGTCATGTAGCCTTAAGCTCTTGTGCATCTGAAGGCCGAACTGGTTGAGTGAAAACACGGAAACTATGACTGTGAGTGTGGGTGGGGCCCATGGCAGAAATGAGAGATGTTGGGAGGTAAATGAAGCACTTTCAAAAACACTATAAATATCTATTTCTTTGCTTCTCATCGGATTGGTTCACTTTTCCGACGAAAAGCCAGGAAAAAAGGCATCGCATACAAAAGTGTGTTCTGCATTTGAACACGGCATGCATTAGTGACTAACATTATGGTTGATTTTATGCATCGAATAAAAGGATAAGTGAACAGGATATTATGAAAATGCCTATGGATGTAATTTTGGAAAAAGGGGTCAGTTAAAAGAGACGGGGGATAGCCATACAGCTATCGGAATGTTTTATTAATTGTGTGTATATATATATATAATTTTGATTAGTGTTTTTGGTGAAAAACCCCACCAGAGTGCTCAATTAAAAGGAAAATCCGAAATATAAGAGCGTATTTATATGTTGTATTTTGTGTACAGAAAGTTGTTAGATGAGACAAGTCATTGGTACCGTCAGTTTCAATCCCGATGATTAGAGCCGTTTAAGATATTCATATCAAGCTCTCTTCAGCCAATACTCATCTCTAGAGGTGACTTGTCTCATCTAACAACTTTCTGTACACAAAATACAATATATATATATATATATATATATATATATATATATATATATGTGTGTGTGTGTGTGTGTGTGTGTGTGTGTGTGTTTTTAAAATATAATTGTGGATAATTATATTATATTTTAAAAACAATATGTATGCCGCTCCCAATGTGGGGGTACCAAGTTGGTTAAAGGGAAAATTATTCCCAACTCGCATTTTGGTAAAAAATGCACTTTCGTAAATATTTGAATTCATTCAAAACGTATTGCAAAAAAAACAAAAAAAAAAACAAATAACACACACACACACACACACACACATATATATATATATATATATATATATATATATATATATATATATATATATTTGTTTACTGTTTTTGGGGGAAAGAATACCAACAAAGTGCTCGATTACAAAGAAAACTTTTTCGATATAAGAGCTTAATATTTATTTATTTAATTGTATATATATATATATATATATATATATATATATATATATATATATATATATATAATAGTAATCTACAAAAACGTGTTCCACGGTTCTACTGATCGTCAGTGTAGCTCGACGGTTCTAGGATTCGAACCTCAGACCATATGTACTATCGACCGTCGTACATATGCTCTGAGGTTCGAATCCTAGAACAAGTCAAGCTACACTGATGTTCATTAAAACCGTGACGTACGTGTGTGTAGATTAATGTTTTATAAGTAAAATAATGAATAAATAATATCTGTTTATTTGCTTGCGTCCCAAAAATATGGGCGATCTTCTATGGAAAAATATTTTCCTAAATCTGCAAAGTTGGAGACGTTAATAACAGTAGTATGTCTTGAAATGACGGAATTATGATTGCATTGATTCTCCTCCGCCATCTTTGTCATTAAGAATTACTCAACACCCGAGATCGTGACTGCATTGATTCTTCGCCGATTTGATTTACTACCGCCATCTTTGTTCAACATAATATCCCAATACTTAACACTCACCATATAGGAATATATATATATATATATATATATAACTTTTTCAACAAGGAGTCGCCACAATCTACCCAGAAACAAATTAAATAAAGATCGAATATATTTTTTTGTACATTATAATGTTAGACTAGACCGTCTAGACGTACACGTTATTATTCGAAACAGTATTGGCATAAGTGAATTAGAAGTATATAATTTAAATGACAAGCATGGGCGGAGACTCCACAATATTATTTGTATAAATAAATTAAAAGTAAAATTATTGATTCAAAAAACTATACGCTGATGCACTATGACAAAAATATCTATAGCAATAGATATTTTTGTCATTCATTTAACACGCCTAGTCACAGAAAAGAATATTTTTATGGTTTCTTGACATTTTGGCTAAGACTAAAGTGTAGTATCTCTTCTTCACAACATCAGTGCCATATGATGCCGGAGGTTTTCATATAATTATCTCCCTTGAAAAAATTCAAAACTACTGTCAAACATACAAACGCTTGTATGTTAAGTAGGTAGAATAATTTGGTATCCTGATCCGAAAAGTTCACTAAGGAAAAATACTGGCACTGATACGGGCTAGAAAGGTAATTTGTATAGAAACAAAACATATACAGAGAGCAACAGTCGTAGCACATAACGCCAAGATAATCTACTGCAAAAGTACACAGGCCACAACAGGAGTCGGTACCTCTTGATCTATGTATACAGTTCAAAATAGTTCATATCTTGTACATGGGTGAGGCCCCACAACATCTGGTTAATTTTATTACCCAATTTTTGAGCTTTTAAATTTTAAAGAGCAGACGCTAAACATAATCCTCTATTTAATCTTTTTAAAAACATTAGACATTGGGTGAAGTTTTTTCCTTTTTTGTTATCAATTGAGATCTCGATTGGCATAGGTGAGAGCAGCTTTCCAGACAGTTCAGTTCCTCAGTCTAACCTAATCTCATAGCATGCATTGGCATAAATACGTAGGAGATGCTGTTAAGTCTGCTGCAAAAAAAGTTGGTCCCTCTAAAGGGTAAAAAAAGTTTTCATATCTGGCAGTATATTATATATCTTTATAAAGCCACCATTTTCTCGTATATAGGGTACTGTTGTCATATCTGAAATAGTGCACCGACCACTAGCCTCGCCTTTCTCGAAAAGGTGTGAAAAAGAGTTTTTAACCTAATATGCACCACACTGTCTGCCAAGTTCCAATCTTGTCACACCACTCTATGTTGCATCCCTGTGTTTCGTATTATTTGTATTCTTCGAACTACTGTTCTCATCTTGACTGTTATTTTCACAATATTTCAAAGTAAACTGCAACCTATTTTAAATGTATTCTAAGAAATTGAACAATTGCATCATGCCTTCTATTGTATTGTTTTAGGCCAATCAGATTGGCCGATTTTATTCTCTGCAAAGCAGGCTTTTTCTATTTTGTGTGTTTGCTTCTCAGTTTCAGCTAAGGACCTGAACCTGGCGAAGGGGCGGAATCCGCTCCAGTCACATCAAGAAGCCGAATTACAAGAAGGATGTTGAAACTCATCCCCGGCAGGAGGCATGGAGCCTCCAATTTCCATCTCTTTGATATAGTTTATCTCATGCCTAAATAATTAGACACATTACCATGAGTCTGCTAGAGACTTTAAAACAATTTATTTTATGCTTAAATAGAGGCACATCTTCATTAAGTCCATTAAAAGACTTTTATTGATATAAATTACCGTACTAACATTCTCATGGAGTTCTGCATTATGCTGTCAGTGCGAATATTGGATCCTTTACAATCAGAAGGTATCTTATCTACCCCTTCTAAGGCTGCAAACTATTATCTTCAAAGACAGAACAAACCTACTTCCAGTTCCTGTTGAAAAATCAAAGACTATTACCTGACGAGGTTGTTAACAGATCTGTTTACAGAAGCAAAAGATTTTTTAGTAACGGAGGATCAATAGAATCTTTGGTCTTTGTTGTAATTATCTTGTTTTGTTCAAATAGCAAAAAACGGTTAGAAAGATTTTTTTCAGTATCTGGGCGAACTCGGGAATCTTCCTATTGAATTTGGGAATCTGCACAGAATTCCGAACAGAACCCTTTATTTAATCCACGCTTTCGTTCTGTCAGCCATGACTAGGTAGAAGTCCGAAGTAATTAAACGTTCAGTATGAGCAACACTGAAAATACAACTGCCAACTAATTCGGACCCTCTCCAGTCATGGCTGATGGGACGAGAGGATGCTACCCTCGTGGATTCTGTTTGAAATTCTTATACAGATTCCAGAAATTGAAAAAAAAAAATACACCTAAAGAAGGTCGGAGATTACATCGACCGAAACTTTGTGAAAATTACACTCAAGATGAGAATAGTAGTTCAAAGAAACTAAATGATATGAATGATTGATCCTCATCTAAAAAAAAAAAACATGAACCTATTACAGTTGTACCGCTTCACTTGCTAATTGACGAACAACAAAATGCTATGCCGGTTTAACCAGTTTCCTCCAAAAGAGGAAGTTCCATGGGAGTATGAAATTCACAAGCACTCCTCAGTTGCATATATATTCCCGTTTGGGGAGATGATAACGTTAGGTTTTTGCAACTTTTGTAATAAGATGTCAACCTCCTCCATCATACAGCGCCTGGAATTCTGAAATTGGTCCCCCATCTGCTACTGACCAGGCAAGACGTTGCTTAAATTCGGTGATCTAATGAGAACAGGTGTGTCAACGTTATGCCGTACTATACCAGCATGCAGAAATATAAATGTAATATAAACAAACATCTTGTTGCTCAATTCCCCATCCAGCTTGCTCCTAAAATTTCGGGTCCTAATACAGAAACCCGTTATGTTTCAGTGACAATACTTTTTTTTTATTTTGGGGAACAATATTTTGTAAAAACGTCCTTTTAAAATTTTCCCTTTATTTTCAATGTTTCTTTCTGTGATAGGGGGCAATCTGCACAGGGAGTAGGGCAGCAAGATATTTTTTCACATTATGCAGGTAGTTTTTCTTTTTTTTTTTTTTTGCACATTTTAAAATTGATCCAAAGTCGAAATACCTTAAATTTGGAAAGCGATCAAGTTTGACAGAGCAGCAACAACACTCACCTATGGATAAAAAGAAAAACGGAAATTATTGATTTTGAAATATATTCTTGTCAAGAAAAACAATCATGAAATGAGCAAAATATCTAAAACATATTATTATATAATTATGATTGCTTGGTGGGTATGGACTCATGGCGCAACGGATAAATGTGTTTGATGCTAACCAGCTCTTGTTTACAATCTCCTGAAGGTTGGAGTTTCGATTTTTATTGCAGGCAGTAATAATGAAGAAGAAAATCGTATTTTCAATTGGTTCTTATTTTCACAACGTCTCATCCAATGTAACAGTCAACCTATTTTCACGTACATTTTCTTCCGAAATATTATAAATCCTCGAATGCAGAAACCAGCCCAAATAATTAGAAAATACTCATCAAGCACAGGTAAGTTCACACAGAAATAGAAAAAATATAGAAAAGAAAACATTTCACGGAACTAAAACAACAGAAACTGGCAGGATGGAAAGGGGGGTATATTCCATATTTTGGTAAAACATTTATTGGGTGGCTTTCTACCAGTATTTTGTTTAATTTTTGATTTTAAGCGATTATCGATACTCCCTAGATTACTCTAATGTCAATCGTTTTTATTCGTGTTCGAATTTAAGACTTGAAATTACTTGCGTTTCAAAGTAAATAAACGTTTTAAAATAAGTTAAAACAAAAAAAAATCATCCAGGTACGTACAAGAGTAAGTTATCTTGCTTTTGATAAAATTTATTTGTTGCATATTTGTTTTTTGGACATTTTTTCGTTTTGTTGGCAAATGCCTGAAAATTTCAACGGGAAGTGATGAGGGAAAATCTCAACGGGAAGTGATGAAATACAATTTCAACGGAAAGTGACAAAAGAAAATTTCAACAGGAAGTGACGAAAGAAAATTTTAACGGGAAGTGACGAAAGAAAATTTCAACAGGAAGTGACGAAAGAAAATTTCAACGGAAAGTGACAAAAGAAAATTTCAACAGGAAGTGACGAAAGAAAATTTCAACGGGAAGTGACGAGGGAAAATTTGAATAGGAAGTGACGAAATAAAATTTCAACAGGAAGTGACGAAAGAAAATTTCAACGGAAAGTGACAAAAGAAAATTTCAACAGGAAGTGACGAAAGAAAATTTCAACGGGAAGTGACGAGGGAAAATTTGAATAGGAAGTGACGAAAGAAAATTTCAACAGGAAGTGACGAAAGAAAATTTCAACGGAAAGTGACAAAAGAAAATTTCAACAGGAAGTGACGAAAGAAAATTTCAACGGGAAGTGACGAGGGAAAATTTGAATAGGAAGTGACGAAATAAAATTTCAGCGGAAAATGACGAAAGAAAATTCCAACGGGAAGTGACGAAAGAAAATTTCAACGGGAAGTGACGAAAGAAAATTTCAACGGGAAGTGACGAAAGAAAATTTCAACGGGAAGTGACGAAAGAAAATTTCAACGGGAAGTGACAAAAGAAAATTTCAACAGGAAGTGACGAAAGAAAATTTCAACGGGAAGTGACGAAAGAAAATTTCAACGGGAAGTGACGAGGGGAAAATTTAAATAGGAAGTGACGAAATAAAATTTCAACGGAAAATGACGAAAGAAAATTTAAACGGGAAGTGATGAAATAAAATTTAAACGGGAAGTGACGAGAAAAGCTTTACAGATCACCATACATCCTAATTTGTAATCCTTTCCCTCGACATCTGTATCTGCCCTTGATAAAGATATACTTTAGAAATAATTTTCTTTTTCAAAGTCTTTAAAAAGATAGGCTTGATTAGGTTCCAAACGTTACACGCTACACAGACAATTTAACAAATCGATGTTTACGTCTACTCCACCGTGAAACTTGTCATAGCTAATCGATTATTCGTTTGATTTTGTTTTTAGTGGTAATTTGGTTTAACCTTTGTTTCTTCGTATTGAACGACGTTATCACGCCACAAACGTGTAACCTCCAAACTGACTGATATGAATGCGATCTTCAACAAGTTATCTATACATAAATAAACGAAACTCGACTCTTGGTATGTGTGCCTGGCTATATATATATATATATATATATATATATATATATATATATATATATATAACTTTGTTTATTTTTTGGTGTATGCTGATATTCATATAAAAAACCCATTTTCTATTTATTTAAAAAAAAACATACAACTTTGTTATATATGAGTCATGAAATTGCATTTACTAGCAAAAGATCTAGCTAATTTGCATATTTTTTAAACATTAACTTTAATTAATTCCCTATTAGTTTTTTTTTCGCTTTTCTTATGGGATTATCATATTACCTGTAATTATATTCATGCAGATATTCTACATTTTTTATACTTGCGTAATATTTGCGTAAAAAGCTTATAGTAAACACAGACCTCTTTCCCTCTCTCTCTCTCTCTCTCTCTCTCTATATATATATATATATATATATATATATATATATATGTATGTTTAAAAAATTTTACCAACCAACTCCTCTGTCAGTTTTCGGTCTGCAGACATGAAACTTAATATATAGGGTATTCCAACCCATGCAAAACTTTATATTTGGGTTTTAGCCGAGGGAAATCGATATAAATGTGTGAAAATTAAAGAATAGAAATTTGCTAGGTGACGTTCAAACGCCGTCATTACGAATATGCATGCGTAACATAGTCGCTATGGGTCCATGTTTTAACTTTTAGCCTTGCAGCAAACATGTCTTCATAGTCCAGGCATTAACGTCAAAGGAAAAATAAATCATAAGCTAAACGTTTTGGTTTCGATTCTTGGTGGTGATGCACGAGGCATTTTTTTTTCTAACTTTTTAAATCATTACTATATATTGGGTCCAATATAATATAATAATAAATACGAAATCTGCATTAATAAAATATATTTAAGCGTATTTTACGACAGGGCAATGTCGGGCAGCCTGCTAGTATATATATATATATATATATATATATATATATATATATATATATATATATATATATATATATATATATATATATATATTATGACTATTTTTTAAATATTTTACAGACATTAGTGTTTCATCCTTTTGGGAATCATCAGTACAGAGAGTTATGATTACTGCTAGTCAGGAGTTTCGAGCCCGGCCACGAAACAATCTCTGACTCCATCAGCAAGGAGCAAACTATTCGGGCAACGTTAACGGCGACAATATAGTAGAAATAAAAATTTATATAAATCGTAAACGTCATTCCAGAAGGCTGAAAGTGATCACGTGATTTTAACATCACGATCTGCACACATGGGCTTAAGTGATTTCATTTCAACGACTCGAGTTTTGCCCTCATTTGTCTTGGACTTCCGGTTTGTTGGCTGTCATGGCTCTTGTGAGCTGCGACGTTGTTTGATTGGTTGTTTTTGTTTTATGCTTATCAAGCCTTTTCAGGTTAGTTAATGCCGAATCCAGTGATTTTGAAGAAAAGTTTTTTGATAGAATATATTTGTTTGTTTGTTTTTTTTTTCAAGTCGGTTTCTATTTAATCCATAGTTGGGACCCTAACAGGTACTACCACTCCGGGTCAGAGTGGACCTGGGAGCAATGGCAATTAAGGGGTTGCTCTACACTCCCCAAAGCCCGCAAGCCGGGACCTCACCATCGGGTATAGTTTACGGTCATATCCAGGACCACGACTTTAACTGTGTGTGTATATATATATATATACACACACACACACACACATATATATATATATATATATATATATATATATATATATACATGTTGTGTGTCATACATTTTTTCATTTGTATATTTTAATTTTTCGAATAAGAAATGTCCTATTTTAATGAGGTATATACTGTATTTGGATTTAATTTAATGATCTTCCTATTGGAATGAATACATAATTCCTTTTGAAAAATCGATTCACAAGAACGTTTACTACAATAAGCTTCGTATTTTATAAATTTCTAGTCTATTTTCTTACGAATCATTGTTCTAGAAAATTCAAGAAAAATTTGAATGTCTTGACAGTCTTAATAAACGGTGAAATGGACTCAAAATATGAATTTTTACTGGTAAATGAAGATGTAGTCACTAAAATCTACTTGTCCATCATCAACTAGCGAGGGTGACGACGCCCGGTTTGTCCAGTCGTAAAATACGCTTAAATATGATAGTTTAATTTGTCCAAATTTCGTATATATTATTATAGTCGTAGTTTCAAGAGTTAAAAAAAAACGTAAGTATTTGGGTGCCATCAGCTAGAATCGAAACCGAATCTGTAGCATTCAAAGCTGGTGACGTAATCACTTTACCAACATGACACACATAAGAACCGATTAAAAATTAAAAATAAACTAAGATGAATGTACAAAATGTACTACGTCTTTTTCAACTTTGACCCATTTTTGGCCCCTTAAAAACTATTTTAACTCGCTAAAGACCTGATAAGTGTTGAGACATTATGTTGAACAGAGTGCAGTCTCGATACTGAGTGTGAAGTAATTTCCAGTAACAAAGATGGCGGCTAAGAATCAAATGCGGTTCGTTACCTAGCCAACAGCAAACTGATTGAAGCCAAAATTCGACAATTTTTTATAGTAACTTTGGAAGATTTTCATTGGTTGATTACCACAACCGGTGGTTATAAAAACGATTGGAGTCAAAAACATTTTACAAGACCCATGAAAAAGCAGTCCATAAAAAATCCAATCATTTGATGCCCCAAGCGCCGCTCTGAAACCTTTAGTTTTGGAAGAGATAGAATTTGAAAATATGGAGACAGGCAGACATATAGCCTTTTATATATTAGATTTATAAATGCTCTGGAATTACAAATAAATATCTATTCAGCTTAAACTCTGAGAGTTTGACGACAAAAAAATAAATATAACCATATATATATTTCTGTGGAAATAAAGTATATCTTTATAATATATACCAAACCTTATTTAAGAAGCTCAATGTAATTACAGAGCAATATAGTGAATGAATGACAAAAAGTTATATTCCAAAGTTCATGATGTTGACCATCTTATAAGTTATTCTTTTAATTCAGTTGACATTTACAATTCTTGACAATATCTGTTTCGTAGTACAAAATCATTCAATTATTATATAAATTCGTGAATCTATTTTGCTATTTACTCATCAGAAGAAATAGCAACAATCAATCCATCAAAAAGGAAATAAAGTGTGATTTGACATGATTAAAAATTCGAAAATTGGAAGAGAAGCTGCAAATACCTTTTAATATGTCTCCAGTACGCCATTTTTAATTTGAATTGGTGCTACGAAACATATACTGTCAAGAACTGTGAATGTCAACTGAATTAACAGAATAAATTATAAGATGGTCAACATCATGAACTTTGGAATATAGACTTTTGTCATTCATTCACTATATGTGTGTGTGTCTGTTAGTCTTGAGTGATGTATCTAAATTTGAAAGCAGACACCATTATTTTGCTGACCGAAGTTTGCATCATATAATATCCTTCCGCCTATTGTCGTCTGCATAGATTTCCACAGTCCCATAAGGTGATAGGAAAGTTAGAAAACTTTGTTTGCTTAATGGAAACGGGAAGGCAGACACGAGTGGACCTATTGTATATTAAAACCTGTCGACAAAGTGGTGTGATAACGCTGCCAGCTGAATAATAGTGCGCCTATACACGGCCGGACTCGACAGAAATTCTTGAGAGCGATAGCAACAATAGTTTCGGTATTCATGGAAATTCTATGCTTTTAAGATGTCATAATAAGTAAAGTTGGTAGAGAGTAGCAATTTGGATGCTGCCTGTCTATGCTGACTTTGGTTGCGTTTTCGGATAATGCGATCGTCAGAAGACTTGTAAATAGCCACACTGATGAATGTTAGGGAACATGAAACATATATCCGTAGATTGTATCTGAGTTTTGAATCTCAGATTGATGCGCTTGTTACATCTTGAAATGAAAAACAGGTATCTTTGAACTTAAATTATATATATATATATTTGTAGAAATATATTTTCTTATAATATTTATCAATCCTTATTTAAGAAGCTCAATGTAATTACAGAGCAATATAGAGTAAATGAGAAAAGGTTATTTTTCAAAATTCATGATGTTGACCATCTTATAATTTATTCCTTTAATTCAGTTGACATTTACAATTCTTGACGGTATCTGCTTCGTAGCGCAAAATCAATCACTTAATTATTATATCAATCAGTGAATCTATTATGCCCTTAACTCCTGAAAAGAAATAGCAACAATCAATCCGTCAAAAGGAATTGAAATGTGATTTGACATGGTGAAAATCCGAAAATTGGAAGATTAGCTCCAGATACCTTTATATTTTTCCATTACGCCATATTGAATTTTTATCAAACAAAGCCATTAAACCCAACTATTCGTACTAACAATTTTAATTAATTTCAGATTCATAAATTAAATAAAATCGGTCTTTGTTTCTGAAGTAAAATATATTTATACATATTTTTCGAAGGGGCAATGGCAGGCGGCATACTATATAGCATAGTGTGTGTTGTGTGTATATATATATATAATATATGTATATATATATATATATATATATATATATATATATATATATATATATATATATATACTAGCAGGGAGACCCGACGTTGCCCGGGATTGAATGATAATCAACGCATGTTTCAGAATCCTATATTTAATTGTCATCGAAATTAGTGAAATCGGCCACGTTTCAATCAAATTGATCGATTTCTAAGCTAAGAACCCATCCCAGTGCACCGGGAGAAAGCTCCATATGCCCCTTCGCCATGACATAATCCACTATACATTGTATTCTACATTAGAGAACCTACTGTTGATTTTATAAAATTATATTTATATATAATGGCTTTAATTAAAATTTAAAATGTAAAAGTCAAGTATCATGGTTCAATTATATTTATATATCTTTATATACTGGCAGGGCGACCCGACGTTGCTCGGGATTGAATGATAATCAACGAATGTTTCATAATCCTATATTTTATAATAATTTATAAACCGTTTATAACGTGTTTATAAAGCGAACTTGTTTTGAACCGCTGTTTAAAGCACTCACAATTTTCTTGAAGAGTCATGATATTATGAAGCAGCTGTTTCTGGAGGAAAATAAAAAAATTGTTTTCACCCTTCTTGAGTTGAGCTCTCTGTGGAGAGAGATCACACGTTCCCACTTTGAGTAAATGCATAGCTCATTGCAAAAGAATAAATATTCTAGGTGGCTGATAATTGTGAAGCATTTATAGATTTCCCTTACAGCATAAGGGATAAAGTACGCGACAGCTTGTATAGGGATCAAGTTTCAAATTGTAGTTTGAAGCACTTGCCATTTTCTAGCTACCCTGCAGAGACGTGATATGGCAAAACAGCTCTCTGTGGATGAACAAAAAATTGTTTCCATCCTCTTGAGGTGAGTTCTTTATTAAGGAGTATCAATGGTTCCCACTTGGTGTAAATGCTTAATTCTTTGTAAATGAATAGAACACTCTAGGTGACTGATAATTGTGAATCTATAAGCTTTTATAGAGCTCTCTTACATGTAGTAGTAGATACTGGTATTAGTGATAACGTACTCAAATGTTGACACGTTGATTGAGTTTCGAATCATCTGCACAGCAATAACAAAAGTGAAAGAGGGGTACGTGATATATATATATATATATATATATATATATATATATATATATATATATAGCCAGTAGAGTTTAGTTTCCTAGAAGTACATCCAATGAAACAACATGTGTCTACCAAAATAGTGCTCAATGAGTGAACAGAGCAGGTATATTAATTTTATTTATACAAACATTAATAGCTACATATGTGCATACATGTTTCTGTAAGCACCCACGTTGGGGGATTACGTCTTCAGGCCAAGAATTACCGTCGAAAAAATTAATATATATATATATATGGATTTTCCTTGTACAAATGGAAATTCCTTTAACTTTCTTGAAGTTTCACATTTGAATTTTACCATCATTGGATTTTTTATTTTCCACCAGACTATCCATTCATGTGTAATCACCTTTTTCTTTACCATATTCCCTCTGCTTAACTTATTTTGTTTTCAAGTAAGATCTTTGACTTACTTGTTGCTTCATCAAATACTTCTGCATGCAAATTCCAATCCCGCATTTTGCTAATTCCTACCCTCTGATGAGAAGGAAAGTATTTCTTCGAAACTCCGCGGATTAAGGACTATCCATTTATCTAGTGTTTCCTTTTCAGATTAAATATGTTTTTAACTCATTTCAAAGTGTTTTTTTAACATATTTTATTAACTGTTTGCTCATATATATATATATATGTATATTGGTTATTTGTTCCCCTATAAACTAGATACTGAAATTACTAAAATTAAGGAATTTGTAATCGATAATGGTTACCAAGAATTCTTGATTGATGAATGTATCAAATTCCAAATCAATCAATTTAATAAAGATGTAACATTTGGCCCTTCAAAGTTTCCTGTTTATCTTAAGTTGCAGTGGATTGGTGAAGAATGTGTCCCGCTCATTAATAAGCTTAAACAGACTATTAGCAACTGTTTTCCGTCTGTTGTACCTAGAGTTGTCTTTAATACGAAACCTGCATTTTCTTCTTTCAAAAAGGACGGTTTGCCTTGCACTAAACTTAGTAATATTATATAGAAATTCCAATGTAAGTGTGATGCTGTCTATGTCGGGTGAACCAGTGTCCATTTTGAAACAAGAATTGGACAACATGCTCCTTCAGATTTTCGAAATAAAAATAAAAACAAAATTATCCTAAACCTCATCCACAATAATTTGGATTCCTCTATTGGAAATCATTTATTGGATAACCCAAAATGTGGGCAGGCTTATAAGGACGACTTTTTTTCAATTTTATTTCGAGGCCGATCGAGCAGTCATTTGAAAACTCTCGAATCCGTCTCTATTGTATGACTTAAACCCTCTTTCTTTAGGCAGAAACACCCTAGACCTGTTTGGCGAATTGTAGAGGTATTTAGATGTTTCCCTATTCCCTTTTTCCTCCTTTTTTTATCCCCGTACATTTATACATGGATTATCATTCCCCATTCGTGATAGTTTAATATATATATATATATATATATATATATATATATATATATATATACTAGCGGGGGTACCAGGCGTTGCCCGAGTGTTTCTTTCCGGGACGGGGGGGGGAGTTTTAAAAAATGTTATGGTAGGTAAGTAGGAAGGATCAAACCCGGAGTCATGAGTAAAAGTAGGAAAATAAAGTGTGAAAAAAAAAAAAAAAAAAAAAAAAAAAAACATCTGCAACGTTAACAGTTCGGCCACCAAGAAAAGTCCATTCCAGTTGTTTAGGAAAAAAAAAACAAAAAAAACGACTACGGTAGGTCGGCGCGAACGTGAAAATATAATGTGAATTGTCCAGCACGCTAACCACTACGCCACAGAGCACTGCAGCTTAGTTTAGTGATTTTAAATAACTTCACATGAAAGAAGCCAAACCGGTGTTCTCTTCTCAACTGTTCCTTGTGAACGATCCCCAAACGGTGTTAAGTGGTGGCAGGGGAGGAGGAATTTATTAGAGAGAAAATATTTTACCACTTCCATTGATCTTAACCGATTTTGGCCGTGACTTCTCAGCAGAAAAAGTATAGAAATCTAAGATTATCGAGGAATTTGAGAAATAATAAGCCTATAACACACTTCAGATATTCTTCTGCCGTTGTGCATATTATATTTGCATGAAATATCTTGATTTTTAACCCTATTAATGTCAAAATCAGACGGGAAAAATGAGTTCATTTTATTTATATAGAGAAGATATATATATATATATATATATATATATGTATATATATATTCATAATATTATATATATTAATATTATTTATTATATATATATATATATACGTTAATTCATTTTATTTTATCCTTTCCCCCACCTTTTCCTGTACATATATTTTATTATAATTGTAAATTAAGCCTTCCCATGTTCATTATTACTTTTACTTTTCTCTCCCATATTTTCTTTTTTTTTTAAAGTTTGAAAATTCCATCGTTGGTCCTTGATGCGGATGGCGAAAGACGTCTAGGATTTAAGAGAATTCTTTTTTCCGCTATTTGTAAATTTTGTACAACAAACAAACTCATATATATATATATATATATATATATATATATATATATATATATATATATATATATATTATAGAAATGAGGGACAACGCAATGAAAGTTTCATTTATTTGTCATTTTCGTTAGTAGCTTTAGTAGAAGAGAAAGACTTATTAGTATGAGAATTCATTGAAAGAAAGAGAAAATGTTCAATGTGTTTCAATATAGATTTAATATTATGCCGGCTGGTAAGAAAAGAGAATAGTTCAGTGTCCGTGCGCGCACGTGTTTATAGCTAGTAGTTGCTGGAACAAAGGAAGCCGGTTAAAAGAGAATGAAAGGGGCAAGAGTTTTCCGTGTGTTGACATGTTTCGTGCGTGAATGTGAGTTGTATCATCGAGGACAGTTCTTTAGCATGACAAAGAATGTTCATTTGGGTGCAGCACGTGGAAGCCAGTAGTAGTTTGAAAGGAAGCTTGTTTTGTACTCACGTTAGTCCTGGGGTGGGGGAGCAAAGACCCCCGGCGATGTTTGCTGTTAGGCAGACCAGCGAGCAAAAAAGGAAGAAGGGTTCGTGATTTCGTCTTTTATATACTCGGACACTTGACCGAGAGCTGGCCTGCGATTGTAAAGCCAGGGAGAAAATGGATTTCAAATCTCGCGGTTGTGAGAAGTAGTTTCTGCCTGTATGTAACAGGTGTCGGCTGCTACAATATATATATATATATATATATATATATATATATATACGCGCACACACACATACATATATATATATATACGCACACACAGACACACATCTATCTATATACAAATATATATATATATATATATATATATATATATATATATATATATATATACGAGAGGTGTGCAAGAAGTAATGTCCCTGGCCCACTTCCCATAGCAGTAGAGCAACGAAACTTGTCACAGTTATTAGTGTTTCTCTACATAGGACCCACCCAGAGTTATGCATTTCTCTCATCGTTTGATGCAGCTTTGGAGACTGTTTTTGTAGAACACCCCAGGTGAGTCCTCCAACCACGACCTGACTTCAGAAATCAAGGCTGCATCATCTGGGAAACGCTTTCCTTTCAAAAACAACTTCATGGCTGGGAAAAGATGAAAGTCAGAGGGTGCAAGTTCAGGAGAAAAGGGAGGATGGGGAAGGATTTCATAACCACACGCCCGTGCTTCTGATCTGGCGGCAAGCAAGTTGTGGATCCGAGCATTGTCCTGCAGGAGGAGGGTATCTTTGCTGATCTTGCCCCGCCTCTTAATTTTGATAGCTTCCCTTAATTTCCTCAAAAGTGAAGCATAATAGGCTCCTTTAACTGTGGTACCCTTTCCCAGGAAATCTTTCATCACTACTCTGTCCTGGTCCCAGAAGACATGCCAGAGGAGGGCTGCACCCTTGCCTTCTTTGGAGGTAGTGAATCCAAGTGCTTCCACTGCATTGACTGGGCTTTGGTCTCTGGATCATAGTGATGAACCCAGGTTTCATCCTCTGTAATCAGTCTTTTGAAAAACTTTGACTCATCTTCTTGGCACATCTCCAAATTCATCCTCGAGCACTCGACGCGTTCTCGCTTCTGGAATGGTGTGAGCAACCTGGGAATCTATCTGGCAGACACTTTATGCATGTGCAAATGGTCATGAATGATAGTTTCCACTGACTCTGTACTAATCTTGACATCTTGGGCTATTTGGCGAATAGTAATGCGCCGATCTTCCAAAATTGCAGCCTCAACTTGACGGACAAATGCCTTATCAATGGCAGAAGGGGGGCGACCAGGTCTGGGAGCTGTTTCCACGGACTGCCGGCCATGGTTGAATTCACGATGCCAGCGTTTTAACAGGTCATATGATGAGGCATTATCACCATAATTTTCTTTAATTTCATCAAAAGTCTCCTGTGGTGTACGTCCTTTCAAATACAAAAAACTGGATCACTGCTCGACATTCAGCAGGCTCCATTTCACACCTGACTCAGTTCAAACACCTGTAAAACAGAAACCACAATTAGTTCAGAGCTGTAATTTACCACATAATCCGTAGAGATATAAATCATTGCACATGCAAAATTTCAGCTAGATCAGACTATTGGAAGAGGGCCAGGGTCATTACTTATTGCACGCCCTTCGTATATATATATATATATATATATATATATATATATGCACACACACATATATTTACATAGAACTCTATTACATCATTAGCTGTACCCTGCCACGCGTTGCTGTGGCTCGATTTGGTGTAATGGAAAAATCCCCATATTAAGAACGCCTCTAACCTCCCCATATTTAGAACGGCTTTTGGAATGAATACCAAATTTCTCCCCATGTTAAGAACTGCTTTCGGAATAAACACCCCCAACCTACCCATGTTAAAAATTGTTGAGGTGGACCTAATGTGAAAAGTTACTTTTTTTTTTTTAATAAATTGTTAGTTGAAAGCACAGGATAGTTACCAAACTCCATCCCCTCCCGATGGTAAGAATGGCTAAAAAAAATAATGGTTTTCTTGGTAGAAACTTATCTGTATTTCACCTAACAATTTCTTTAACGAAGAAAAAGCATTCATAATTTCTTATAGAAAAACTACATCTGTTAAAAAAAAAGTGTACTTTCAATTTTGTTAAAAGTTTTCTGAAAAAGAAAAAAGAAAAAAACTTTAACCTAACAATTTACGGTAAAAAAAGCAAAACCCCAACAATCGACTGACGTATACTTTCACAAGTGCTTTTTTTTAATTTCACGATATTTTATTTTTTAATAATAAAATGTTAGTTCATAGCACAGTATAGTTACAAAACACCCTCACCTCTCCAATGAAAAAAATAAAATAAAAAAAGGTATTATTTCAGCACGATACCAAAAAATGCAGAAAAAAAAACTGTACTTTCACCTAACAATTTATAGTTTAATAATAAAAATAAAATTTTGGGTACTTATATATTTTTTGTTCCTGTGCTGAAATAATAATGTTATTATTTTGAAAGGCATTCTTAACATGGGAAGGATGTTTTTTTTTTAACTAATATGTTCTTACACGTTACATGTAACAAAAATGAAAGATATCGAAAAACTTTAATTTAACCTAAAGAAAGAGAGCGGCATTTTTTGAGTGTTTATTGGCTGATAACCCCTGAACCCCGGGACTATTTTCCATTTCACAGCCCTAGCCTTCGTTTACGTTACACACGTACATAAACGAAGGCTGGTAAGTATGCATGCGCGTAACGAACTGCATAGTTACAAAACCTCTTTGCCAATAAACACGAAAGAAAATGCCCACTCTTTCAGGTGGCCAGAAAGTGGGTGCTCATAAATTAACGTGGAGAAGAGATCACACACTTTTCATGAAAAGTATTTTTGTGAGACGGAAACGGTTTGCAGATTCGTTTTTAGCACACCGAAATCTACAAAGAAAGTATTTTGTTATATACGAACGTGAGACGGAGCTTCTACCCCCCCCCCCAAAAAAAAAATGAGAAAAAATTAAAAAAAAAAAGAAGCCCCCCCAAAATGGATTCTAAGTTCCGCATTTACGAAAAATATTTTTATTTTATTTACCAGGCGTTTGCCGGGTTTTTGTAGGTTTGTGTGTGTAAAAGGAGGGTGGGGGTAAAGTAAAGAATAAGCGAATAATAACCCTGTTTCAATAAAAGAAACGATGGTAAACTTGCAAAAGAAATGTGAAAAACGAAGACAGAGAAAAAAAAACAGCGAACAAAGCGAACTAAAGCGGAAATGATGTATTATATATGTATTATATGTTTATTATAGGTATTATATGTTTATTATATGTATTATGTATTTATTATATGTATAATATGTTTATTTATAAAAAACATGGAAAGAATCCTTGTTTTTTTTTGTTTTTTTTTTAGTGTAGAAATGTTGGGAAATAAATGGTAAAAAAAGCAACGTAAAAGTAACGTAGTGCGTTTCACCCAAATTACAATCCAGTTTTTTTTTAAACCGAAGGTGGTGTTCGTTCGTAACTGTCCCTTCTAAATGATAACGAACGGTGTAAATGGGTGGCGGTGGAAGGAGGAATTCATTAGAGAGAGAAGAGTTTACTACTTCCATTGATCCTAACCGATTTTTGCAGTGGACTCTCACCAGAGAAAATATAGGAGTCTACGATCAGTGAGGTAGTGGAGAGGTAATATGCCTATAACACATCTCAGATATTGTGCTGCAGTTTGTGCATGTTACATTTGCATAAAATATCTTGATTTTTAATCCTATTAAGGTCAAACCTGGAGGGGGAAAATGAGTTCATTTTATATATAATATTATTACATTACTAACTGTACCCTGCCACGCGTTGCTGTGGCTCGATTTGGTGTAATGGAAAAATACCCATATTAAGAACGCTTTTAACTTCCCCATATTTAAAACGGCTTTTGGAATGAATGCCACATTTCTCCCCATGTTAAGAACTGCTTTCGGAATAAACACCCCCAACCTACCCATGTTAAAAATTGTTGAGGTGGACCTAATGTGCAAAAGTTACTTTTTTTTAAATAAATTGTTACTTGAAAGCACAGGATAGTTTCCAAACTCCATCCCCTCCCGATGATAAGAATGGCTAAAAAAAATAACGGTTTTCTTGGTAGAAACTTATCTGTATTTCACCTAACAATTTCTTTAACGAAGAAAAAGCATTCATAATTTCTTATAAAAAAACAACATCCGTTAAAAAAAAAGTTTACTTTCAATTTTGTTAAAAGTTTTCTGAAAAAGAAAAAGAAAAAAACTTTAACCTAACAATTTACGGTAAAAAAACCAAAACCCCAACAATCGACTGACGTATATTTTCACAAGTGCTTTTTTTTAATTTCACGATATCTTATTTTTTAATAATAAAATGTTAGTTGACAGGGCAGAATAGTTACAAAATACTCTCCCCTCTCCAATGGAAAAAATAAGAAATAAAAAAAAGGTATTATTTCAGCACGATACCAAAAATGCAGAAAAAAAACTGTACTTTCACCTAACAATTTATAGTTTTAATAATAAAAAAAAACACTTTGGGTGCTTATATATTTTTTATTCCTGTGCTGAAATAATAATGTTATTCATTTGAAAGGCATTCTTTACATGGGAAGGATGTTTTTTTAACTAATCTGTTCTAACACCTTACATGTAAAAAAAAAGAAAGATATCGAGAAACTTTAATTTAACCTAAAGAAAGAGAACGGCATTTTTGAGTGTTTATTGGCTGATAACCCCTGAACCCCGGGACTATTTTCCATTTCACACCCCTAGCCTTTGTTTACGCTATACGCGAGCATAAACGAAATCTGGTAAGTATGCATGCGCGTAACGAACTGCATAGTCAAAAAACCTTTTTGCCAATAAACTCGAAAGAAAATGCCAACTCTCTCAGGTGGCCAGAAAGTGGGTGCTCATGTTAAGATAAATTAACATGGAGAAGCGATCAAACACTTTTCGAAAAAGTAATTTGTTCATATGAAAAATATTTTTGTGAGACGGAAACGGTTTGCAGATTCGTTTTTAGCACACCGAAATATACAAAACAAGTATTTTGTTATATACGAACGTGAGACGGAGCTTCTACCCCCCCCCCCAAAAAAAAATGAGAAAAAATTATAAAAAAAAAGAAGCCCCCCAAAATGGATTCTAAGTTTCGCATTTACGAAAAATATTTTTATTTTATTTACCAGGCGTTTGCCGGGTTTTTGTAGGTTTGTGTGTGTAAAAGGAGGGTGGGGGTAAAGTAAAGAATAAGCGAATAATAACCCTGTTTCAATAAAAAAAAAGAAACGATGGTAAACTTGCAAAAGAAATGTGAAAAACGAAGACAGAGAAAAAAAAACAGCGAACAAAGCGAACTAAAGCGGAAATGATGTATTATATGTTTATTATATGTTTATTATATGTATTATATGTTTATTATATGTATTATATGTTCATTTATAAAAAAATGGAAAGAATCCTTGTTTTTTATGTTTTTTTAGGGTAGAAATGTTGGGAAATAAATGGTAAAAAAAGCAACGTAAAAGTAACGTAGTGCATTTCACCCAAATTCCAATCCAGTTTTTTTTAAACCGAAGGCGGTGTTCGTTCGTAACTGTCCCTTCTGAACGATAATGAACGGTGTAAATGAGTGGCGGTGGAAGGAGGAATTCATTAGAGAGAGAAGAGTTTACTACTTCCATTGATCCTAACCGATTTTGGCAGTGGACTCTCACCAGAGAAAATATAGGAATCTACGATCAGTGAGGTAGTGGAGAGGTAATATGTTTATAACACACCTCAGAGATTGTGCTGCAGTTTGTGCATATTACATTCGCATGAAATGTCTTCATTTTTAATCCTAATAAGCTCAAACCTGGAGGGGGAAAAATAAGTTCATTTTATATATAAAAGAAGAAGAAGAAGAAGAAGAAGAAGAAAAAGATAGAAGATAGATAGATAGAAGAAGAAGAAGATAGAATATAGAAGAAAGAAGAAGAAGAAGAAGGAAGAAGAAGAAGATAAAAGAAGAAAGAAGACTAGAATAGATAGAAGAAAAAGAAGAAGAAAAAGATATATAGAAGAAAATAGATAGAAGATAGAAGAAAGATAGATAGATAGATAGATAGATACAAAGTAGAAGATACATAGAAAAAGATAGATAGAAGAAGAAGACAGATAGAATAGATAGGAAGAGGATAGATAGATAGAAGAAGATAGATAGATAGATAGATAGGAAGAAGATAGATAGATAGATAGATAGAAGATAGAAGAAGAAAGAAAAGAAGATAGATAGATAGATAGATAGAAGACGAAGAAGATAGTAGAGAGATAGAGAAAGAAAGAAGATAGACAGAAGATAGATAAAAGAATATAGAAGAAGAAGATAGAAGAAAAAATATAGTTAGATAGATAGATAGAAGAAGACGAAAGAAGCAGATAGATAGATAGATAGATAGATAGATAGAAGAAATAAGATAGAAGAACAGATAGAAGAAGATAGGTAGACAGAAAGAAGATAAGAGAAGAGAAGAAATAGATAAAATAAAGACGAGAATAGAGAAGAGAAGATTAATAATTATTCTCTCTCTCTCTATCTATATATATATATTTGTGTGCATGTACACACACACACACACACACACACACACGCATACACACACACACACACACACACACACACACACATATATATATATAGATTAAGTAAAGAAGATAAAGAATAAAGTTACATGTGATCTTTATTACATTATCAAGTCAATGAGGGTTACAGAAATTCTATTTAACTTATATATTGGAACTTATTCTATTTTTTTGCTTCTTTTAGTCGAAATAGCATTGCCTAAATAGGTTTCACCCTTATTTTTGTTGCTGTATTTGAAACCTTTATTGACTTGATAATGTAATAAATTTCCTATGTAACTTCACTTTTTATGGTCTTAACTTATTCTATTTTTTATCTATTTAATCAGATGAAGCTTTGTTTTTATCCTGAGAATTTTCTCTTATTAAAAACATTTTTTCAGCTTAATTTTATTACTGTGTATATATATATATATATATATATATATATATATATATATATATATATATATATATATATATATATATGTATATATATATATGTGTGTGTGTATATATATATATATATATGTGTGTGTGTATATATATATATATATAAATATGTGTGTGTGTATATATATATATATATAAATATGTGTGTCTGTATATATATATATATATATATATATATATATATATATATATATATATATATATATATATATATATATATATATATATATTATCTGCAGTCTTTAAATTTGATATATAACGCATTCAGACTCGTGGAATATTTTTTAATCCGAAAAAAAAAAGAGACTGCTAAGAGGTCCAAATTGATTTTAATGGTGAATGCTCTGACAAACTGCAGATACTTGTGCCCACACGACGCAGACACCCTCGACAAACCCGACAGGCAGCTAAATCCCACCCCCACACAGTAGAGATCCCTAGATGTAAAAGATCTTTCTACTCCAGTTGTTTCTTCCCCAGAACCGCTAGACTCTGGAATTCCATTCCAGGATCCTGCTTCCGTAACTGTACTGACATGCAGAAGTTCAAGTGCAACGTGAACCGACATCTTGCTGCCCAAATCCCTACATAGTGTCCCAGTAGTTGCTGACCCTGATAGTAGCATCCTACACCTGAGTGGCAATGTGACTTGTTTCAGGTGAAAATGTGATAAAAAAAATTTTTTTTAATGGATACTTATCTGTTTATCAACTGTTAATACTAAGTAGGTTTGGAAACACTTTTTAAAGAACGTGTCAAGCTGGCCTAATGGTTATAGTACTTGACTCACGGTCTTCAGGTCTTCGTTTCGATATCATCTACAGTATTTTTCATTTTGCTTACAAGAAGTGAACTATTTAGAAAAAACATGATACTCGCATACACATGTCTTAGTTGCTGTATGAATTAAAATATAATATTTATGCGTATTTTACGACCAGCCAACAACGGCCGGTTTGCTAGAATATGTATATTGTTAGATTCAGCCACTCTGATGAGTCAAAGACGACGAAACACGTGTCAGTAGATAATTATATTTTTTAAATTATAATATACTAGAATCCTCTCTGGGGAGGGGGCTAATCTCTCTTATATCCGGGCTGTTCTTATATTCGGATTACACTATACATTAACAGAGGCTCTAATTTGGGTCCAGAGAAAATGTCTTATATCCGTTTTCTTATATTCAGGTCTCTTATATCCGGGTTACACTGTATATATCCCTATATATATAAAATGAACTCATTTTTCCCTACTGATTTTGACCATAATAGGATTGAAAATCAAGACATTTAATACAAATGTAATATGCACAAACTTAAGCACATTATCTGAGGTGTTTTATAGGCCTATTACCTCTACACTTCCTCGATAATCGTGGATTCCTATATTTTTTCTGGTGAAAGTTCAAGGCCAAAATCGGTTACAATCTATGGAAGTTGTAAAATCTTTTCCCTCTATTAAATTCCTCCTACCCTTGATGCCACTTACACCATTGCGGATTTGTTCACAAGGGACAGTACGAAGAAACACCGGTTTGGAATCTTAGCTGCTAAAAAAAAAAAAAATGGAATGGACTGCGTGAAACGCACCATTGGATTTAAGCGAATCGAAGGGTTATTTATGCCAGTTTTTTTCTTTTTTCCATTTTTTGCTTTGCGCTGTGTTCTTCTGTTTCCATTTTTCAGAACACGTCCATCATCTTTTCCCCTGATTTATTTTTGGAAGAAGTTTTACGTTTGTTCGTTTTATTCATTTTTTTTTTTTTTTTTTGGTTTTGCCGATTATATACACAAATTTAACATCGTTTTTCCTTTTATTTTCATTTTGATTTTAAAACAGGGTCGCTTCTTCGCTTATTCTTTACTTTACATCACCCCCCTTACACACACACCTTCAAACAACCGGGCAACTCCGGGTGCCCCCGCTAGTATATATATATATATATATATTCTTGCAAAACTTGCCATTGTTCTTCATTTCATGTTTCAATTGTAGTACATGAATTTCACTTCCACGTATTTACCCTGAGCGTGGCGAAAACCGGCCAAGTAAATTAATATAATTTCCCCATTTTGTTCTTGTTTTTATCAATTTCCAATCTCACTACTTCCAGTTTCCAATCCCAAACTTCCTGTTTGTCGAATACTTTCATTACCGTTTATTATGACAACCCGTTTACATGGCTGCATTAGTATTTAAATTCACTTCCATCTAAATGTTATTTGTTGATGGCCGAGAGGAAAATGATAGTCCAAAAGCTATGATTGACTTTATTGATTAGTTTCGAATCTCCCGGCTAACAGTAATTATTACTTCCTGCACCGATAATTGCATAAGAATGCAAAACTAGTGTCCGTATGTATAAAAAATTATTAATATTTATTGAAAAAATATTTTAGCATTTATATTTTAAGATATACCTCCTTTATAACATCATCGAAATTGTTTCACTAGTGCTATCAGATTAGGCTGTCTGAAGATATTGGCTTTCTGAGACGAAATGCACCTATCATGTTCCGTATAACCGAAAACAAAAACAACCCACCATTTCCCCAGTTTCTTTCTTTCAATTTCCTCTTTCTATCTCCCCCTCTTTCTGACTGGTTTCCTAACTTGAAATGTACCAAACATTAATACTGTAATCCTTTCCCCTCTCCCATTGCAAAACTCATTCATGCTCTGCAGGGCAGGGAACAAAAACGATAAAATCCACTATAAAACAACCAAACCAAAAACTACAAACTAGCGATTGAAGATACAAAAATCTTGAAGAATAAAAACTTTCTTCAAAATAACTGAATGCAACATGAATACAATAAGGAGTCTAGACATAAGGTTTAGCATCATAGAATCTCGATTTTAATCTTTGTAAAAATGTATAAAAATCGTGCAGATCTGTTCTCTGCATTGCTTATGAATTAACACAGATTCTTCTCGAATCCACCCGTGTGTCTGATAATAACTAACAGTATGTAAGTTTCTGAGACCTTTTTCTTACAACTTGCTCAGAAATATGGTTTTCAGAACCAGATGCTTTTAATGATAAATAAGTTTCATTATGTCGCCTGACGATGACTTTTGGTTCTTGCTAACCAAATGACTGTAACATTAGCATATTCAGTGTAGATTTAATGTAATATTAGTCTATATGAATAAAAATATTATATTTTACTCTTTGTTATTGAGCACTCTTAATTTAATTCATGAGTTTCATCTCTTGAATACTTTTAACTTGGTATATATATATATATATATATATATATATATATATATATATATATATATATATATATATATATGTATAAGGAATGAAAAAATATTCCAGCGGTGGTTGACGTTATGTTTAAAGAAAAAATCGAAAAAAACCGAATGAAATTATTTAAAAAAATCAACGTTTCGTCCTTGTTTCAGAGGACATCTTCAGTCTTCAATTATCCTGAAGATGTCCTCTGAAACAAGGACGAAACGTTGATTTTTTAATAATTTCATTCGTTTTTTTTTTATTTTTTCTTTAAACATATATATATATATATATATATATATATATATAATTATTTTGAACTCATTCCATTTGTCATTTTTTCCAAGGAATTCTGCCTTTTGGATCATTTTGGACCATCTTACAGTTATGCGATTCCTTTGGAACTTACCTGTTGGATTGGAAGTTTTTAATTCGACCGTGTTTGGATTTTACCATTCTTGGATTTTTTACCCTTCACCGGACTATCCATTCATGTGAAATCTTTTTATCATTTTTTATTTTACCTCCTATTCCCCTTACCTCACCCTTTTTTTTTAACCAAGTAAGATCTGTGACTTACTTGTGGTTTCATTAAATACTTTTACATGCATAATCCGATCCCGCATTTTGCTAATTCCTGCACTCTGATGAGAAGAAGAGTATTTCTTCGAAACTCCGCGGATTAAGGACTATCCACTTATCTTGTGCTTCCCTTTTGAAATTAAATATGTTTTTAACTCTTTTTCAAGATGTTTTTTTAACATGTTTTATTAATCATTTGTTCATATTATAAGCTCTATTTCCTTTTCGGTTTTATTGAGCTTTTACATCTGGTTGAAATTACTTTACTTGTAAATATTAACTCAGCCTGCACTGATGATTCCCAAACAAAAGGATGAAACATTAATGTCTGTAGATATTTAATAATTATTATAGTAAAGCTGTTTTGTTTTTAAATCCCCGAAACAGTGTTTCATGGTAAACAACTGATGATCCCTTGAAAAAAAAAATTGGTATTATAGTAAATTCGAGAGAGTTGATGCAGTGATTGCAGGTGATTAAATGACTTACTGACTAGATGGGTTTTTTTTAACGAATGATAAAAAGTAATTTTTTGTATAGTTTCAAATGTTAAAAACTTCAAAGACTATCTATCTATCTATATATATATATATATATATATATATATATATATATATATACAGGGTGACCCCCCCAAAAAAAACGGGCCCCAACTCTAATTAGGTCCCGTTTCTTAGTGTTTTGTCCGAATGAAATGAAACTTTGGTCATAACTAGTTTATTATATTCAAAACATCACATCAAAACATTAGGGTCTTTGGCCTTTTTTTCTCCCTTGTACAGCATATGTTCTAGATATACTTTCTATGTTTTTTGTATTTTTTTTTATCAACCTGTATATACATATATATATTTAAAGGTTATAAGGGTTTTTGAGGCATGAAAATAATGTTAGTTTTTGTATTTAATATTAAATTTAAAAAAAGTAACATCGTTTTTCATGCTTCAAAAACCCTCATAACCTTTAAATCAGTATCCTAGAAGCATACGTGGACGTTTAACATTATATATATCTATATATATATATATATATGTTGTCTACTTCTGCACAATTGTGGTTTCTTCGCGAGAACGATATTCACAACCTATCAAACATGGAGTGGTTTGTTTTGGTGCCACAGGAAAACGCAGGCAGAACTGGTCATTCTTCAAAAGCTTATGACAAAACAGATACCAGGATTCTTTAGAAATATCAGCACTTCGATGAATGAAAAGATTCCCCCGAAAAAGAAAACTGTCAACCAATACCAATTTCTTTCTCCGCAAAGACCCAGCTTGCATAACAAAAGTATCAAAAATAAATAAAGATCCCTCCAAGACACGAAATCAATAGCAAACATTTGATTCGGAAGGAGAGTGCGACGAGAGAAAAAAAATGGCGGATTTTTTTTTCTTTGCCTCATTTTTCTTTTAAAAAGTAATAAATCCTTACAAAGTATTATACAACTGCAATAAACGAAAGCATCTTGACAAATAAATAAATAAATAAAATTATTTGGGGAAAATAATAATAATAATAAAAAAAACAATAATTAAAAGAACACTATCCGAAAAGCTATTAAATATATGGTCCGGATTCCATTGGAAAGACGTAATTTCAATTTTCATCGGAGTGTTCCACAGAGCTAATGTGCGCACGCAATCACATGTCACTCATTTTGGTGGATGATGGGTCAGTTTTCTCCGCAGTGGCCGCTCTCTCACAATAGAACGAGGGGCGTCTCATACAATGTCGTATCCCCACATCTGTCACTGGTATGAAAAATTGGGAATAATTATTATACGGAACACCGGCATTTACGGTTTTCCGATGCGGTTCTTTATTGTCATCGTTTTCCGAATTATTGTCATATGCCTCTCGTTTCTTGTTTATCCTTGGCGCAATTTGCTTGTCATCGGCGTTCTTTAAAAAGAACGAAGACAAAGAAAAGAGCGAGGCAGGAATTTTATCATTTTCTCGTTCGAGCTTTTTATATCCAGGATTTATTCATGGTTTCGCTTAGCAATAATAAGTTTGCGATGCGATTAAAAAGTAAAAATATATATAAACTAGCAAAAGTACCCGTCGTTGACTGGGTTCAAAAACAGCCTACAAAAAATGGACTCTGATTTACGAAAGTATGATAGGTTATGAAAAGAAAGGGTTGTAAAGAGATAGCTTCGAATTTGTGGGTATCAAAACCAAAGCAAAATATGATGAAAGTAAAAATAAAATAGATAAACCCCATAATTTATTATACCATACCTGTTCACACTGAAACACTTATCACAATATTCTGTGGATCTATATTAAAAAACCTTGTTAAACTTTTTGACATATATCCATTCTATGGAGGTCAGGCGCGAACGAACCCCCTATAATTTTATTATACTATATTGCTTCAAACTGAAACATAATTATCAAAGTATACTTACGCAGATAGGTATGAAAAGTCTTTATTAAAGTTTGTGCCTATTTCCATTCTACGGAGGCCAGGCGCGAACGCAGACCCCACAATTTTATTATACCATCCCTATTTAAGTTAAAACATACTTATCAAAGTATTATTATGTACATGTATATCAAAAACACTTGTAAACGTTTTGTTTTTAATTTTTAATTTTTTTTATTTCCATACTTTGTGGACCAGGCACGTACGCAAACCCCACAATTTTAATGAATCATCATTATGCCAGATCAAACATACCCATTCCTGTGTCTCGATACATCTTCTATCATTATATGTGATCAGTCTTCTATAGTAATCAACCATATAGGAGCCTATTCGTGACCAGACACACACAGACGTTCAGCGTTATATTATAGATATGCACAGCGTAGTAAATTAAAGCAGAGGGTGGGGTAAAAATTGGGGTTCATACCTTTCACAATGGTACCGGATAACTCCTGAAAAAATTGTCACCCATGTAATCCACTTAGAATCATAACGCCACTTTTTCTGTTTGTAGATACTAGTGTTGGGACGACTAATCGGAATTGGAAACCGGAAGCAGAACTCTAGAAGCATAAACCCTGTTTAGTTTCAGAACAGTTTCCGATGGTTCGTTGTTCTACACAAGTCCTGGAAGGTGAATGGTTCGCAGTAGACAGTTTCCGAGTAGGAATTCACAGAGCAAAAGATTCTTCCCGTGTTGACACGAAGAAAACATATGCGAAATTGCTACAGAAAGGTTTAATATTTATGGAGCAATTCTGGTTTCTAATTGCTTGATAGCAGAACGTTAATTAATTCAATGCGTCAGTTCCTAGCAGCATTGTTAATAAATAGAATCTCCCGACTGTGCGGGATTACACCCCATTACACTAAAAAATATTGTAACATCCCCCCTATTTTTATAATGGGGAAGCCCCTTTGGTTCATTCTGCTCAAAAAATAAATATATATTTTTACATTCAATTATACATAACAAAATTAGAAATCATTTGGATTTTAAAATTTTAGCATGTAAAATGACGCCATTTTTAATTTTGTTCAAATGTCAAACATAGATATATATGTGCATAGAAAAGAGAAATAAAAACAAATGGAATGCATTTTTACCTTGAAAGGGGATGGGCATGTGAAAAAGAAGCCATTTCTTAAAATTAGTTATGCAGTTTTGTTCAAAAACGCATACATATATACATATAAATAAATATGCATATAAATAAACATACTTACAATATGCACCCGTTTAAAAAGAGTGTTTTTTATTTGTTAATTAAAACAATGCAAAACATAGGACATTTTTTATAAATAAGAAAGAAAACTAACGTACACAAAAAATAAGTCAATTATAATTTATGCGCGCCTTAAAATAAGTATACAAAAAGTATTTGTCAAAAAAAAAATTTGCAAAAATGTTTGTAAAAAATGATACGAAAATTATTTGTCAAAAAGAAAAATTGCAAAGAAATGTTTGCAAAAAAAGTTACTTTTTTTTTTATTAAACCTGAATGGTCATCTATAAAATTCAACACATATCTATAATGTTCTCTGGCCATCGGTTCCACGGAATCGTTCAAGTCACAATGCACCAGTGATAGGATTTTCTTGGCCTTCTTGACTGATATCTTATTTTTATAGTTTGTCATTTTTCCCTGCATACAAACGTCGCAGTTAAAGTTTTTTGATGTTTTTATTTTCATTCCATCAACTGCAGTCGGCGACCTTTTGATATCAGGAATATTGCAGTGTTCAAGAATTTTATGCCATGTCTGTAAATCATTGCAGGCGGTTTTCGATGGAAAATGTAAATAATATAGTCTTCCATTTTCTTTAAAGTCGAATACAGTTCCATTCGGGCACACCAGTTTTGATTTATTGGGGTTAAAGTTTATATTTGCACCTTGTTTAATGGCAGCTTGTACAGGAAATATATTTTGTTAAAATTTCGGGATTAGAAGAGCGTTTTCTAGAATACAGAAACATAGTTCACCTTTATTGTTCCTTAGCGATATTTTAGCATCACCTCTTTTTAAAACGGTGACATTTACTCGATTGCCGTCGGCAAGTTCTACAAAATGATTTTAAGGCTTAAAGTGGGAATCAAAATTGATAAAATTTGATTCCTTTGCCATGTGCCGTTGCATCACAATCGACAAGAAAATTATTGTTTGTTGAAGCGTTAAATGTACATGAAAATAAGAATGTATGTTCGCTAACGGAGCTCTCCACATTTTTAATGGAGTCGCCCTTTAAAGTCCTATATCTACATTGAAAACTCTTATGATTAGGTCGTCCACAATTATAACAAATGATTTTTGTACTTTTCTTTGGAGAAAAATTGTTTTTGGCAAAGTTGCGGTTTTTATTCTCGGCATGGGTAAAGTTTAATTTTGGTGTTTTTATGTGTGCATTTTTAAATCTCATGATATTTGTAGATTCGTTTTTTTCTGTGATCATTTTTTTCAGTTTTCTCGTAACTTATGAGTGCTATCTTGAAGTGGCTAAAAGTAATGGGTTTTTCTTATTACGGTGGTAAATGGCTTGAAATCACTCGGTAATCCCTTAAAGACCATGGAAATTAACAGACTTTCACTTATAACTTCACCAGACATTTTTAAAGAATTTGCAATCGTTTCAGCTCTTGTGATACAATCTGTAATGGTTTGGGCTTCCATTCGCTTTAGAGAGGTCAGTTAAGTATGTAAAGAAATAATTTTGGGTTTTCCTTTCGATAAATAATGCTCTCTCACTATGTTTAATGCTTTGCAGCCATCGTCCAGGGTTTCTCTCATTACCAGTGATAGACTTCGGTCATCTAAACACTGTATTAATTCCGCAAAGACAGTTGCGTTCTTTTCAATGAAGTCGGGGTCGTTTCTGTTTTCAGGTTTTAAGCTTTAGAGTTGTAAGACATGTTTAGTTTCAGAACAGTTTCCGATGGTTCGTTGCTTTACACAAGTCCTGGAAGGTGACTGGTTTGCAGTAGATAGTTCTCGGGTTGGAAGCCACAGAGCAAAAGATTCTTCCCGTGTTGACACGAAGAAAACATATGCAACATTGCTGCAGAAATGTTTCATATTTATGGAGCAATTCTGGTTTCTGATTGGTTGGTAGCAGGACATGAATTAATTTGATTCGTCAGTTCCTAGAAGCATCGTTTATAAATAGAATCTCCTGACTGTGTGGGATCATACCCCATTTCACTCTGTGTGATGGGATGTGTCTCTTAGCGGCTTCGGCTGGATGGAGACAGTGTAGAGTACTCGTCAAGGATTCTTCCTTGACACTCAGCCCGATAGGTGAGGGCTGGGAACCGGCCCAGCACCAGTTGGACTGAGGTCCACCCTCCCACGCCTTGCCACTCGGCTTTCCGGTGGGGCAAGGTTATTGCTTGTCGCCTGAGGCGCCCCGACCGGGGGAATGCCGACGGGGGTTACTCAGGCAATTTTTGCAATTGCAGGAGTTCCCCTCCTTTAGGGAAGCCTACTTAGATCCCCAATTTCCGACCTTGTGCCAAATATTGCTGAGGTGGGCAGCAATTAAATATCTACCCCATTGCACTCAAAAATATTGCAATAGGAACAATCAGAGCTTTTGGGGGTATCGGAATTGGTATCGGAATCGGTATTGGAATCGGAAAAATTTGAGCCTATTCTTAGATGCCAAAACTGACTCCTTATATTATATTTTTTTATGATTTTGGTTTAAGAAACATCTTCCACTGCTTGTAGTAATAATACTATAATAAATATTTATTGATTTAAACTTCCATTAAGACAAAAATCTCAAGATCACCACCTCACAAGTGTGGCTTTTTTACGTTTGAGAAAATACATGTACATTTGAGATGTGTTTTTACAGTAATCGGCACAAATAAACAATTTCATAGTTAAATATTTAGAGATTTATAAAACATCGGAATCGGGAACTTAGTACAGAATCGGTAATTGTAGCAGAATCAGGAAAAAATATTGGAATCGTCCCATCACTAATATATATATATATATTATATATATATATATATATATATATATATATATATATATATATATATATATATATACACTAGCATTTCAGCCCGGCGTTGCCCGGGTGTTTCGGTGTGTCTGTTGAGCAAAAAAGAAAAAGTGGTAGTAGGAAAAGTTCCCAGTTGAAGGTGAAGATATTAATGTTTTTAGCCAATTTTTCGATATTTGTCGCCTGAAAGGTCGGGCTTTAAAATGAAACTGATCTTTGTAAAATCCGTCGCCTCTGTCAAAAATTTTAGGCAGACATACATACATAAATTTATATATTGGTAAGTAAAACTTTTTGACCAAACCGATTAAAAGATAAAAGATTAAAAATAGAGATTTATAAAACATCGTAATTGGAATCGGTAATTGTATCGGAATCGGAATTTAGTACGGACTCGGTAATTATATCGGAATCGGGAAAAATATTGGAATCGTCCCATCACTAGTAGATGCTGACTTGCTGTCCATCCCAGCAAGATATGACACACGGTTGGAAAGTGGATGCCAAGTCAGCACCCTTAAAGGAAGGGCACTTTGTTCTAGCAAAAATTGCTTGGGCACCCCCCATCGGCATTCCCCGGTAAGGGCGCCTCAATCAACAAGCTATAAACTTTTTTCACCTGAAAGCCAGGTGCTAAGGCCTGGAAGGTTGACCTCCTATGTAATACTCAGGCAACGTACCTCATTCCAACAGATACTGGGTCCGTTGCTGGCCCTGCAATTGTCTGGCTGATTGACAAGAACGGGTTTTTGACTGGTGCTTTTCGCCCAAGTCTCCACACAGTCGTAGAAAGGAGGAGACCTATTTCATAATTCAAAGAATGTATGTCTTTCTATATTAGGATTTTTTTCAAGGGAGGTAATTACATGAAAACTTTCGGTACTAAATGATGATGATGTTGTGGGAAACAGATACTACACTGCAAAATATTTATTTGTAAAAATATTTTAAAAAAATAGTATTTAAAACAATTTAGGTAAAAGGCTATTCAAAACAGTGAAACAAAATGACGTTGGTCATCGTGACTAGAAAATGTCTATCCTGCTCTTAATTCGAATCCTTAATCACCATAATACCACATTTACTCTGGAGGCTGTCCTACTTAAAATTTCCCCAAATCAACTCTTTATCTATATATATAAAAGCGAAAATGTATGTATGTATGTATGTTTGTGCGTCTGCTAAAAACTATTGACCGACGGAACAAAAATTCACAAACTTAGTCTCATATGAAAGCCCCACCCTCCGGACGACAAATATCGAAAAATTAGCCCAAAAGGACCATTAGAAGTGCGTCAACTGATCGATTTTCTACAGGGGGGGGGGCTAAAAAAGTGACATTTTAATGTTAAACATTATATATTTTAAAATCGATTTATAACCGCCCCAAAAAATACTCTTCTACATAAAGTATACATGGGGCCATTTATTTTGGGTCAACTTGTATTTAAAACCCGCTGAGTCATGTCACGTGATCTTGACGTCAGCAAGCTGTAATGGTAGTCTGAATTTAAAAAACATTGTTGTTATCGGTAAAAAAAAATTAACCCTCACACAAGCTAAACTATGAACTTCTACGCTATGACAACGTTACCAAAGTTATTAGCACGTTAAAAATAGTTAGATACGATAGTTAAACGAAAAATAACAAGCCAAAAATGTGAAGTAAAAAAAAAAACGCTTACAAAAAATATTAACGATCGAAGTTTTTACAAAAAAACAAACCCAGACGCCATTTTCTTTTTTAGTAACACTCTTTAGGGTAAGGAAGACGAAGTGTGTGTGTGTGTGTGAGAGAGAGAGAGAGAGAGACGCAAACAGAGAGAGAGAGAGAGAGAGAGAGAGAGAGAGAGAGAGAGAGAGAAAAATGTTAACTTTTTCACCCCGAAATCGACAATTTTCGACAGGAGGGTCAACAACGCATGCGTCAGATGACGTCATGAGGTCCTGACCTGATTTACTTTAAATAGTTGAAAAACCAAACAAATTTCACATACGTCGCTTTAGCTCAGGTAGTTAAGGCCTTGGTTCATTATCTGTTTGGGTTCGAATCGTGTTGTGAGATGTTTTTTTTTTTGATTTTTTAAATTTAAATATTGAACCCTGTATTATTCAAGCCATTTTTCACGTAACGTTCGTTTTCCTGTTTTTTTTTTTTTTTACTTCGCTTATTCTTAGCAACACCCCAAAACACCCGGGTACCCACCGATTTTTTTAATTTTAATATCAAAACAGGCTTATTTAAACCATTTTTCACGTGTTCGTTTTTCTGTTTTCATCGTTCGTTTGCTTTACGTTAGTTTTGTGTGTTTTTTTCGATGTTTTGATTACCCCCCCCCCCGCTTAATTAAGACGTTGTTTTCTTTTCTTACTTCGCTTATAACAGTGCTTACATCGTCATCGTCGTCGTCGTAACGCTCGACGACTTTCAAACATCTTTCACTAATTCGCTTATAACAATGCTTCATTCTGGCTGGCCGATTTTATTTTCAAATTTCGCTTCAGGGCTTCGGCTTCGATCCTACCCCCCCGGTTTCTTTTTTATTTAACACCAATACACCTAAAAACACCCGGGAAACGCCGGGTACCGCTCGCTAGTCTATATATATAAAAGGCAATATGTGTGTGTGCGTGTTTGTATGTCTCGCAAAAAATTTCGACACAGGCAACGGATTTTCGCCAGACAGATATCATTCTAAAGCTCGGACCTACGGCCGACAAATATCGAAAAATTGGGCAAAAACATTCATTTCTTCATCCTTAACGGCTCTCTTTTTTACAGGGAGGGGTAAAAAGTTGGTATCTTCATGACAAGATGGCTTTACGCATGCGTCAATAGGCGCAAAAGACGTTTTACATTGAATTCGTTTTAAATGTTATAAAAACTGACCTACTTTCATCCACGCATCTATAGCGCGATGGATTAAGTGACTGCGTCGTTATCTAAAGATTTCAGGTTCAATCCCGGTTATCAGATATATTTTTTTTCTCTATTTTTATACATATATTGAAACGAGATTATTTATACCATTTTTTTTTAGCTTTTGGTTGTGTATTTTTTTCTTTTCATTTTTTGGGGGTTTTGTTTATCCGATTGTTTTAAAGAAGTTTTACGTCCGTTCGCTGTTTATTTGTTTTGTTTTTTTCCGATGTTTTAAAAAAAAGTTTAAACAGGGTTATTGATTCGTTTATTCTTTGCCCCCCCCCTACATACACACCTCCAAACATCCGGGCAACGCCGTCCTTTTTTGGGGGGAGGGTTTTTTCCGATTTTTTTAAAGAAGTTTTACTTTCGTTGGCTGTTTTTTTTTGTTTCGGTTTTTCCGATTTTTTAAGAAGTTCTTTACCCCCCCCCCCTACACACACCTCCAAACACCCGGGCAACGCCGGGTACCACTCTAAAATCATCAGTTTTGTACAGTGAGGGTGTAGCAAAAACCGTCCTCTCATGAAAAGTTCGCTTCTACGCATGCGCAATTGACGTCGGAACATGATTTAGTTTAAATATTTAAAAATAAAACAACCAATTTCTCCAACGTCGTCTTAGCTCACTTAATTAGAGTTCAGCGTCATTATCTAAAGGTTGTAAGTTCGAATCGTGGTGTGAGGTGTCTTTTTTTCTTTTTTTTTCGATTTTTTAAATTTTAATATTGAAACAGGGTTATTTAAGCCATTTTTCACGTTCTATATTTTTTGGGGGGTTAAGTTGTAACGTTCGTTTTTCTGGTTTTTTTTTCCATTATTTTGTTTTTCCGAGTTTTACATTTACCATCGTTCGTTTGCCTTACGTTAGTTTTTTTTTGTGTGTTTGCGATTTTTTTTTAATTTTAACATTTTTTTATATATATAATATTTAAATAAATAAAAAAAATATTTAATAATTTAATATTTAAAAATATTTACTCCGCTTATTACCCCCCGCCCGAGCACACACACCTCTAATCACACGGGCAACGCCGGGTACCCGCTGCTAGTCTATAATATAAATCTCACCTTTCTGTTTAAACTAGTGTTTGTAAGTGTGTGTGGTTGTTAATGAAAACCTAAGAATAAGCGAAGTAAAAAAAGAAAACATAAAAAAGAACGTTAAAACTTAAGCGGGGGGTACTCGGGGGGGGGGGAGGCTAATCAAAACATCGAAAAAAAAAAAAAAAACTAACGTAAGGCACACGAACGATGTTAAATGTAAAAATCAAGAAAACAGAAAAACGAACGTTAAAACAAAAAAAAACATGTGAAAATATGGCTTAAATAAGCCTGTTTCGATATTAGAATGCTAAAAAATCGGTGGATACCCGGGTGTTTTTTGGTGTGTGTGGTCGGTCGGGGGTGTTAATGAAAACCTAAGAATAAGCAAAGTAAAAAAAAAAACAGAAAAACGAACGTTACGTGAAAAATAGCTTAAATAACACTTGTTCTATATTTAAATTTAAAAAATCGAAAAAATTATAAAATTTAAAAAATCGAAAAAAAAAAATCTCACACCACGATTCGGACCTAAAATGTTTAGATAAGGAACCAACGCGCTAACCAACTGACCTAACACGACGTATATGAAATTTAGTCAGTTCTTCAAGTATTTAAACTAAATCAGGTCATGACGTCATCTGACGTATGCGTAGAACCGGTCGTCGTCATGAGAGGACTGTTTTTGTTGACCCCCCCCCCTGTAGAAAATTGTCGATTTCGGAGTGAAAAAATTAATGTTTTTGGCCAATTATTCGATATTTTTCGGGCGAAGGATGGAGCTTTTGTGAATTTTTGTTCTGTCTGTTGAAAGCTTTTAGCGGATACACAAACACACATACATATATACAAACATACATAGATACATACATACATACATACATACATACATACATACATTTTCGCTTTTATATTTATAGATGTATGTATGCATGTCTCGCAAAAACTTTCAACAAAGGCAACGGATTTTCACAAAATCGGTATTGTTTTGAAGCTCGACCCTTTGGACGACAAATATTGAAAAATAGGCCCAAAAAATTAATCTATTAAATGAATTGGGCAGTTTTCTACAGGGAGAGGTCGCTTTTTTTCGTCGATATATTCGAAAGTCATCACCTCTTTTCAGTTCTCTAGCCTTAATTTAAACCTACATCACTTCCAGTTTGGTGATGGGCGCAACAGCTAACGCGTCACTTTTTTCATATTCTTTTCCTTTTTCGCGGTACGGGTTCAAGCCTGCCTGCCTTTTTTTATATGCTCGCAATTTTCCTTTTCTGTTTTTGCTCAACACACAACTCGACCTTCCGCCTTCGCATCACGGGTTCGAGCCTGCCTGCCTGCCTGCCTGCCTTCCTACTACATACAGGCTAGTTAAAAATACATAAAAATGTTTACCTTAGTTCAGATACTAAGGAACCATTAACAATGAATGATCGAAAATAGCTAGGAATATATATAGTGCATCAATGTATATGTTCTTTAAAAAAAAACTTACTTTTAATTTATTCATACCAATGATATTGTGAGGTCTGTATTCGTGCTTGACATTATCCTTATCCCCGAGTGGCTCCTGGGCCTTGTTAAATGGTGACCTTCATGTAAAAAAAAATAACAATTTTTACGACATTGTCTCATTGACAACAGCACGCTTATTAACCCTTATCCTCGAGTGGCCTCCGGGCCTTGATAAGTGGATATTCCGTTGTAAAGAAAAAAAATGTGCAAAAGCATTTTTGTATATAGAGAATATAAAATTTTTCTTTTAGCAAAAGCATTCCAAAAAGATCATAACGCAGTATAAAAAAAAAGAAGAAAAAAAGAAAATGATGAAAAATTATCAAAATTTTGTTATTAAATTTTAGGTACTCTTGTTTCTTTTTTTTTTCTTTTTTTTGCGAGTAGTTTTTTTTTTTTTTTTAACTGTTCTCCAAAAAATGTGACCGTTTATTTATTTTTTTTTTTTTTTCGATGAATTGCATATTGGGAAAAATAAATAAAAAAAGCTAACAAGGGAAAGAAATATGTCGAAAATGGAAAACAATTGTTAGCGAATTATAGAATGTAGACATTTGGTAGATTCCAGATGGCTTATATTAACTTACATTTGACAGCATACATTTTATATATTTGTGTGTATATTATTATTATTATTATTATTATTATTATTATTATTATTATTATTATTATTATTATTATTATTATTTCATTTATCCACATAAAATAATATAAAGAGATAGGTATGTTTTTTTATCGATTTTCAGTATTGCTTCAACAATATTCGATACGAGTGGGAAGAACCGTGAATCAAATAACTAGACTAAACTATACGTGTATATATGAAACATCCACTAATTCGAATTTGTTGAATTGCTTGCAATTTAGCCTGACAATTCCCGACGGGGATGAAATACAGAAGTATCTGTGTAGCTTAAATTCTCATCACTTACTAATGTACTCCCTGTCTGGTGTCTACTCGTCACGACCGCAAAAAATAAATAAACCATTATAAATATAATATGATGAAATACCATATAATATACGAAATAAATATACTATAAAAATATTATAATATAATATTATAAATAAATAAACTATTATAAATATAATATGGTATAATATAAGAAATAAATATATTATAAAACGTATTATAATATTATAAATAAATATAATATAATATAATATAATAAATAATATAATATAGTAACATTATATATTATATTATCAATAACTAAACTAATAAATAAATATAATCTATATATATAAATCTTACCTGTCTGTTTAAATGTATGTATGTATGTATGTATGCATGTTTTTATGTCTGTCTAAAATTTTCGACAGAGTCGACGGACTTTCACGAGATCAGTATACATTTGGAAGCTCGAATCTTCGGACGACAAATATCGAAAATTTGGCTAAAAACATTCATTCCTTCACTCTCAACCGGGCACTTTTCTATAGGGAGAGGTCGCTTTTCCGCTAATATTTTCCAAAGTCATCCCCTCTTTTCGATTGTCCGTCTAGCTTTAATTTAAATCTACGTCACTTCCGGTTTGACGATAGGTGCAATAGCAAAGACGCCACGTTTTTTTTTTTTTTCATGTTCTTTTCCTCCTTCGCGATACGGGTTCACCTGCCTGCCTACTATCACTTTTTTTTGCTCAATACACACCTCCAAACACCCGGGCAACGCCGGGAACCTAGGCTAGTAGAATATCTATCTTTACTCCTATAAATTCGGTTTTCTTTTGTGTGTATTGATATTCATATTAAAACCTCTCTTTTCTATCTATTTATTTAAAAAGAAAATTCAATTTTCTTATATATGGGTTGTGGAATTGCATTCACTAGCAAAAGATCTAGCTAATTTGCATATTCTTTTAAACATTAATTTTAATTAATTCCCTATACGTTTTTTTTCGGTTTTCTTATGGCATGATCATCTAGAGTTAACTATTACGTGTAATTATATTCATGCAGATATTCTACATGATTTATACTTGGATTAAATTTGCGTAAAATGTTTACAGTGAACACAATTTTTTTTTGTATATATTTATGTATGCGTATGTATTTTTGTTTAATCTATCTATCTAGATATATAAAAAAGTGAATGTGTCTGTGTGTCTGTGTATATTTTCCTACGCAATAACTTTGTCAATTTTAAGTCTGCAGACTCGAAATTTGATATACAGGGTACTGAGATTTTGCTCTTTGTAATTGGTTTTCGGACAGAAATTTGGCTGTTAAGGGGTACAAGCTCAACGATTTGAACTTTGACAACTCTACCAAACTCCTCCGAAAATTTTGGGTCTAAACACTTGATATTTTAGATATAGGTTTTTTTGGACATGGATCTAATTTAATGACTTGATTTGAGCCCAAGACAATAAATGTTAAGGGGTCATAATAGGGGTCAAAATTTAAAAAATTGTCCGCTTTTTCTTTTTTTTTTTTGCTCAGCATACACCTCCAAACACCCGGACAACGTCGGACAGAAATTCTAGTAATATTATAAATAAACAAAAATTAATAAACTTTTTATTTGCATCGATCTCACACTTGTTAGCTGATTGAATAAATTCGTTAGATTTGCTTTCTGAGGAAAATAACAATGACATTTGATGTGTTTAACAATAACATGTAGACCACTTAAAATCTTTTATGTTTGTCTAATTCTCATGGTTTTAGTACAGTATGCACGGGGATCGAATGAGAGAGGGAGAAACACAGTTAAAAAAAAAAAAGAAAAAAGAAAACGAAAGTCAATTTCGACTATTATCTTCATTAGGTTGATATTTACCTATCTCCCACCGCGAGAGGATGTGACACATGGTCGGAAGGTGAGAAAATGTGTCGGTGCTTCAAGAGGAGCACTTCGGCCCTGCAAAAATATGCATGAATAGCCCCGTCAGCATTTCTCGGTGAGAGCGCCTCAGGCCAGAAGCGATAAATTTGCTCTTCTCGAAAGCCGGAATGGCGGACCTCCTAGGGCCACACAGAACACTTTGCATCAATCTGACAGCCAAAAAATGCCATCGAAATGATTTCTGTCGGATTGATTATCGAGGTTGGAACCTTGACGCGTGCTACAAAAGTGCACTGACAACCCCATATTTTTAGTTGGTCAGTCACACCATAACAGCAGATTTGCCCTTTGCACTTATATTCATGCATAATACTCTACTACTAAACGTAGATTCCATGAATAAAGCTTCTTTATGCACACCTGTGGAACTCCGTTCCTTTTGCCTGCTTTCCAGCTGACTACAATATGGTCGTCTTCAAGTCCAACGTAAACAAATTCTGGATGAGCCGTTCCCTTAAGCAATCCAATTTACCGCTAATAACGATTACTACGATATTATCCCATTGACTACTGTACACTCTTTAACCCTTATCCTCGAGTGGCCTCTGGGCCTTGATAGGTGGTGACTCCCATGTAAAAAAAAATACTCGCAGTTTACGTATATTGTGTGAGAAATGGTATTTTGATATACGATTATATTTTAGGATTTTGATTATAACGTCAGTCAACGGACAATGAAATTTAAATCTGTTAAGTTATTAAATAATTTTTTATGCTTATAAAGACCGGATGCCACTCGAGGATAAGAGCTAATGAGTATACAGTAGTCAATGGAAAAATGTCGTAGTAATCGTAAGTAGTGGAAATTTGGTAAACTGGATTAAGGGGAAGGCTCATAAAGAACTTGTTTATGTTGGACTTGAAGACAATCGTATTGTAGTCAGTTGGAAAGCACTAAACAAAGAATAGAGTTCCATGGGCAAACGGAAGAGAGTTCCACAAGTGTGCAGTTCTAAGAAAGAAGCTTTGTTTATGGAATCTTCGTTTTGGTTTAGGCACAGATAAAGAGTGAGGGAAATTATTGATAGTGTTTAGAGCTAGACGAGTGTTTTTCGTAAAAGTTAGGCCGGATGGCATAGATTGGAGCTCAGACGATCAATTGCCTTGAAAATAACGATAAAGCAGCAACAGGCTCGCAACGTCTCTTCTGTGGGAAAGAGGCTGCAGGGAAGAGAAAAGTGCATCCCTAACTAGGATATGAAGTCTATTTTGAACTCTGTCGAGGCGGGATAAGATGCTTCTAGCAGCTCCTACCTAGATGTGGCAACAGTACTCCATTCTTGGACGTACTTGGGTCTTATATAAGTAAACAAATGGCATGTGCAAAATTAAGAATTTATATGAAGACTGTGGATGACGTGAATAATGAGGCAGACGATAGAAATAAAGAAATAGAGAGAGACTTGACAGCGAGAACATAGAACGACAGAACGGAGGAAAAAGTAATCGGACAAGTTTCCGTCAAGTTTTGTACAGGCAGAAGTAATCCCATTATCTCCATATACACAAATTTTTGCAGATTGTTTTTTTTTGTTTTTTTTTTTACATAGGCATCACCACATTATCAAGGCCAAGAGGCCACTCAAGGATAAGGGTTAAAGAGTGTACAGTAGAAATTGGACAATATAGTAATCATTAGTAATGAAAATTTGGTAAATTTAATAACTTATATGGAACGGCTCATCAAGAACTTATTTACGTTAGACTTGAACACAACCATATTGTAGTCAGCCGGAAAGCAGGAAAACGGAAGACAATTCCACAGGCGTGCAGTTCTAAGAAAGAAGCTTTGTTCATGGAATCTACGTTTAGGTTTAGGCACAGATAAAGAGTGGGGGGAATTATTGATAGTGTTTACAGCTAGACGAGTGTTTCTTGTGAAAGTTTGGCGAGGGGGGGCCATAGATTGAAGCTCAGTCGAACACTTTCCATGAAAATAACGATACATCAGAGACAAACTCGCAACGTCTCTTCTGTGAGATAGAGGTTGCAAAGAAGAGAAAAGGACATCTCCTACGAGGCTACGAAGTCTATTTTGAACTCTATCAAGGCAGGCCAAGTCCTTTCTAGCAGCTCCTGCCCAGATGTGGCAACAGTATTCCATCCTTGGGCGTACCTGGCTCGTATATAGATAGAGAATAGCATCAGCAGTGAGATATCTACCGGGTCGATAGAAAGATCCCACCATTTTTCCAGCGGCCTTGGCAACAGATTTGATGTACGTGTTCCATTTAAGATCAGGAGTAATGGTCAAGCCAAGAAGCTTGTCAAAACTTGAGACCTCCTGAAGACGAGAGCCATTGTTAAGTGAAATCAAATCTGATGTCTGAGTTTTCAAAATAGACAGAAGATAGAACGTTGTTTACAACTAAAAGCAAACTGTATGGTTTTTCCTTTTTATAGTGTATTATATATACGGCAAAATCACGTTGACAAATTGGTTCTCGCCAGATAACTGGAGTAACGTTAAGCCTGGCCAGTACCAGATGGTTGACCATTTGGGAAGCGTAGGTGCTGTATATAGGTAAAAGTTAAAATACATTTATAGGAGGCAGGAATTCTTTTACATACCTGGCTCCGTGTCTAATTCTGTCCTCGTGGGGATGGGGGCAAGTTATTAAGGGCAGTTATTTCGTCACCATTTATTTTTTTCATAAAGGGGGCCACGCTACAAAAATCGCCCTTCATTCTAAACTGTTACATTCTGTTCAGTAGTGATCGGTCAGATAGATGTAAACACCCGCGCACATGCGCATACGCATCTCATTATCTCTGGTTGGTTATTGATTACTAATACAAAACTGAACATTTATATTTCTTCACTAAGCCCTCCCCCCCCTCTCTCTCTCTCTCTCTCTCTCTCATCCGCCCCACTCCGTTCTTCATCCTTACTTTCCTTGTCACGCGTCTAACCTCATTACCAATTAATATATCGCATGCAGTTCAAGATTGTACGGAGCTTGATACATACCAGATGGCTTACCTACCTTCCCGCTACCCCAACCCCTCTCCGCTGCGATCGGCTTCGGCATCAAGAAAGAAAATCCAACCGTTTTGTTTTCGTCTGATAACCGTTTGCTGTTTATGCAGAGATGGCTAAAGGGTGCGAAACATTTGTTAGGTTGGCGAGAGACAGCGCCAAAAAGTTTTTGAAGTGCGTAGCTTCACGCCTTGATGTTGTTCCAACTTTATTGACTTGGTCGACGGCAAACACCAGGCACGTCTGAAGAACCGCCACGGTGGTGAGACGGTAGGAGCGGGGGGGGGGGGGGTAAAGGGTAGAGACTGATAGTGTTTCGAAGTTCAATCATGGAAAAATATCCAAGAATAAACAATAGCCAGCGAACAACAAAATAGAATCTGTTATCAAGTATAGATGAAATTCTTGGCAGCCACAAGGCCAACAAAAATAAGCGTTTCAACAAAAATATACTGAAATACAAGCTCACCTTAAAAAGTGCCATTGATGAAGAATTCTTGGTAAAATTATTTATACAAAAAAATTACTTGAGTGACATCAGCTATAATCGAAACCGAAACCAAAACTTATGAAGAATTCGGATGTAAGCGTGACACACAAAATAAGCAACACACACGCTATCGTATGAATATATAGATAATTAATGAATAATATTTATTAGCTAGTTCAATTAATAAAACTAAAGAATACGTGGAAACATTGAATGGAATCGCTGACAGACACAAAAACAGAATATAAGAAATACATGCACAAAAAATAAATAAAAGTCAAGTACGTATTGAAGTACAGATGACCCATTTAAAAGTAACAGGATCTCTCTAATCTTTCTCTTATCGCCCAACTGACACCACAAGACAAAATACAAGTCTTTTTCCAACAAGATGGCACTACACGTCTCACAGATCACTGACACGAGTTAATGACATGTTTACGGAAGAGAGAACAATAAGCAAAGAGTTATGCCTACCACTTTCCCCGGACTTGTCATCATGTGATTTTTATTTTTTATTTTTGGGGGAATTTAAAAACAAAAAAGTTTATCCAACTAATCCTTACAATCTCGGCCAATTAAAGGAGAACATTACCAACGCTATTAGGAGAATCATCAGAGAAGATCTACAGGCGGTATCTGCAAACGTTGTTAAACGTGACCGGAAATGCATAGATGTCAACAGTGAGAACTTCCAGCATCTTTTATAACACTATAGGTAATTTAAACAATAAAAGGATGTTTCCCTTCACTACTACATTTTTCCGGGCGACTTTTAAGTGGGCCATCCTGTATAATAATGTGTTCAAATCCTGAAACGAATAAAAATCTATGTTCTAGATATAAAAAGAAAATTAATGTAACTTATGTTTTTCTGGCATTCCATACTTTTTGGAATTTTCGGCTCAAATTATTTTGTAAACACGAACCATAGAAATTCTATTTTTCAATATCTAATATATAAAAGGCTATCTGTCTGTCTGTCTGTCTGTCTCCATATTTTCAAACTCTATCACCCCCGGAAACTAAAAGTCGCAGAGCTGCGCTAGGGGTCTTAAATAATTGTATTTTTACAGACTGTTATTTATGGGTCTTTAGCCGGTTGAAATAGTTTTTAAGGGGTCAAACACAAGCAAAGTAAAAACGAAAAGAAATATATTAGATTGAGAAAAAAAGTTCTGGCGAAATTTTTAACTTTGATTTCAAATAAGTTTTCGTTATAATACTTTTACTTTATATATCATTTTAAAAAGCGTTTTTCGTTCTATCTAATCGTTTAAATTAAAATCGCTTTAAAACACTTGTCTTCTTTTGAGAACGTTGAATACAAGATGGGAAAAAAAGCAAATTCGCACAATTTCCTGTTTCAATACAAGCTTGGCCGAAAAGTTGCTGAAAATGCTCGCGATATCAACAAAGCGTTTTGCCCAGGAACCACTTCTAAATGCATAGCACAAAGCTGGTTTAGTCAATTTCGTGACGGTGACGGTAATCTTGAAGATGGTGAGTGTAGTGATCCGTCATCGGACGTTGATAGCGATCAATCGAAGCCAATCCATGTGCAAATGTTCGAGAACTTGCGTATTAATTAAACGTAACGCACACGATGATTTTCAACCACTTGAGAAAGATTGGAAAGACAAAAAACCTCACTAATTGAACGACAACCATAAGAAACGCCGTTAAAAAGTGTCATCTTCCTTCATTTTACGCAACAAGAACGACCAGTTTCTTAACCGGGTTATGACTTGCAATGAAAAGTGGGTTCTTCACGACAACCGGTGACGCTCAACTCAGTGGTAAGACGCCGATGAAGCCCCATGACATTTGCCGAAGTCAGAGTTGCACCAAAAGAAGGCCATGCTGACTATTTGGTGGTCTGCGACCGATCTCATCGATTACATTATTTTTAAATACAGGCGAAATCATTACGGTAGCGAAGTACTGTCAACAAATGAATAACATGCACCAGAAACTTCGACAACAACACCCAGCCCAATTCTCCTCTACGACAATGCCTGATCATACATTGCCAAATAAACGCGCAGAAGTTGAACGAATTAAGCTACGAAACTGCCTCAGCCGCCATACTCTTCAGATCTCTCACCTACTGACTTTCTGCGTAAGAAATGCTTCAAAGACCTAAAAAAACGCCCATCTTCAGCGAGTTCATCGCCGTTAGAACGCAAGACTTTTATGTTACTGTCATAAATACATTTGTTTTGCGTTGGGAAAAGTATATTGATTCTGGTGGCGCTTATTTTGATCAATGTTTGTTTGAGCCGAGATATGTTCATCTGAAATTAAAAGTCAAAAACTGCATAACTTTCTTGTCAACCTGATACAAAGAAAGTATACAGTCGGTGTGATGTATTTTTTTTTTGTTTTGTTTTTCTTTGTTTTTTTAGAAATTGAACCAAAACGACCGAATTTATGCGCAAGAAAGAAAGTTGATGTAGTGGCTGTAGTAGATAATGATGCCATGTTTGAAAGAACGTATACGATGGTTCAAACATTCGCATAATGTATGGAATGAATGAATAATGAAAAATAACGGAATGTTAGAAAGCAACCAATGAAATCGCTGGAAAAGTCTGAAGTGGAAGAGTAAGGGGCCAGTCATTATTTGCAGTGAGAATGAGTTGTGTCGAAAGTATAAATAATAGCGATGGTCGGCGCTAAACGTATGCTATGAAGTTCGGTGTTCAATGGGAACGTAAGAGGAAACAGCAATTAGTGGGTAAGTATCGTGCTATCACGTCAGAAAAGCATTTGCATGGGAGAGTGTTTTTTTATCAGTATGGGTATGGGTAATAATTGTAAAACACGCATCCTGTGTATGTGTGTGTGTGTGTGTGTGTGTGTGTGTGTGTGTGTGTGTGTGTATGTGTGTGTGTGTGTGTGTGTGTGTGTGTGTGGAATAGAGTGTCTGTAAAGGATAAAATGAGTGGGAAAGCTCAATGCGTAGTAGAGCAAAAAATAATACTTTAAAAAAAAAAGGCTCCAACAAACTACAAGTCCTTGTCCCCATTCGACGTAAATACTCTTTACAAACAGCAAAATCCCACCCCTACACAATAGAGATCCCTAGATGTAAAAAGGCCTTCTACTCTAACAGTGTCTTCCTAAGAACTGCTAGACTTAGGAATTCGCTTCTGGGTTTCTGCTTTCCACCCTGTACTGACATGCAGAAGTTCAAGTGTAATGTGAACGGACATCTTGCTGCTCAAATCCCTACCTAGCACCCTTACAACTTATGTCCCCGATAGTAGCTACCTACATCAAAGTGGCACTGTGCCTTGTTTAGGGTGAAAATGGAATAATATATATACATATTTTTTACACAGGAATCACCACTTATCAAAGCCTGGGGGCCACTCGAGGATAAGGGTTAATGGGCATACATTAGTCAATGTGATTATAGCGTAGTAACCATAAGTAGTGGTAGTTTGTAAATTGGATTACTTAGGGGGACGGTTCATCAAGAACTTGTTTACGTTGGACTTGAAGACGATCAAATAGTAGTCAGCTGGAAAGCAGGCAAACGGAAGAAAGTTCCACAGGTGTGCAGCTCTAAGAAAGAAACTTTGTTCATGGAATCCACATTTAGGCTTAGGCACAGATAAAGTGTGAGAAATTATTGATAGTAGTTTTGGCTAGACAAGTGTTTTTCGTGAAAGTTCGGTGAGGGGGACCATGTATCGAAGCTCAGATGAACACTTGCCAGGAAAATAACGATAAAACAGAGACAGGCTCGCAGTGTCTCTTCTGTGGAAAAGAAGTTGCAGGGAAGATAAAAGGCCATCCCCCACTAAGCTACAAAGTCTATTTTGAACACTCTCAAGGCAGGATAAGCTGCTTCTAGCAGCTCCTGCCCAGATGTGGCAACAGTACTTGATCGTTGGTCGTACCTGGATTTTATATAGGAAGAGAATTGCATCAGGAGTGAGATATCTACTGGAGCAGTAGAAGGATCCCACCATTTTTCCAGCGACCTTGGCATTTCAGATCAGGAGTAAAGGACAAGCCCAGAAGCTTGTCAAAACATAAAGCCTCTCCAAGACGTGAGCCGTTCATTTCAACTGATGCCAGATGGGCGTCTCGGAGCATTGATGATGTAAAGATAGAAGCTTGGTTTTAGATGTATTAAAAGTAACCAGCCACCGTTTTCCCCATTGTACCACGTGCTCAAGATCAGAGGAGAGAGAATCAGAGAGAACTTGGTTGTTCACAGTCTTTGATGTGCTACCATAGATTGTAGTATCGTCAGCATAAATGTCTACGAATGATTATATATATATATATATATATATATATATATATATATTCTAGCAGGGAGACCTGACGTTGCCCGGGATTGAATAATGATCAACGAATGTTTCAGACTCACATATTTTTATTGTCCTTGAAGTCTGTGAAATTAACCATTTTTCGATCAAATCGATTAATTGTCTGCTCTAGTTGGGGACCCATCGCGGTATATTGGAAGAAAGATTCACATGTCTCTCGCAGTGATTAGTTCACAATGCATTGTAAAGAACCTACTGTTGGTTTTATAAAATTATTTTTATATTTAATGGCTTGAATTAAAGTTTAAAATGCAAAAGTCAAGTATCACGCTTTAATTATGCTTTAAAGAGAAACATTCATTTTGACCGAGCATTTGCTATATCCAAGGACCTATTGTCGATTTGATATGTTGGGCCTCTTAGCTTATGTGGTAATAAAACTTCTCAAATGCATTTGTGATGTTAGGCTGTATAAGGTGTTTACTTTGGTTAAAATCGCCTGTTCTTCTTTTATCGGATTGTTTTGATTATTGCTCATAGATACTCATCAAAGACATTCCGATACAAAACCTTTCTAAGAATGCTGCCAGACACACAAAATACCTTCATATGAAATTTCATAAAAATCGGCCCAACTGCTTTTGAGTGCATAGGGAACGAACTCACACACATATAAACACACACACGAACACACACATATATACACACACACGCACACACATATACACAAACACAAAGTTCCTTTTATATAAGTGTAAAGATATGCATAGATTTAAACACAAAAATATGTTTAAGGATATAATTCAATCACTACCGTGGTTGAATATATGCTTAAGTTTTTTTTTCTTTATATGGTAGTCACCACTTATCAAGGTCCAGAAGCCACTCGGGGATAAGGGTTATTGCGTGTACAGTAATCAATGGGATAATATCGCGGGAATTGTTAGTAATGGAGATTTCATAAAGTGTTTTACTTAAGGGGGCGGTTTATCAGGAATTTGTTTACGCTGGACTTGAAGACATCTAAGTTGTAGTCAGGTGGGAAACAGGCAAACGGAAGACAGTTCCACAGGCGTGCAGTTCTAAGAAAGAAGCTGATTTCATGTAATCTACGTTTGGCAGTTTTACTCATTTAAAACTGCTTCACCGCTCACTCATTTTTTTTTAACCAAATTTCAAACAATTATTAGTTTATAGATCACCTTCTCAGCTATATTGTGAAAAAAAAAATTCAATTTTCGTTCAGTAAAACAAAAGTTATGATGAATTTAGTGGTGTTCAAAATCGTAAAAAAAATAACATAAAAAGGTGAACAACGTTTTTTATGACAGGTTTCCATAGCAACCACGTCGCTGAAGCGACTAGTGTTGCTACTAATTCACTGTTGCCGTGAAAAAAGAAGTAACAAGTTAAACAGACAGAATAAAAGAATGAAAGGAAGATAATAGGAGGGATTTTATTGAAAGCAGACGAGTGCCGTACATTGATATTACATATGTGTATGTTATGTTTATGGAGGCAAAAAATAGGACTGAAATTAAACATAGAACAGGTGAATTTATTGGAAGCCTGGAAAAATCATGGATTACAATAGAAGAATGTGAGCATGAAAAGTAATATGGGTAAGCTTAAACATGGAAAAGTAAAGGACTAGTTGTTAAAATTGGAAAAGAAAAAGACAAGATATTCTAGTAAAAATTTAAATTTATAACTTAAGATATTGCAGCATTAAGAATTTTTTTTAATTGAATTTATAACATTATGTAGTCACTTCTTAATGCTGCAATCTTTTAAGTTATAAATTTCTTATATTTTTTACTAGATATCTTGTCCTTTTCTTTTCCAGTTTTGACAGCAGTCCTTTATTTAAGCTTAACCATATTATTTTTCATGCTTGCATTTTTCTAGTACAATAATCACATATTTCAATATTCCTATGAACACAAATATATTGTTCAAGTAAATTTAGTATGGACATAAGCATAGAATATTCTGTCAATCAATTAACCCCCAACGTATATCGGCCAATTATAAGTATCTCTTCACACATTACCATGATATATGTACGCAGTTTAGTGCTACTTGTATCTTACTAATTCATTTTTGTGGCTATGCAAGCCTCTTCACAGCGGGGAGGACTAGTCGCCAGAATCGCGCGTTTTCATTTCCTCAGCAAAAGAGTCTAGAAACTAAAATATAACCAACTTCGTCTCGACCACGACGTCTCCCGCAAAAACCTTGGCATCATTTCTGATCTGCTGAATCATTAAATATGTACCAGGCTGCTCGGAGTATTTAAAATTGTCAGCCGGGAAACGAGGCTGTAAATTGATTTTCATTAACAAATGTCAGTTTGCTAACACAGTATGGAGGCCCGACAGTGTCAACAATAATATCAGCCGTGATTTAGGGCACTTTTCATATTGGTTAAATATTGACATCACTATAAGTATAGGGACATTTGTATAATACATCTATAAGATAAATCTCACCTGTCTATTTAAATGTATGTATGTATGTATGTATGTATGTAGGGCGAATGACCCCTTTTTCGGGGTTAGCGGCCAACTACCACCATGTGTGTTTGTGTGTATGTATGTGTGTGTTGGGGTGGAGAGGGCTCCCGTAAGCCGTTGTGAAGGCAACCTTTCTAGGAGAAGCAAATCTCTGATTTAAAAACCATAAAGAGGGAGACCAGTACCGGCATTAAGCCGGCCTGCGGTTTAACATGTTGCTGGCTATCTTGCTCTTGCTTGTTGCTCGATCTCAACATTTTGAACCGAGAGAGAAACTTAGCTGTCATACAAAGCTAAGACTCTGTAACATCATATGTGTACAGATACTCCCTCAGCATTTGTCTATTAAAATGGTCCTGTCGCGATGGAAGTCATTTTTGGGCTCATAGACTTTAAGTGTCTGAGGGAGAGGCACTCGTCTGACAAGACTTTGCAATCATCATATAATCATGTATGTATGTATGTATGTCTGCCTAAAACTTTCGACAGAGCTGACGGATTTTCACGAGATCAGTAGTCTTTCGAAGCACGACCCTTCGGATGACAAATATAAAAAAACTGGCTAAAATTATTAATTCCTTTACCCTCGCCTGCAAATAAGTGTTGCTTTTTTCGCCGATATTTTCGAAAGTCATCGCATCTTTTCGATTGACTAATCTTAATTTTAACCTTTGCCACTTCCGGTTTGATGAATGACGCAACGTCGAAGACGTCACATTCTTTTTATTTACGTTCTTTTCCTCCTTTGCAGTACGGGTTCGAGCCTGCCTGTCTGCTACCACTTTTTTTTTTAATGCTCAACACACACCTCCAAACACCCGGGCAACGCCGGGCACCCAGGCTAATCTCACATATAAAATTGTCTGGCCGGATTTTCAAAGTCAAACACAAATACTAGCTTCCTGGCCTAAAATGCATTAACTTATAATGTCGTTGCTTCTTTCCTTTTCCCTTTGCAAAACTCAATCATGTTGTGCAAATCCAAAAACAAAAACCATTTTTCTCAACAAAACAACCAAACCAAACACCATGATTAAATATCTGAAGATATAAAGAACTTGAAGCATTAAAACTTTTACTAAACTGACCAATCCAAGATTAATAAACCCAAAAAAGGGTTGATATGCCATAAAATAAAACAATCAAGATGAACATCATGAAGAAATATTTGAAAATACAAAGAACTTGAAGCACAAATGACTAGATTCGCCATTAAATTACCTGAAGAGAGTTGATACGCCAAAAAACAAACCAAACATCATGAATGAATATTTAAAGCCATAAAGAATTTCAAGGATAAAAACTTTTTATGAAAATAATTGAATTCAAAAAGGCTTGATATGCCATAAACCAAAACAACTAAACATAAAGCATACATAATTAAAAGACAAAGACATAAAGAACTTGAAGCTTAACTTCTCTATTACCAGAATGATTGAATTCAGCATTAAATAACCCAAAAAGATTTATATATACCATAAAACAAAACTGCTAAATCAAATCAGACACACATACTATCTGTTCTGCATGGCATATCGATAGTTCATTTAGACTAGCCTATTTTCCATTCTTTTTTCTTTCACTATATCGTTCATTACGCATTAGATTTTTTTTTCAATAAATAAATCATTATTTACAAGATGCATAACTTATTTGGGTACAGATATATACCTACGCGATAATGGCTGCGTAAATGTACTTTTTAGAGAGAGAAAAAAACCGTTTTTGATGATAAGAATAGATACATTATTTTCTAATTTTATTCATTAAACTCTCCTTTATCTTTGATAAGCGAGAGTACCAAGCGTTGCCCGGGTGTGGAGAGGTTGTGTAGTAAGGAGTCAATACAACCATAAAAAAATAGCTGCTGCCTGGGTGGAGAGAGGTGTAAAAAAAAAGTTAAGCGAACGGTAAAATGATTCCGTTTTTGTTTTAGAAGGGGGAAATCCCATTACGTAAGCCTCGAAATAAGAAAAAAAAAGGAGTAGGCAGGCAGGTTTGAACCTGTAACGTGAAGGAGGAAAATAAGTTGAAAAAGGGCAAACTGCTTAATCCCCGCAGCTACTATGACATACGACTTGGCTGCCGTTAAAATTAAGGCTAGTCATTGCAAGCACGCATAATGACTTTGCAAAAATGTCAGCGAAAAAGTGACCCCTCCTTGTAAAAAACTGCCCAGTTGAGAGTGAAGAAATTAATGTTTTTGACCAATCTTTCGATGTTTGTCGCCCAAGACATCGAGCTTCAATGTCAAAAGTTTTAGGCAGACATACAAACACACACATATTTTCCCTTTTATATATATACTAGTGGGGAGGGTACCCGGCGTTGCCCGGGTGGTTGTAGGTGTGTGTTTTTCGGTAAATGAAAAGAAAAATGGTTGGTTGTTTAAAAAAAACGAAGCCTTGACGCGCAGTTGGAAAATAGTAAAGTGTTTTTAAAAAAAGTGCGACCTGGCAAGTGCCCGTTTTTGACGAGTTATTGAGGTGAACTTTGAGTGCGGGACAGTGTTTTATTTACCTCGAGTCTGTTGGCTTCTTTTTTATATACGAAAAAGCTTAATGCACATGCGGCGATCGTAAGCAATAGCAATTCAGCAGTTAACATTTTCTGTGGGACAGTTTTTAATAAGGTAAATAGCCTGGTTTGTTTGTTTTTCCCTAACTTCGGGGAAAACCAGCTCCCTGTTTAATGGGGGGGCATCTCGAAATGAAAGCAACCGTCTGATATGACGATAAGCCGACATTGACCAAACGTTAAATCGCTTTCTAGAGACCACTGGCCTTGAATCGAGTTTACCTTTTTTTATACCAAAAAACGAAAGTAGCACGTGCCGATCCGAAAATGTTGATTATTTAACGTTTCAAAGTCGGGCAAATTAAATAGAGAGACGACCACCGTTGTTAAGTCGTAGATATTATCATTTAGATGCGATATAAAAAGTTTTAAGAAGTTGTGAGGCGATCGATCAGTTCTCTGAAAAAAAGCCTCTTGAAGACATACACAAAAAGCGAACATACATACATACACACATTTTCGCTTTTATATATGACTAGCGAGAGATACCCGGCGTTGCTCGGGTGTTTGTAGGTGTGTGTGAAAAAAACCCGAAATGTGAAAAATAAACAGGTGCTCGCGAAAAAAAAAAACGAAGCCTTGACGACGCGCAGTTGGAAAATAATAAAGTGTGAAAAAAAAAAACAGGTGATAGCTATTCAGCAGTTAGCATTTTGTGCGGGACAGTTTTTAATGAGGTCAATAAATCGGTTTGTTTGTTTTTAAAAACCTGCTCCCTGTTTATTGGGGGGGCGTCTCATCTCAAAATGAAAGCTACCGTCTGATATGACGAAGTCGACATTGACCAAACGTTACTTAGCTCTCTAGAGACCACTGGCTTTCGGCCAGTGATTAGAGTCGAGTTTCGCTTTTTTATATACCGAAAACCGAATGTAACGCGTGCCGATGCAGGAAATGTTGAATAATTAACGTTTGAAAGTCAATAAAATTAAATAGACAGGCGAGCTCCGTGGGTAACTGTGAGATATTACAATTTATAGATGATATAAAAAGTTTTAAGTTGTGAACCGAGCGAGCGCTTCTCTAAAAGAAGCCTTGTGTGGACATCGAGGAAAAGCGTACATACATGCATACATACATACATTTTCGCTTTTATATATATATATATATAGAAGACTAGCGGAGGTATCCGGCGTTGCCCGGGTGTTTGTAGGTGTGTATGGTGGGGTAGGGGTAGACCAAAAAAGAAAAAAAAGGTTTGGTAAGCTCGAAAACGAATATCAAAACGAACAAAAAAACGTGAAAAGAAGTTTTTTGTAGGTGCGTTTGTTGGGGGGAGGGGAGATCCAAACCTACGTTAAACTTCTTTTAAAACATCAGGAAAACAAAAAAAGAAAACAGCTAACATGATGTTAAAAGAAGAAAATGTAAAAAAAAAAGTTTTGGTAGGTAGATAGGATCGAACCCAGAACGTTGAGGTGAAAAACTTGATAAGTAATCATTCGCCTACGAAAGGAAAGTACAGAAACGGATTTTATTTTATTTTAACGTTTTTTTAAACGCACAAGTGGCAGGTCAAAGGAAATTAAATTCCGCATTTTATTTTAACTGCGGGATAATTCTTTTGGTTTTGTTTTCCCCAACGTGCTGGGGAAAACCAGCTCCCCCTTTATCAGGAGATGTCCGAATGAAAGCAATTGTCTGATATAATGGTTTTCACCGACAATGACCAAAAGTTCATTACTTTCTGAACGCTCCCAGCCCCGTAGGCCGAGAAGCACACCTTAGTTTTAACATCAGTTTCGCTTTTATATGAAAAAGCCGAATCAACACGAGAGGGGCCGAAATAGCAAGAATTGTGTAAAAGTCGACGTAAACAAATCTAGATGCGACACACGTTCACAAATCCTATATATTATTATCTAGGGGATATATAAACAGTTGTAAGACATAGTTACCCCCCTCGAGAAGCCTAGCGAAAAAAGCCTTTAGCGGACATACAGAAAAAATCCACACACACAATCACACACACATTTTTGCTTTTATATGTATATAGATAGACTACCCTGGGTGCTCAGCGTTCCCCGGGTGTTTAAAGGTGTGTGTTGAGTAAAAAAGTGGTAGCAGGCAGACAGGCTCGAACCTGTACCAATGGAGGAAAAGGAAGTGAAAAAAACGTGACGTCTTTGCCGTTGTGTCCATCGCCAAACCGGTCGAGGTTTAAATTAAGGCTAGTCAATCAAAAAGAGTGGATGACTTTCAAAAATATCGGCGAAAAAAGCGACCCCTATTTGTAAAAATGTGCCCAGTTGTGGGCGAAGCAATTAATGTTTTTAGCCAATATTTCGATATTTGTCGTCTGAAGGGTCGAGCTTCAAAACGATGCCGATCTCGTGAAAATCCAACTCTGCCGCATGTTTTAGGCAAACATACAAATATATATACATGTATACATACATACATTTAACAGGCAGGTGAGATTTATATTATAGACGAATGGGGGTGCCCGCGGAGTTGCCTGTGTGTTTGTCGATGCAAAAGAAAAAAATAGAAGCCTTGATGCGAAAGTGGAAAAGAAAGGGGAAATCTGGCATCTTACCCGTTCAGTCACGATGGGAGAGGAATGAAAAGCGTTTAAATTTAACAATTAAAAAGTTAAATCACACGTGTGTGAATTTAATGTCGTCAAACAACACGCCATATGGGGAAACTTAACCTTGGCTGCAAGCCATTGTCTGCGTTGCTCCCAAGATGTTGGGGAAAACCTTCCCACAAATAGGGAAATGTCAAAATGAATAGCAATCGTCTCATATGACGCGTTTTTGCCGCATTGATCAAACCTCGTTGCTTTCTGGACGTCCGAAGCCCAAGTGCCAGGGAGGTTGAATTTGTTACGGCTTCAATTTTGCTTCTATACGGAAAAGCCAAATAAACACGCGGAGACTAAGAAATACTGCAAAAACAGCGGGTAAAAGTCGCCCAAATAAAAGATACACATCATTCCCTTTCGTAAATTGTAGATATTATAATCTAGGTAGCATATAAAAGGTTCTATATTATAGACTAGCAGGAGTGCCCTGCGTTGCTCGGGTGTTTGGAGGTGTGTATGTTAGGGGAGGGTAGATCAAAAACAAAATACCCAAAGTAATGACCCTGTTTAAAATAATTAAAAAAAGACGTTGCCCCGGAGTTTTGAGGTGTAAAGAAACAAAAGTTGGTAGGGAGGTAGGCTCGAACCAAAAGCCTTGAGGTTAAGGCGGAAAAAATAGCCTGACACGTTACCCCAACACTAAAAAGACAGAGAACTGAGAAGTGACGAAATTAAACGTTAAAAAAACAGCAGGTGGTTAGACTAACGTCAACGCTTTCTTGGTCAAACATCACGTCATAGTCGTAATAGTAGTACAAAAGGAAAGTGAAGAAACGATTTTGCTACCCCTCTCTGCAGAAAAGCGACTCGTTAAGGGCGAAGGAATTAATGCTTTTATCCATCTTTTCGATATTTGTCGTCCGAAGATTAGAGCTTCAAAATGATACCAATATGGCGAAAATCTGTCGCCTGTGTGGAAAGTTTTGCGAGACATGCAAACACACACACATTTTGCCTTTTATATAGATAGACTAGCGGGGGTACCCAGGGTTGCCTGGGTATTTGGAGGTGTGTGTGTTAAAAAAAACGTTGGACGGGTGTTTGGAGGCGTATAAGAAAAAGAAAAGTTTTAGTAGGTGTGTAGGGTTGAACTCCGAAGCGTTGAAGCGAAGTGGAAACGAAAGGGAAAAAAAGCCAGACACCTAACCATCTCGGCCACGAGGGAAGAGGAATTCATAAGCGTGTTAAGTTAAGGTTTATAAAGTGAAATATAAAGGTGCGAGGAAGTAGCTTGATGTTTGACCTAGTTTTCCACTGCAAGCCATTTACTGTTTGCCCCGCTTTTCGATTTCCAATGATGCGGCGAGCTGGTAAAAGTCGGGCAAATTAAATAGACAGGCGACCCTCATTGTTAAGTCGTAGATATTATCATTTAGACGTGATATAAAAAGTTTTAAGAATGAGCGACCTCCCCCGAGAAAGCCGACGAAAAAAGCCTTTTGGAGACATACACAAAAAGTGAACATAAATACATACATACACACACATTTTGCCTTTTATACATGATTTATACCAATGATTTAAATCATTGCTGATATTGTTCGTTAAGTAAAATACAAATGCTTAATACAATATGGAGGGTCGACACTGTTGACAACAATATTGATAATGATTTAGGGCACTTTTCATATAAATCAAGTATTAATAACACATAAATCATCTATATCTATATATATATATATATATATAAAAGCGAAAATGTGTGTATGTATGTATGTGCGTTTGTGTGTCCGCTAAAAACTTTCGACAGACAGAACAAAAATTTACAAACTCGGCATTATATTAAAGCTCCATCCTTAGCCCGAAAAATATCGAAAAACTGCCCAAAAACGTTAGTTTTTTCACCCTGAAATCGACAATTTTCTACAGGGGGGGGGGTAAAAAACCGTCCTCTCGTGACGACGACTGATTCTATGCATGCGTCAGATGACGTCATGACCTGATTTAGTTTAAATATTTGAAGAACTGACTATATTTCATGTATGTCGTGTTAGCTCAGTTGGTTAGCGCGTTGGGTCATTACCTAAACGTTTTGGGTTCGAATTGTGGTGTGAGATGCCTTTTTTTTTCGATTTTTTAAATTTAAATATTGAACCAGTGTTATTTAAGCCATTTTCACGTAACGTTCGTTTTTCTGTTTTTTTTTTTACTTTGCTCATTCTTAGGTTTTCATTAACACCCCCACCCCTTACCACACACCTAAAACCACTCGGGTACCCACCAATTTTTTAAATTTTAATATCGAAATAGGCTTATTTAAGCCATTTTTCACATGTTTTTTTAATGTTCGTTTTTCTGTTTTTTTTCGATTTTTACATTTAACATCGTTCGTTTGCCTTACGTTAGTTTTTTTGTGTATTTTTCGATGTTTTGATCACCCCCCCCCGCTTCGTTTTTATGTTTTCTTTTTTTACTTCGCTTATTCTTACGTGTTCATTAACACCCCCATCCCCTCCAAACACTCTGGCAAGGGTTTTTTAAGGTCCGTTTTTCTGGGTTTTTTTTTTACTTCGCTTATTCTTAGGTTTTCATTAACACCCCAACCCCCTCCAACCACACACACCGAAAAACACCCGGGCAACGCCGGCAACCCCTCGCTAGTATGTATATAAAAGCAAAAATGTGTGTATGTATGTATGTTCACTTTTTCTGTATGTCTGCAAACCTTTTTATATCACGTCAAAATCATAATATCTACGAGTTATAGACAGGGGTTGCCCGTCTATTTAATTTGCCCAACTTCGAAACGTTAAATATTCGACATTTTGGGATCGCCGCATATTGTTTTCGTTTTTCGGTATAAAAAAAGCGAAACTCGATTCGAATCCCTGGCCCATGGCCAGTGGTCTCTAGAAAGCGATGTAACGTTTGGTCAATGTCGGCTTACCATCGTCATGTCAGATGGTTGCTTTCCTTTCGAGATGAGACACTCCCCTAATAAACGGGGGAGTTGGTTTTCCCCAAAGTTAGGTAAAAAAAAAAAAAAAACCGGGTTATTGACCTCATTAAAAACTGTCCCGCAGAAAATGTTAACTGCTGAATAGCTATTGCTTACGTCGTCGTCATCGTCGTCGTAACGCTCACGCAAAATGCTAAATCTATGACTAGGCACCTGTCAATTCTCTTCTTACTTAAATAAATTCAAACATCTTTCAGTAACTCATTCTTTCTGGCCAAGCGGTTAATGTGTCATGTTTTTTTTACATTTTATTTTCCGACTTCGCCTCAGGGCTTTGGGTTCGATCCTACTAACACCCCCCTCGGGCTTCTTTTTGATTTAAGAGCACACACACCTCATAACACCTGGGCAACGCCGGGTATCCCTGCTAGTCTATAATATAAATCTCATCTCTCTGTATTCATGTATGTATGTACGCATGTATCTATGTATATAAGTTTGTATGTCTGCTTAAAACTTTCGACAAAGATGACGGATTTTCACGAGATCGGTATCGATATGAAGCTCGACACTTCAGATGACAAATATCGAAACACTGGCTAAAAACATTAACTGCTTTACTCTCAACTAGGCCATTTTCTATAAGGAGGAGTCGCTCTTTTTGTAGATATTTTCGAAAATCATTCACTCTTTTCGATTGACTACCCTTAATTTTGACGTTTGTCACTTCCTGTTTGGCGATGGACATAACAGCAAAGACATCACGTTTTTTTTTTCACATTCATTTCCTTTTTCAAGGTACAGGTTTAAGCCTGCCTGCCTACTTCCACTTTTTTTTTTTTTTTTTTTTGCTTAACACGCCTCCAAACATCTGGGCAACGCCGGGCACCCAGGCTAGTTTAATATATAAAATTATCTTCTCGAATTTTCAAAGTCAGAAACAAATAGAATTTAACTTAGCGAATTTGACACATTTTGGTCTTTTTCTTCAACAAATATTTCTTTAAGTTACATCCATTGCTCTTTCTGCGTCTTTTAAAATCGTTTCTCTTTATTGCTCGAAACAGTAAAGTAATTCTCGATCTCCATAAATCTACTATCAGACATATATATATATATATAGTATTGCAGTCATATTTGGGCTGGTGAATCTCTTCCCTCTTAGAGGGTCCTTGATAATGTGCAGAAACGTATCTGTAATTTGATTGGTCCTACCATTTCTTCTTCTCTGCAGTCTCTCTCTCTCTCTCTCACTCTCTCTCTCTCACACACACAGACGTGATGTTGCTAATCTAAGTCTTTTCTATAGATGTTATTATGGCAAGAGGTCTCCAGAATTGTCTGATCTATTTTCCGCTTCTTTCCTTTCAGCTCGTTTGACTGGTTGGTCTAGTGGTCTTTGTCAGTTGGTTGATTAGATACATCATTGTAATACAACTTCCTATTCCAATAGTTATACCCTTGGCCTTTTCAAGACTAAGGCCAATAGACATTTGCTGTAATAATTATCTTTCGTTCTTCTTAGCTAGTTACATCAAGTGGCTTCACACCATGTCTGGAGCGATTTCCATTAAAACAAGTGAAGCATGCATGTTCCCCCGTGAGTGCACAGTGAATGAGGCTTTAAAAAAAATGAATAAGTTCAGTATTTGCTCCCCCTCTCCATTTAGCTCCAAAAGTACCCAGGGGACGTCAAATCTTGGTAAAAATGAACAAACAGTGCAATTTTAGGCCTTAACATATGTAAATTTGGGTTCTGCATTATATAAAAAAAAACGAAATGACTAAGTCCATCATTTGCCCCCCACCCCCCGCATTAAGCCCCCAAATTCCCAAGGCCTTAACAAATTTACATTTGAGTTTAGCACCATACAAAACTGCTAAATAGACATACACAAAACATTTTGGGCGATTATGGAGTGTTTTTATTAGCCCTAAAAGAGTCCCTGGGGCACACCCAAGAGTTATCGCGAAGTATAGACAAACAAAATTATATAGAAATCAGTTAGTTACAACTTTTCAGAAAGTTTTATAAAACTCCAAGGCATCAATTTTTTTTAATGAGCATAAAAGTGCCAATTTTAGCCATTTTAGCCCGAAAGGCACTCCGGGGGTGGGGTGGGGGGTAAAATGGAAAATCCGTTCTGTTACTGTTTTATTTATTTAGCCATTTTAAGCCGAAAGGTATCCAAACAAGTAATTGTCTCAGTATGAGGGGTTTAAGTGCAACATCAGAACAGCTGGCCAAGGGCCAGCCAAGCTTCCCATTTTCTGTTGTCTACGTTTAAAAAGGGGGGCAACCGGTGTTTTCCCAGAAAATCCGTTCTGTTACATTTTCACTCATATCATGTTTAATGTTTGTGCAAATTTTTAAAAAATTCCAAGGCGGAGTTATTGAGAAAAGCGTTGACAGACGAACAGACAAGTGTGAATTGACAGGACCGCCCTTCTTTTGTCGGAGGATCAAAAATTAAAATAAATCGACCAAATCTAATATTCGTCTCTGTTTGCTATATACTCCGCCCCCCCCCCCCCACCACCACTCATTCCAATCTCTCTATCAATCCCTCTCTAGCTGAGGGTGAAGTAGTAGTACTACTATTTTTGCTGGCTTTCTTTGTCAATATAGAAACAGAGGTGATGAGAGAGACGATTGGGAAGTGATCATATCATAATAAAAAACTTTTGACAGAAGCAATGGATCCTGACGAGATCGGTATTCTTTTCAAGCTGGACGTCTCGAACAACAAATATCGAAAAATTGGCCAAAAACATTCATTCCTTCACCCTAAAGTAGGAAGTTTTGTACAAGGATGGGTAGCTTTCTCCGTCAACATTTTAGCAAGTCATGATCACCTTTGGCTTGACTTCACTTAATTTCAACACGCTTGACTTCCGGTCACTCAGTGGAGGTCAGGACCTTTTTTTTCCTACTTCACCCTGCCTGCCTACCTGCCTGCCTGCCTACTACCACATTTTTAACACCTCTGCCTACTGTTGTTTTGATTCCCCCCACCCCACTACTACCAATTTTTTACACCCCCACCCCCGGGTTCCTTACTTCACCACCTACACACACCCGGGCACCCCCACTACTGTTGTTTAAACAAACCCCCCACCCACCCCCACCACAGGGTCCTTACTACACCACCTAAACATCCGGGCAACGCCAGACACCCCTGCTAGTATAGAATATAAAATAAGTTCAGGGGAGGGGGGTTACACAACAAACAGTGAGTGAGGGTGAAAGTGATAAACTGAGGAAGAGTTATTAATTTTGATTTAGTAAATTTAGTTGGCGGATGTATACGACAGTCTCCGAGATTTTTTTTTAATCTTCAGATTTACTATTGATTAAGCAACAAACTTTCAGATTTTACGCTGATCCAACACTGGAACAAAGGTGTTTGCATTCTAAGCCGCAGATTTAAACCATGCAAAACCATGCAGTGACACGTGACTGCAATTATTTCTACAGATGTTGATTAAGCCATAAGAATGCGTCTATCTCTTATTTCTCCATTTCATGTTCTAATTAAGCAAAGTGGTATTTCTATGTTCACATATATTTATGGACTCATGTTACGAATATTTACTGTTTTATGACCAACTCGTCCTAATATGCGGCATAATCACGTGACACACCCGTTCTCATTAGATCACCGCAGTTAAGAATAGTTGAGTCTGGTCAGAACCAGATGGGTGACCATTTGGGAATACCAGGTGCTGTATGTCTTAAGATTGGTTTAGTTTGATTGTTTTGTTTTATGGCATATCACCCTTTTTCGGATTATTTAATGCCGAATCCAGCCAATTTGGAAACAGTTTTTATGCTTCAAATCCTTTATATCTTTAAATATTTATTTGTAGAGTTTGGTTTGGTTGTTTTGTTTTACGGCATATCAACCCTTTGCGGGTTATTTAATGCCGAATCCAGCCATTTTGAAAATAGTATTCATGTTGCATCCAGTTATTTTGTAGAAGGTTTTTATTCTTCGAGCTCTTTGTATCTTCAATCGCTAGTTTGTAGTGTTTGGTTTGGTTGTTTTATAGTGGATTTTGTCGTTTTTGTTCCCTGCCCTGCAGAACATGAATGAGTTTTGTAATGGGAGAGTGAAAAAGGGATACAGTATTAATGTTTGGTATATTTTAAGTTAGGAAACCAGTCAGGAAGTGGGGGAGATAGAAAGAGAAAGGGGAAATGGGAAAAAAGAAAAAGGTGGGTTGTTTTTGTTTTTGATTTGGCAGAACATAATTAAGTTTTTCAAAACGAAGTAGAAAACAAAAAAGCATCAATGTTATGTGCATTTCGTCTCTGGGGGCCAATATCTTCAGACAGCCTGATCTAGTAGCACGCAAAGAAACAAAATCGGATGTAGGGAACTATTAGAAAGCTACCTGACAGAGTTCATGTGGAGACAGAAATTCAAAGATCCTATCGCTTGCACAATGAACAAGTCAGCTCAATATTACCGTCAGCTTCCCTCCACTTTCTCTATGCCTTCCTCTTTAGCTTCGCCGTTATCGCCTGCTCTTGCATCAAAAGAAAATTTACTAACCATCCTACCCTCTACATTAAACAAAAATAAAATGAAAAACAAAACAAACAAAAAAACATAAACATGATCACTAACCATCAGAAAAAAAAATTATAACTAACAAGAAAAAAATTCATAACAATGTCCCCTCCAGAAAAACAACAACAACAACAATGGCCTCCAAATAACAATAAATAAATAAAAATTTGATTAAAAGGTTTCATAAAAAGACTTTTACAAAAATTGTTTTTACATGTCTTGCTTTGTTTCGTTTTCGTTTTCGTTTTCTTGTTAAAATAAAAGTGTAACATTACCAGTGGTGTTTTTATTATTTTCTTCTTAAGATATATTAGCAACTATTTTATGTTATTTGGGTTTTTAGTCTTCATCGCCTTTCTGCATCGCCATATCCCGATTCTTCCCGACATCTGCTCAGAAACGTTCGTGAAAGTTCGGAAAAATCGCGGTAAGAAAACTAAGTACCGAAAAAAAAAACTGTTATGCTATTCTGACAGCTTAGATGCATCATATCAAATTTGAAATAGACGTGTGTAAAAGAAATTGAAACTTTCATTTTTTCCATTTTTCATTCTAGTTTGTAGTTCTATTTATATATAAAAAAAAACTAAATAAATAGACTAGAGTGTTACAAAACAAATCTCAATAAATATTTTTTTATTAAATATCGTAACATTACATAAAATGCTGCATTTCACTGTACTTTGATATTTAAAAGCAAATATTCATATTTAAAACATTTAAATGCAAAACCTGGCAATTTACAAAAGGGTGAATCTTCGATAATATAACCCTAGAATGAATGTTTCTTGTTTTCCTTATGGCAAACTGGTCAATGACATTGTCAAGATTTATTTGTCTTGTAAGTTCGTTTTCAATGGACAGAATAGCCGGATCCGACAGTCGCGATTGTCACTTGGTGGACCTGAGGTAAATTTTTATAAGTGGAGAAACTTCTTTCACACGATGCCACAGAAACACATATTGTCAGAAGGAATTTTAGAGTCGGCGTAAGATATGGCAATGACTCAACAAAGTCCTACTTGATGTTAAACTGTAGGAATTTGCAGTACAGTCCAGTGCTTGACTGCCTTTATTGCGGCTGCTTTTAGGTGTCGCCTTAAACGTAGAATTTCTAGACAAAGGTCTTCATTCACAGTTGTGAGCTTGGCAACAGACAACTTTATTTCTCCCGGCAAAAATAATATGATCTTGCTGAACGGCAGAAAAAGTAAAAAAAAAAAAAATGTCATTCACTGCCTTATATGGAAATGGTCCAAACACTCTAACATTGCTTTCTTAGTCTCCTGCTGCAATGACAATCTAGCATCTCTTGCTCCCCCCCCCCCTGGCATTCTGTTTTTTTTTTTCTTCTGCTTGTCCTTCCTGTAGAGATATCAAGTCATTCATATTTTGCAAGTGCTTGCTGGACGGCATTGTCAAGGACATCCATACGCTGTTCTTCCAAAAAGACATTGAGACCTCTTAGTTTGGTAGCAACCATTCCAGGGTAATACCTGTTTGCGTATACTTCTGAGCTACGTTTACTTTTTGTAAAACCTCACTCCAGAATAACAAGAAAGCAATGAAACTTCGCATACAGCTGGCAGCAGATTGTGCGCAGCGCCTCTTATCTCGCTGCTTTCTTGTACATCACACGAAGCTTTAATAGTTTTTACAAACTGGTATCACCGGCTTCACTGCATCAGCACGTGCAGCGAGTTGTGGACAATCTCTTCACTGTAAAACCTGTATACTTTACTAACATATCCCAACGATGGTACGACTGTGCATGGTAAGTAAACAGAGCTTCAAGACTTCCTAAAAAATGTTACACAACAGGGATTGTTAGAAACAAATATTTTCCACAAGTGCACCTTCGCTGATATGTACATATCTGATTACTGTTGATACTTGATCTACATGTGAAATGTTTAGTGTGCTATTAAAACATATACCAAAATACTTTGCATTCTTGATGTCAGCAACCAGTTTTCCCATGTTTATTTTGCATAAAAAACAAATCGTGTCGAGCGTTAGGTGAAAATAAGGAAAAATGCAGTCAGTTGTTACAAGTAACAGCCATTTGTTTCTGACTTTTACCTAACGCTCGACACGATTAAAATAAAATAAAATTTAACAGTTTAAAATGAGTAAAATCACTAAAAACTTATTCAGAAAGGCAGAAGAGTGACTTATCTTGCCCTTGATACCATTTATTTATTATATCTTTGTTTTTGGACCACTTTTTCGTACCTATGTATATTGTAAAACAAACTCATAATTAATTTTCAATTCATGAAACACATTTTGACTGTCTTTAAAATATACACTTACATTTTTATCTTATCAAATTTACACTGTTTTTGTGTGTTTTGTGAGTAGCTGAGAAACCTGAAAACTAAATTGTCAAACGATATCAAAGATAGCAATTAGCAAATATAATTTCTATCAGTAGTCTGTGAGTTTATTACCTTATATTTCCCCTGTATTGACACATAAGCTGAAATCAAAAAAGAAATGTCGCCAAAAAGTGGTTTTGCGAAGAGGTGCGAAAAACTTTTGAATTCTTAATTCCATTAATACCAACTTTATTTGACACCAACATTTTGAAATTGTTAGAAGTTTCCTTTTCAATAAATATGTATAATCCTTTCCTTTAATTTCTTTTAGGGTTCTTTTTCAATATATATATATATATATATATATATATATATATATATATAATCCTTTCTTTTAATTTTTACACAGTAAAAAAATGAAATGAGTGTCATCAAATGATGTACTTAAAAAAATATAGGATTTAGTTTACAATGAAAATAGGCAAAAACATTCTTCATTGACTAATAAATTTTTTTAAAGAGTTTGTAATATTTTAAATATTATATTTTTTAAATTAAATCCTAAAAATTACATAATATATGATAAATAAATTTTATTTCCGATTATTTTCGCACCTTAGCGTGTCTGAAAAAATTTTGGGGTGTTGAAATTTTGTCACCCTCTTTGACTGTCATCGCCCCCTCCACACCTTTAGCTACGCCACTGCTCATGAAAGGTTATATATATATATATATATATATATATATATATATATATATATATATATATATAAAATGAAAAAAAGAATTACAATTAAGTTTACAAAAGATAATCCAAAATAGTAATCTCAAAATATATGATAAATATTAAAGACTTAATATTTATAAAGTAATCCTCGTCCTTGGGTCTTCCACTCGTTACTCTAACATTCATTCACGTGAAATCCTTTTTCATTTTTTCCCCATTCCCTCTGCTTCATTGCTTTTTTTTGTTTTTTGTTTTTTGTTTTTTTTACTTTTATGTAGTTTCATTAAATATTTTGCCAGCTAAATCTGATTCCGCATTTTGCTAATTCCTCCCCTCTGATAAGAAGGAAATATTTCTTTCGAAACCCCACGCATTAAAGACGATTGTGTTTTCTTTTTGAAAAATAATTTTTTTTCTTTTTTACTCTTGCTAAAGTTTTTATCAACATATTTTATTAATACTTTGTTGTTTATATATAATTCCAGACTAATATTTTCCAGGGGTGAAACAACCACTGATGTTTATCAAAGAGTGCTCAATCCCGAAGTACGGAACGATATAATTTTTACTTGTTTTACATAAGCATTCATATCTCGCTACACATTCATGAGCATGTTTCAGCCAGCCAGTTACAAGTAACTAGAGAATTCTTCAGGAGATATTGCTTATAAAATTTAAATTCGTAATCTACAAATCAATGCGTAGCAACACATGAATGCTTATGTAAAACAAACAAAGAGTATATATATATATATATATATATATATATATATATATATATATATATATATATATATATATATATATATATATATCTTGGGTTGAGCATATCGGGAAGTGATATACAAATTGCCATTAGCGCATTAAGCAATGCTCTTTTATAAACAAATCGAGACAAATCAAGCTTAGGCAATCTCGCTAGATTCAGCCACTCTGATGAGTCGTAGACGACGAAACACCTGTCAGTGGATAATTATATTTTAAAAATAATATATATATGCCGCTCCCCATTAAGGGGGTACCAAATTTCGTGGTTTAGTGGGGGATGCCCTTTTCTCTTCCCTGCAACCTCTCTCTCCCACAGAAGAGACGTTGTGAGCCTTGTTTATCGTTATTTCCATGGCAGGTGCTCGTCTGAGCTCCAATCCCTCGTCCCCCCTCGCCAATCCTTCACGAGAAACACCAGTCTGCCTGAAACTACTGTCAATAATTTTCCCCACTCTCTAAATTCCTAAATTCTGCCTAAATTCAAAGGTAGATTCCATGAGCAAAGCTTCTTTCTTAGAACTCCACGCCAGTGGAACTCTCTGCCGCTTGCCTGTTTCCCACCTGACTACAACTTGGACGTCTTCAAGTCCAACATAAACAAACTCCTGACAAACCGCCCCCTTAAGTAAGACACTCTATCAAAACCCCCAAAACTAATGATTACTACAATACTATCTCATTGATTACTGTACACACAATAACCCTTATCCCTGAGTGGCCTTCGGGCCTTGATAAAAGGTGACCCCCCCCCAAAAAAAAATTGGTTAAAGGGAAAATTATTCCCAACTCGCATTTAGGTAAAAATGCACTTTCGTATAAATAATTGAATTCGTTCAAAGAGTATCGCTAACAAAAACAAATAAAGACATATATATATATATATATATATATATATATATATATATATATATATATATATATATATATTTATTTATTTACCAGTGGTGAAAAAAAAAACCGGACTAAAGTGCTCAATGTGTAGTCAGAGCAGTATATAGGAAATTTATTACTGTGAGTCCAGAATGAGTTTACAAATTGTTTCAACTAGAGGAAAATCCTCAAAGAGAGGAAAAATCCAACTAGCATCATCAGAATTCATAATTCTGATGATGCTAGTTGGATTTTTCCTCTCTTTGAGGATTTTCCTCTAGTTGAAACAATTTGTAAACTCATTCTGGACTCACAGTAATAAATTTCCTATATATATATATATATATATATATATATATATATATATATAGAGAGAGAGAGAGAGAGAGAGAGAGAGAGAGAGAAAATAAAAAGGAACAAACCGTATTATGTGTTCATCAACGTTGCGTCTTTATTTCGAGACTTCCTCTCTTTATTTTCTCTATTTTGTCGGAATACTATTTCCATTATTTTCATCATATATATATATATATATATATATATATATATATATATATATATATATAAATTAGAAAAGATTATTCCAAGGGTTTAATATATTAAAAATCAATTAATGTACATATATCAATAAGTCAGCTATGACCGGGTAGAAGACTTCAGTAATTCATAATTGCATTCTTAGCAGGTATTTACTTCCTTTCTATCGCAGGAAGATGTGACACAAGGTCGGAAGGTGGAGAGACTTAAGTCAGCACCCCTAATAAAGGAGCACTCTCGCCTTTTAAAAATTGCCCGGTCAGCCCCATTGGCACTCCCTAGTAAGGTAAGCAATAAACTTACTCTACTCGAAAGATGGGAGGCAACAACCTGGAAAGGTGAACCCCCTCAGAATCTCACTTCAGCTCGACAGCTAAATTTATTAAATTTGGCGAAGATGTCTTGATTCAGTATTCATTACTAGGGCTATGACAACAGCATATTCTTTTCATTCTTTTGACTCTCGAGTATATATCCAACACAAACAGAGTTAATCAACCGAGAACCACATCACTCTATATAAAAGCATATCAGATATCAAGGGATACACACTCGAGAGTCAAAACAATGAAAAGAATATGCTGTTGTCATAGCTCTACTGGTTACAAACTCAAACACAATTGAACAACGTAACGGCTGCTACAATTTATCTCCTTTAGCCAGTAAACTTACATTAACAGAAGATGATTTGAATTTAAATGCAGTTGAACTTAACTTCCACCACAGAAAATATTATAGATAATAAAAATTTTAAAAAATCAACGAATAAATAAAAACAGAGAAACACTCTTTTCATTTTATATCCAAAATATTAAACTATATTCATCCCCCGCCCAAACAGTATTATATATTTTAAATATTAACGGCTGTATGTCATTAAAATAATCTACTATTTCCATGCCATAAACGCTGCACATATTTTGAATGCAGACACCTATTTTTCGTTCGAGAAAAACAAAGACATCCTTTTCACATTAAAGCACAACAAATATATTTTATTTGTTAAAAATCAATCATTCCGATGAAGCTTTTGTTCGTTTTTCATTTCCCCATCAAGTTATAGTCTTATTTCTATATACACTAACTAGCCTGGGTGCCCAGCGTTGCCCGGGTGTTTGGAGGTGTGTGTTGAGCAAAAAAAAAAAAAAAAAAATGGTAGTAGGCAGGTTCGAACCCATACCTCGAAGGAGGAAAAAAACGTGAAAAAAGTGACATATTTGCTGTTGCGTCCATCGCCATACCCAAAGTGACGAAGGTTTAAATTAAGGCTAGTCAATCGAAAAGAGGGGATGACTTTCGGAAAATATCGACGAAAAAAAAAGCTACCCCTCCTTGTAGAAAAGTACCCAGTTGAGGGTGAAGAAATTAATTTTTTAGACAATTCTTTTTATATTTTTCATTTAAAAGGTCGGGCTTCAAAACGATACCGATCTTGTGAAAATCCATTGCCTCTGTCGAAAATTTTATACATACATACATAAATACATACATACATTTATATATACATTTAAACAAACAGGTGAAATTTATATTATAGATGATATAAAAATTGGCCAAGAATTTGTCAGATTGTATCAAGGACGTATCCCTGACTAAAGTAAATATAAGCTATTCGAGCAGTCAGGTACATATTGAATTATTAGTATCGCTCGAACTGAGGATTGAACCTGCAACCTCCAGAAGACTGTCACTTTAAAACGATTTTTACTAAACACTTTATCCGTTGCGTCGCCGATCCTTGAAAATGATTTTGTTTCTTACACATTCGTAAATGGAAATTATAAGAACAAGTAAAAAAGGATTGATGTGGCGTTTAACGGAAATATTATATCAGCCTCTGATATTGTAGCCCAAATTTGCACCCACTAAGCTGCACATTAATTGCATTTGCGTTGGGTGTTGATTATCTCAGTGATATCCGCTATTTACTCATCTGGTTTCATATTACAATTAAGCTGAGTGGTGTGTACAGTTAGGAAAAACTAATGTTATCGAAGCCGCAATTGTCGACTTGTAGGCTTTCTTCTGCTTTATCTAGGTCTGCTATCATGGGATATTGCACCGTAGTTATTAAACACTGATACCTCCTACCACATATTTATTCTCACTCGTCTTTCTCTCTACCCTGCATATATATATATATATATATATATATATATATATATATATATATATATATATATATATATGTAATAAAAATTACAATTAAATTTACCAAAATAATCCAAGATGGTAAAATTAAAGTATATTATAAATATTAAAGAATTAATATTTATAAAGTTATCTCAGCCAGATGTAAAAGCTCGATAAAACCAAATAGGAGATAGAGCTTATAATACGAGCAAACAGTTAATAAAACATGTTAAAAAACACTTTGAAATGAGTTAAGAACATATTTAATCTGAAAAGTGAATATATATATATATATATATATATAATTTATGTATAATATAAATATTAAAAACACTATTATCATATACTAGTATTTCACCCCACCCCCGGGTGTTTGGAGGTGTATGTTGAGCACAAAAAAAAAGTGGTAGTAGGAAAGCAGATTCGAACGCGTACCATGAAGGAGGAAAAAACAGGGGAAAAACGTGACGTCTTTGCTATTACGGCCACCGTCAAACCGGAAGTGACATAGTTTTAAATTAAGGCTAGTCAAGCGAAAAAAGGGGATGACTTTCGAAAATATCGGCGAAAAAAAGCGACTCCTCCCTGTTGAAAAGTGCCCGGTTGAGAGTGAATGTTTTGAGCCAATTTTTCAGGTCGAGCTTCAAAACGATACTGATCTTGTGAAAATCCGTTGCTGGTGTCAAAACTTTTAGGCAGACATGCAAACATACATACATACATTTATATATTTGTAGCTCAAATTTTCGACCCAAACTGATTAAAATGCTTGCCCTATCTCTGAATACCCTTTATGTAAAATTTCAAATGTTTAGACCAGAATTTGTCTGAGTAATTTGGTAGAGACCGCAGAGGTAAAAATTTTAAAAACTTTGACTCCTATTATAACTACTTAACATTGGGGTTCAAATCAAGTTATTAAGTTAGATCCATGTCCAAGGAACCTATATATAAAATTTCAAGTGTTTAGACCCAATATTGTCGGAAATCGTTGAACTTTGACCCCTTAACAACCAAATTTCTGTCTGAAAACGAATTACAAAGATTTTCCCAAATATCAGTCCTCAGTATATCAAATTTCGAGTCTGTAGACTGAAAAATTACAGAGTTATTGCGTTGGAAAATGTACACAGACACACAGACAGACATGTTCACTTTTATATATATATATATATATATATATATATATATATATATATATATATATATAGTATCTATTAAACTGTAGAAGAGAAATAGCAAATAACTGTGTTCACAAAATAAAACTTACTCTAGGATAGCGATACAAAATAGTTTTTAAACTAACAAAAACAGTAGAAAATAAACAAATAAATAAATTAAATAAACATAAATATACATAAACGATCACACATATATGTATGTGTGCATATATGTATGTACACATATGTATATTTATATATAAAAAAAAAGAAAATGTCTTAAACCACTAACCTAGTTTTAAAACAGATCCTTTGTTCGATAAAATGCATGCACATTGGCTGATAGGAAGGGCCGCAGTGGATACTAGAAAGCTGATTGGCTAACTAAAATCCTCAACAGAAGAGGACCATATAAAAATTATAAACAACCACAGAATTCGTGCATAAGCCTGATGAATTCTAGAGTGGATGAAACGCCGAATATTCAGTGTAGCTTAATCGCCATATATATTTCATAAATTACTATATATATATATATATATATATATATATATATATATATATATATATATATATATATATATATAAATATTTTTTGCGGGGTACAAAATTTTATTATTGCTATGTAAAGACTAAATTTAAACTTGTTCGAAAACATTATTTATTTTAGATTGTGAAATTAAAAAATAAAAATGAATGTGTCAGCTGACCGGTTTCGAAGCTCGCTCAACAGAGCTAAAATCGAGCTTTGAATTTTAGTGCAGACTTTTTTTCCATCCTTAGCAAGTCACACTCTCTTTACCATCTCAAAATTCTAGAAACTATATATATTAAGACTCTGAGACCTTCTCTTTGCAAACAAAAAAGAGAATCTTTTAGGGCTTAATCTAGTATCTATTTGATAATTAATCCCCCCCCCTTTTTTTATACATATATTCCTCCCTACTTTTTCGTCTCCGATTCATTGTTCCCCCACTTTTCTTTTAAAACGTAATTAAGCTCGATTTTAGCTCTGTTTAGCGAGCTTCGAAACTGGTCAGCTGACACATTCATTTTTATTTTTTAATTTTACAATCTAAAATAAATAATGTTTTCGAACAAGTTTAAATTTAGTCTTTACATAGCCATATATATATATATATATATATATATATATATATATATATATATATATATATATATATATATATATATATATATTATATACGAAATTCAGTTTAAACTCTGTAAATTAGAATTTTTAAAAATTATTATTCGCCAAAGAACACAAGTTGAAAAGTTATTCCATGGAGTTTCAAAGGATGAAGATAGCTTGTTTCGCTGCATCTAAACATGTTGAGAGCATGAATTTGAACAACTACATTGAGGACATTGGCAAAACTGCTGCAAAGAAGGTGGGCTCCCTCTACCATGCTAGAAAATACTCATGTTTGATAGTATTCTATATCTTTAGAAAGTTATCATTCGGCCATGCATTAAGTGTTGTTGCCACATTTCAACTGTGGCATCTACCACTAATCTCTCACTCTTAGACAAGGTTCAAAAAAGTGTCTCCAATATAATGGGTTCAGCACTGTTGGCTGAGCTCCAACCTCTATCTGATCATCTCATTCTTGAATTGCTGCACCTGTTGATAAGAATTTAATAGATGATCTGATGAACTCTCAGCATTTTTGTCCTTTCAATGTACACACACTGATTAACCCAATAAACAGCAAAATCTCACCCCTTCACTGTTGACGCCCTTAGATGCCAGAAAACCTTCAATAATGTCTTCCCTCGGACTGCTAGATTTTGGAATTCCCTCCCTATTTCCTACTTTCTTGACTGCAGAAGTTCAAATGTTATATGACTAACATTTTGCTGTTCAATTTAATACATAGTCCCCTGTATACAATATCTCCATTAGTAGTCCTTCAGGTCTAAGTGACCATGTGCATTTTTGGGGGTTAAAAAAGGGTAAAGATTAAAGAAGTCCCACTAGCCAAGAAAACAGAAAGTGGTTTCATCGACTTCCGTCTGTAATCACCTCTTAACTTTAAGGTGTCACTGAACTGTTTCCATTCAAACATGGCCCTCGGTATGTCTCATCCGTTCTAATCTTTAATTACAAATGGAATTTTCTACTTTTCCATTCAATCTAACCTGATTTGAAAAAATCCCGTTTTTAACAGTATTTTTACAGACTAACATTCAATCTTAGTAAGTACTCATGCAGGAAACGACCCATTTTTCCAGAAATGGTGACTTAGAATATTCCGGCAGCTTATGAAACTCACTGGAATATTGCAAAACTCTCAGCCAGTGTAGCAGACGACAATAAATTGGAAAAAGTGGTCTTATGACAGTGCAACTGTTAGAATTTCACAGCCAGAGTATGTTATTAGTAGGGCTGTGACAACAGCATATTCTTTTAATTGTTTTGACTCTTGAGTATATATCCGTTAATATCTTATATGTTTTGATATAGACTGATGTGGTTCACAGTTGATTAGGTGTGTTTTACTGTGTCGGTTGTTTTTGTTTTACGGCATATCAACCCTTTTCAGGTTATTTAATGCCGAATCCAGTGATTTTGAAAAAAAATGTTTTAATAGAATGTGTTTTTTTTTCAAGTCGGTTTCTATGTAACCCTCCTCCAATGTTGGGCCCAAACACTTAAAATTTTAAATGTAGGTTACGTGGACATGGATCAAACTTTATAATTTGATTTGAACCCCCAAAAATAAATGTTTAAGGGTCAAAATTAGAGTCAAAGTTAAAAAAAATAAATTACCTCTGCGGTCTACCAAATCACTCAGCCAATTTCGGGTCTAAACATTTGAAATTTTACATGAAGTGTATTCAAAGACAAGTTTTTAATTGGTTTGGTTCGAAAATTTGAGCTGCTAAGAGGTCAAAGTTCAAAAGATTTTATCTTTGCGGTGTCTAGCAAACTACTCAGCCAATTCCGGGTCTAAACATTTGAAATTAATACATAACAGGTCTGAATACATGCGGCAAGCATTTTAATCAGTTTTGGGGCGAAAATTTGACTTCCAAAAGATCAACGTTGAAGGAGTTGACTTTTGCAGATTCTACCAAATTCCTCTAAAGACTTGAAATTTTAGATGTAAGTAACTTTGACATGGATAAAACTTTGTATTTAGATTTGAGACCAAAATAATAAATGTTAAGGGGTCAAAATTGGGGTCAATTAAAAAATAAAAATTGACCTCTGCGGTCTCTACGAAATTACTCAGACAATTTTCGGTCTAAACATTTGAAATCTTACATAAAGTGTATTCACATGTAGGGCAAGTTATGAACAGTACATAGGGACTGAGCAAAGCCGGACTGAACTGCTAGTATATATGAGCAAAACTGGGTTGAACTGCTCTAGAGTCAAAACCGGGTTGAACTGCTCTAGAGTCAAAACCGGGTTGAACTGCTCTAGAGTCAAAACCGGGTTGAACTGCTCTAGAGTCAAAACAATGAAAAGAATATTCTATTGTCCTAGCCCCAGTTATAATAGATTTACCATAACGTGTTTTTTATGCGTTTTACAGAACGGAAATGCCACCATGAATACATTATCCAAATCCTTTTTATAATGGTGAAATATTTATTTGACTGCTTAACATGATTAAATTGGAAACATTTTGCTCATGAAGTATGGAAACATGCCAAAGATGCCAGACCACAATTCATCATGTCGTAGAATGCGGTGCTATCTGTCTGGCGAGAGACAACTGTTGCTGCCACTTGTAACGCCTTAACCAATTCTAGTCAGATAATTCGAATCTGCTTTCCCACCTTCCTGGACACCTCCTACAGGCAGAACAACGGCAGATTCGGCTAGAAGACATTGTTCTCTATAGGGTTACCAAAGCTCCACGTTGGTTCCACCTGTGAATTCTTTACCTAATGTTACATTCATGAATATTAAATTGTTTAGTCTTTTATAACCGAATTCAGTTAAATATTCTTCAACCATCTTGAGTCCAACGTCAACTAATGCTAATTTCAAACGGGTTGATAATTGACTTGTGCAGGCAATTCTGAGAGCCAAATCACTAAACTGAGACTTGAATTTAGCAACATTGGAACTGAACCATTAATGAAATTCCGATTTAAAAAAAAACAACACTTCTATTACTTTTTTATTTGTTACTAGCAGTACCTTTATGTGCATATATATATATATATATATATATATATATATATATATATATATATATATATATATATATATATATGAAAAAGTTTGACTCATGTTTGGGAAACCTCCATCTAAAATTTCAAGTGTTTAGACCAAAAATTGGCAGCGGAGTTTGCTAGAGTCTGCAAAGGTTAACTCTTTCAACTTTGACCTCTTGGCAGCCACATTTTTGTCCAAAAACTGATTAAAAAGCTGGCTGAATGTTTGAATATCCTTTATGTAAAATTTAAAATGTTTAGGCGCAAATTTTGCTGAATCGTTTGCTAGAGACCGCAAAGGAAAATTTTTTAAAACTTTGACCCCTTGCCACATAAATGTTCGGCCAAAAACCGATTAAAAAGATTGCCTTATATCTGAATACATTTTTTTATGTGAAATTTCAAATGTTTAGACCAAATTGGCTGAGTAATTTAGTAGAGCTGCAGAGGTCAACTTTTTTTAAACTTAGACCCCCAATTTTGACCCCTTAACATTTATTGTTTTGGGCTCAAATCAAATTAACAAGTTTGACCCATGTCCAAGTAACCTACATCTAAAATTACAAGTTTTTAAACCGAAAATTGACGGAGGAGTTTGGTAGAGTTTTCAAAGGTCAAATCGTTGAACTTTGACCCCTTGACAACCAAATTTCTAGCCGAAAACCGATTCAAAAGATTTTCCCAAATGTCAATAATCTTTATGTCAAATCTCGAGTCTATAGATAGCAAATTGACAGAGTAATTTGGTAGGGAAATTTACACACACAGACCAAAATTTCACTTTTATAGATGTATATAGATTTTTTAAAAATTTTATTTATCCCAAGCACGGCCTATTATCACTGAAATATAAGGGGCTACTATAATTTGTGACCAAATTTACAGGTGCTATCCAAAGAGAAGTGTTGAAAAGAGATTTTGCTTTGATAATGAGATGATACCTCGAAATATAACAAAAGGTTACATATTATGAAACTATACCATATTTGATTCAATACAATATTTTGCCAAATATTTAACTGATAATCAATTGTTACATAGTTGGGATCCTATGCTAATAAGTTGTGATTAAGTTAGCTAGTGTGAATTTTGACAAGGGTCATTCTTAGTGCATGCCAGGATAACCCAGATCTAAGAAACAGAAACATTCTCAGAGGTAAATCTAAGATGAATGACAAGGCAGGGACAAGAGGTCAAACTCCTAGTCAACATGACGTCACGTTTTCAAGCGAGAGAAACATTGGTTTTCATATCGGTTTTCTCCGGGAAGCTATATGAATGAGACACGTCAATGATGTAAAGAACTGATAATCTTAGTGAATGTTACTTCGATGACTGTCCGTTTGCATCACTCATTTCTTAAATCAGCAAGTTACGTTTCAGAAGCAAATAATTATTAAGTTATATGAATCTCTTTCTCTGTAAGTAGATTATCTCCTAAGAAAACCTTGCAGAAACTCAGTAAACGTCTCCTTTGTGTTTTCACTGCATGAAAAGATTTTATTCGTGTTAGTTAAACAGATGATCGTCGACCACTAGATGAAACAGCCACTACTGAAACTGTGACGATGAAAAACAGCAACGATTAAGAAAATAATGAAACTTTGTATAAACACTCACACACTAGTGTTCCATACTTTCACAATCAGCAGTGCAGAAACCATTTGCTAAGACGTTACCGTCAAGCCACCATCAGTTGCCAAGGGAAATTTAATAACTATAAATGCCAAATACAGGCACAACCTTAAGACAGTCAATAATATTCAAACGACAGGTAATCCTGAACATCACACAAGCCCAGCCAACAAATTTTATATATATATATATATATATATATATTAGTGAATAAATGACAAAAGACTATATTGCTAAATTCATGATGTTGACCATCTTATGATTTATTCTTTTAATTCAGTTGATATTTATAATTCTTGGCAGATACTGTCAAGAATTGTAAATATCAACTGAATTAAAGGTGTGTATATATATATATATATATATATATATATATATATATATATATATATATATATCAGAATAGGAACACAGATTAATTAATTGTGTGGTATCGAGTCTTACAGAATACTTTTGGAAGTAATATTATATAAGACAATCACAGCAACATAGAGAATAGCTCAATATACTTGATAGAGCAAATGGAATTTATAGTTTTTTTTTGTTTAAATTTCCTTCAGAAAAATATCAGTTTTCAGAACAGAAATTTATTGTTTGAATAAAGAATAGAGAGGAAAGGTCTTTAGCAAATATCAGATCTAATTCGAAATATTGTTTTTTAGCACATACATAGAGTGGTATATGGTGGTCAGAGTCTGAGGTTGTTGAATAAATCCACATTGTAGGCAGATTCCAATTTATTTTTTAGGTATTTTTGGTCCTTAGTGATAATCCTTTGAGTATGGAAAGAGGGGTTAATCCTCATTTTTGTTGGTCCTGTATGAAGTGTCCGCTGGAAGCTATTTTTTTCAAGTGTCTGTTGGAAGCTATTTTTTGAAATATCCACAGGAAGCTATTTTTTGAAATGTCCACAGGAAGCTATTTTTTGAAGTGTCTGCTGGAAGCTATTTTTTTTCAAGTGTCTGTTGGAAGCTATTTTTTGAAATGTCCACAGGAAGCTATTTTTTGAAATGTCCACAGGAAGCTTTTTTTGAAGTGTCTGTTGGAAGCTATTTTTTGAAGTGTCTGCTGGAAGCTATTTTTTGAAGTGTCTGTTGGAAGCTATTTTTTGAAATGTCAACAGGAAGCTATTTTTTGAAGTGTCTGCTGGAAGCTATTTTTTGAAGTGTCCGCTGGAAGCTATTTTTTTAAGTGTACACTGGAAGCTATTTTTTAAATGTCCACAGGAAGCTATTTTTTAAATGTCCACAGGAAGCTATTTTTTGAAGTGTCCACTGGAAGCTATTTTTTGAAGTGTCCACTGGAAGCTATTTTTTTAAATGTCCTCAGGAAGCTATTTTTTGAAGTGTCCACTGAAGCTATTTTTTGAAGTGTCCACTGGAAGCTATTTTTTAAATGTCCACAGGAAGCTATTTTTTAAATGTCCGTGGAAGCTATTTTTTGAAGTGTCCACTGGAAGCTATTTTTTGAAGTGTCCACTGGAAGCTATTTTTTTAAATGTCCTCAGGAAGCTATTTTTTGAAGTGTCCACTGAAGCTATTTTTTGAAGTGTCCACTGAAGCTATTTTTTGAAGTGTCCACTGGAAGCTATTTTTTGAAGTGTTCACTGGAAGCTATTTTTTTAAGTTTACGCTGGAAGCTATTTTTTTTAAGTGTCCGCTGGAAGCTATTTTTTGAAATATTCACAGGAAGCTATTTTTTTAAATGTCCACTGAATCTATTTTTTGAAGTGTCCACTGGAAGCTATTTTTTGAAGTGTCCGTGGAAGCTATTTTTTGAAGTGTCAACTGGAAGCTATTTTTTGAAGTGTCAACTGATAGCTATTTTTTGAAATGTCCACAGGAAGCTATTTTTTTAAGTGTCCACTGAAGCTATTTTTTGAAGTGTCCGCTGGAAGCTATTTTTTGTAAGTGTCCGCTGGAACCTATTTTTTGAAGTGTCCATGGAAGCTATTTTTTTTCAAGTGTCCGCTGGAAGCTATTTTTTGAAGTGTCCGTGGAAGCTATTTTTTCAAGTGTCTGCTGGAAGCTATTTTTTCAAGTGTCTGCTAGAAGCTATTTTTCTTTTGCAGATTAGAATTATATATTAAAAACCGTCATCATGTTTTTGAAAAAAAGCTCAGGATAGCTGGAAATATTTTTCAAATTTGATATTTTAAGGGTGGACTTGAAATATGGATACAATAAGATGACGTCCAAATATATTAAGGCAAAATTATAAAATCTATCATATGTGGTATATTTTGAGAACCTTTTTTCTTGTGTCCTGAGTTAAAGTTCTGGCTCCGGAAATATGGAATAATTGTAGATACTAGTTCCAACATACAAAACCATGACATTTTCATTCTTTGTCCTGACTTTTCCGCGATTTATTTTGCTTAATTGGAAGTGCACTTATTGATCAGAAGACGAGATGACCACAGAGGCACAATGCACGAATCAATATATGTATATATTATTTCGGATAAAGGAATAATAAATTGTTCCCATACGTGTCTTGCGCTTAATCCCGTCTCATTCTCTTCAAATAGAATTGATGACTTTATCCAGTAATTATTATTGGACTGTCAACTTCCGGTGCAATTAAACGTCAACATTAATTGTTTTTATTTAATCGTTCACAAGCTGAACGAAGGCAGAAGGAAACTCATTAGGTCTACGATAAGATATCAGTTAATTTGCTATGAACAGAGATGGCCACATTGAGCACTTTTAATTATCATTTGACCTCGGATTAAGCTAACTTGTTTAGATTAATGACTGAGATAATGCTCATTCTTATATTTGTGTCTTCCCAGATGTCCCCTGCCTTCCGAGGAGCGGGATCTTCCCCTCACTAAAAAGCGATCCTGGATTTTTCCCTACCCACATGGGGAGACAAACAAAAATCCCCCATGTCTATTTATTAAATAAGCCTTTTTTATTTAAGCAAACATAATATTATGAATGGTCCATCCGACTAAGATTAAAATCAGAATAGAAAGAAACTAAAATCTAAAAATCCAAAAATATCAAAATCACAATTAAATGAAAACATCTCTACCGATTACCCCGGTTTCAGAGAAGCCCCACCCCCACCTCACACATATTACAAAACGAACTTGTATCATATTTGCTTTCCCAAGAAAGCAAATAAATTTATAATGTTATAAAACTATTAGACATATACATTCTACAAACCAATACTAGGAAAAACCCACAAAGACACACACACACACACACACACACACACACACACACACACACACACACACACCTACGCACCCACTTGACCAAGTACCTACGCGGCCCTCACTTCCACCCAAGTAATAAAAAAATAAATAAAAAGTAGTAAAAGGAGAAAAGAGAGGGAACAGCAAAAGACAGCAATGACCATGGTCTGACCCCCCAATAAGCAAGGGTAGGAGTGGAACACACCCGTGAAGATATTAAGAATTATTTACAGATATTTCCACCGCTCGGGAAACATGTAACCAAAATGGACTGCGAAAATGCTTTTATACATTCTGAATGCATATTAAATATATTTTAAATATTTTACACTTTCAATAATTTCTGAAGAGGACGCTACACAGAACGTCTGAAACGCGTAAAAAATATTTCAATGATTTCAAAACATTATTACAATGATCTAAATATGATAACTTTTTATATGAAAATTCAAAACACGGAATAAAAAAAATAATGTTAAAAAATACATAGCAATTGTTGGTGACCTTCTTATATATATATATATATATGTGTGTATATATATATATATATATATATATATATATATATATATATATATAATGAATGAAAGACAAAGTTCATGATGTTGATCATCTTAGAATTTATTCCTTCAATTCAGTTCATATTTACATTTCTTGACACTATATGTTTCGTAGCACAAAATCAATCACTTAATTATTATATTAGTCAGTGAATCTATTTTGTTCTGAACGCATCAGAAGAAATAGCAACAATCAATCCGTCAAGAGGAAATAAAGTGTGATTTGACATGATTAAAATCCGAAAATTGGAAGAGAAGCTGTAAATACCTTATAATATGTTTACATTACGCCATTTTGAAATTAGAAATAAAGTCACTTAAACCCATTTATTCGTAGTAATGTATTGTATTAATTTAGGTATATTCTGCCAGAAATGTTCTATTTATTAATTATTAAATGCATTATTTATAAATTAATACATCAATGTTTACTCAAATAACATCAATAATTAGAATATATTACACATGTCTGCATATACGAAACAAAACAAAAAAAGATTAAATATAATGTTCACTGAATTACAGGAATAAATTGTAAGATGGTCAACATCATGAATTTTGGAATATATACTTTTGTCATTCATTATATTGCTCTATAATTACATTGAGCTTCTTAAATAAGGATTGGTATATATTATAAGGAAATAAAGTATATTTCCACAGAAATATATATATATATATATATATATATATATATATAGAGAGAGAGAGAGAGAGAGAGATAGATAGATAGATAGATAGATATAGATAGATAGATAGAGAGAAAATCTAGTTTGCTTAAAGCGATGTGATATGTATTTAGGAAGAGAAGGTTTTCATAAGAAATGGAAAGTTATCAATGTTGAGGAAGATAGACAAAAAAGTGGTATATATATATATATATATATATATATATATATATATATATATATATATATATATATATATATATATATATATATTTAAATGAGTGAGGTCACCAACAATTGTTATGTATTTCAAAAAATTATTTTATTATTTCGTAGTTTTAAAAATTATTTTATTATTTCGTATTTTTTCAAAATTATTCCGATCATTGTAGTATTTTTTTTTAAAAATCATTGAAATAGTTTTTAACGCGTTTTAAACCTTCTGTGAAGCGATTCAAAATGTAAAATATTAAAAAAAATATTTAAACTGTGTTTAAATTGTATACGAGCGTTTTCGTAGTCCATTTTTGTGACATGTTTGGAAGAGGCGGAAATATCTGTAAATGATTCTAAGGGTCTTCATGGGTGTGTTCCGCCCCTAGCCTTGCTTATTGGGGGTCAGACAATGTTCATTGGTGTCTTTTGCTTTTACTTCCCTTTCCTTATGTTTCTCTTTTTTTTTCCTCCTTTTCTTTATTTTTTCCTCTTTTTATTTCAGTGGAGGTTAGGGCACGTTGGTACTTAGTCAAATAAGTGTGTCGTTGTGTGTTAGGGTTTGTGTGTGGGGGGGTGTATTTCCTTGTATTGGTTTGTAGAATGTGCGTTATGTCTTATAGTTTTATAACTTTATCCGCTTCCCCACGACAGCAAATGTGACACAAGGTCATTTTTAATGTGGGGGTAGAAACCAGCCCTCCCCCTAAAACAAGGGCAATTGGTAGGGATGTTTTCGTTCTTTGGAAATCTTCTTTATTTACTTATGTTTCCTTATACCAATACTTATTTAAGAAGCTCAATGTAATTACAGAGCAAATATACTGAATAAATGACAAAAGTCTATATTCCAAATTTCATACTTTTGATCAGCTTACAATTCATTCCTTTAATTCAGTTGACATTTATAATTCTAAAATCAACCAATTTTACATCTGTGTCACGTAAACTATTCCCCTGCAAAATTTCTATTTTTTTATCTATAAGAGAAGAAAGACTATTTTTATGATCAGATTTTTTTAATTTTTGATACTTATCGGAGAAATTTATGTACAAAACATATCTAAGAACACTGTCAGACATATGAATTACCTTTGTGTGAAATTTGCAAAAAATAGGTTCAGCCGTTCCGCAACATATGAGGAAGGAACTCCTACACACACACAGTGACTTTTATATAATCGATTTTTTTTTTACAAAGGAGTCACCACTAGTGAAGGCCAGGAGGCCACTCGTTGATAAGGGTTTATGATTGTACAGTGGTCAAGGGGAACATGTCAGTCATCATTTGTAGTGGAAAATTGGATTACTTAAGTGGATGGCTCATCAGGAATTTGTTCAGGTTGAACTTGAAGACAACCAATTTGTAGCCAGTTGGAAAGCAAGAAAACGGAACAGATTTCCACAGGCATACAGTGCTAAGAAAAAAGCTTTGTGCATGGAATCTACGTTTAGGCTTAGGCTCAGATAAAGAGTGGGAGAAATTATTGATACTGGTTTCAGCTAGACGAGTGTTTTTTGCGAAAGTGAGGCCAGAGGGGACCATAGATTGGAACTCAGACAAGCACTTGCCATGAAAATAACGATAAAGCAGAGACAGGCTTGCAATGTCTCTTCTGTGTGAAAGGAAGGAAGAGAAAAGCACCCCCCCACTAGGCTACGAAGTCTATTTTGAACTCTGTCAAGGCAGGATAAGTTATTTCTAGCAGCTCCTGCCCAGATGTGGCAACAGTACTCCATTCTTGGACGCACTTGGCTCTTATACAGGTAGAGAATTGCATCAGCAGTGAGATATCTACTGGAACGGTAGAAGATAGAGATAAGAAAATCTAAATATGTTGATAGGTGTTAATTTTATTTTTATTTCGGACTATTAGTCTCATCTTTATTAGTTGAAAAAAAAAAAAAAAAAAAAAAAAACAACTAATAAAGATGAGACTAATAGTCCGAAATAAAAATAAAATTAACATAAAAATGCTCATCTCAAAATAAAAATTCCAATTAAGGAATAATATATATATATGTTGATAGGTGTTTCCACTTTGCTATATATACAATATTTCAAATTGCTATTTTTGCAGTCACCAAATTCCATCATTTTGTTCATGGTAAATATTCTGGTGATAAACCACTATAAATGATTTATGGATAAAAAAATTACTAATGCATCTGCTGCTTGTCTCTCGCTCCTGGACAGGGTTCAAAAAAGAGTCGCCAACCTGATAGGTCCTGAACTGTCATCTAGGCTTCAACCTCTGTCCCATCGACGAGATGTTGCATCCCTCTGCCTGTTCTACAAATACTTTAATGGTGAATGCTCTGACGAACTGCAAACACTTGTACCTCCCCCGACGTAACTACCCCCGACAAACCCGACAAGCTACTAAGTCTCATCCCTTTACAGTAGAGATCCCTAGGTGCAAGAAAGCCTTTTACTCCAATAGTTTCTTCCCCAGAACTGCGGGTCTTTGGAACTCCTTTCCGGGATTCTGCTTTCCCAACTGCAATGATATGCAGAAGTTCAAGTGTAATGTTAACAAACATCTTTCTACTCTTCTCCCTTCATAATGACCCCGCTAATTAAGTCCCTAATAGTAGCCCCCTGCTTCAAAGTGGCACTGTGCCTTGTTTGGGGTGAAAATTGAATAAAAAAAAAAAAAATTTAAAAAAAACCGACTGCATATTCTTCTCAATTACAATTATAAAATGAAGTACTTCCTATCGTCAAAAATTTATTATGTTGACGGATTATCTAGACTTATCCCAAAATATGTTGAACCCATTCAGGTCAAAATCATTGCCATTTTACAAACTGAGCTAGAAGTGAATGAATGCATTGTCTAATGCCATTAGAGAACTTCCGGTAAGACTCGAAGACATAAAAGAAAAAACGAAAGTCAACCATTAAAAAAATAGAAAAGAAAAATACTTACAAATCCCAAAAATGTATTCAATCTATGATGAAGTAGCTACGTACGGCGATCGATTTGTTATTTCTGCAGTTCTTATATTGCGTACAAAGTCATTAAAAATGTGGTGAAAGCATGCAAAGGTTGTGTTTTGACAGCAAAGACACCTCCTAAGATGTTCATACCTTGTCCGAAAATTGGATGTAGGATCCACATAGATTTTGACGACCCACTAGATCGTTTTTTTTACCTGAAATGAATGGCTCTCATCTTGGGGAGGCTTCATGTTTTGACAAGCTTCTGGGCTTGACGTTTACTCCTGATCTGAAATGGAACATGTACATCAAATCTGTTATCAAGGTCGCTGGGAAAATGGTGGGATCCTTGTATCGATCCACCGTTGATGCAATTCTCTACTTATATAAAAGCCAGGTACGTCCAAGAATGGAGTACTGTTGCCACATCTGGACAGGAGCTGTTAGAAACACCTTATCCTGCCTTGATAGAGTTAAAAATAGAATTTTCTGCCTAGTAGGAGATGCCCTTTTCTCTTCCCTGCAACCTCTTTCTCACAGAAGAAACGTTGCGAGTTTGTCTCTGCTTATCGTTATTTTTATGGCAAGTGCTCGTCTGAGCTCCAATCTATGGTCCCCTCTTGACAAACATTCACGAGAAACACTCATCAGCTGAAAACACTAACAATAATTTTCCCTACTCTTTATCGGTGCCAAAACCTAGACGTAGAATCCATGGACAAAGCTTCTTTCTTAGAACTGCACGCCTGTGGAACTCTGTTCCGTTTATCTGCTTTCTAGCTGACTACAATATGGTTGTCTTTAAGCCCAATGCAAACAAGTTTTTGATGAGCCGTTCAACTTAAGCTAACAAATTTACCGAATTTCCATTACTAACGATTACTATGATTCTGATACTGTAACCCTTATCCTCGAGTGGCCTGTGGGCCTTGATAAGTGGTGACTCCTATGTAAAAAAAAAAGAAAGAAAAAAGACAGTTTCTCAAATGTAGATTATTCATAAATATAGACATTCTTTAGTCCTTTGTGTATACAGTGTTGATACATTGCTTGTAGGAATGTGTTCTTCGTGTACCGTTCTTCTTAGTTGCTGTTTCTGTTGACACATGTAATATAATAGACGGGTCTAAGTTGAGTTTTCAAAACAAAAGACCGGAAAATGTAAACCTACACGGGCTGTTCGGCTCAAATAGAAGAGTCTATCTTAGCAGGCATAGTAAGGCAAAGCTCAATAATATTTTTTTGTAACAACACTTTTTTATTAACAACAATCAACGACATTTATTTATGTTACCTACACAGCTGGGTGTAGGTTGACAAAAGTTTGGACAGTCCTAAATTGAAGGAAGAAAAAAATCTTCATGATCTTCGGAAAGTCTTCATGAAAGAATATGTTTTCTGTGAAGATAACTTCGCTCGACTGTCTAGTAGGTAGAAAAGAGGCATTGACACGTCTACAGTAGATGGTACCAAGGAACTCTCCGCTGACAGTTGCGTGTATTCTACAACATGTTGAAATAGTCCTTCTGAGTGGATTGAAATTACTACTATGCCTCGGAAGCTGATTGGTCAATATGTGACAGAATCACCTTACTAGAACAGCTCTCCATAAGGAGAAATAAATGTTGCTATGACTGATACAAGACCAGTCCTCAGCAAAGCATGGTAATGGTTACAATTAGGTTGTTTAAAGGGAAATAACTCTTAATGAACTGCAATAATTGTTATATAGAGCGTCCAAAAAGTCACTAAAGGATTTTGAACTTAAATAGATTCTTTATTTTTGATGATATCTTTCTGTATTTTTAACACAATCTGACTAGGACATTGGGAACTTTTTTAAAACATTGCTAAATAATTATCTTCTCACCAAAGCAAGATACACCATAGAGCTTCTCAGGCAATGTTTTGGCGACAACATTATCTCCCGCTATGGCAATGTCAAATGGACACCACGTTCCCCAGACTTGACTAGCCTTAACTTTTTCTTGTGTGGATATCTTAAACAACGAGTCTATGTTAACAAACCCCAAACCCTGCAAGAACTGAAGGAAAACATCAGGAACGAAATTTGTTTGTTTGTTCTGTTTTACGGCATATCAACCACTTTGGGGTCATTTAATGCCGAAAGGTTCGTTATGTTGTGTTAAATATTGGTTTGTTCTTCTTAAGGGTTTTTTTGGGGGGGGGGTCTTTCCTTATATTTTTGAGTATATTTTAGTTTCTTTCAGAAAATTGATAATTTTTTGGGGATCAATCTTGTTTAATATTGTTTTCAGATTTTTTTCTTGGTAATACTTTGTTCGGATTTGTTCAAGGTCAATGCAGTTTGTCAGTATATGGTGTATTGTGTAGGGTTCTTGACACGTTATACAGTTTGGTGTCTCCTCCCCTTTTAGTAGATGTGAGTGAGTGATGTGAGTGTGACCTATTCGCAGTCTGGTCATTACTACCTCTTCCTTTCTTGTTAACCTTTTGGTGTCTCTCGTTCCAATATTTGGTGTTATTTGGAATAATTTGTTTTTGGTGCATGAGCTCCAGTTTTCTTGCCATTTTCTCTTCAAATATGTGTTTATTTTAGTCTTTAGGTCTGTATAGGGGATTTTTCCACTTATGTGGTTTTGTTGCAGAGTTTCCTTTGCTGCCTTATCTGCTTGTTCATTCATGTAGATGCCGATATGGCTTGGTATCCAGCAAAAGATAATGTTTTTTTCAATGGTTATGGCATCTATTTTGTTTAGCAATTTTGTAATAAGTGGGTTTGTCATTTTTTTTTCTTTTAGAGATATGAGTATTGAAAGTGAGTCAGTAAATATGATATATTTTTGATGGTCATCATTGGTTATTATATTTAGTGCCAAATCTATGGCTGTTGCTTCTGCGCTGAAAATAGAAGATTCGTTTGGGAGCCTTTTCTTTAGTTTTATTTTTTTGTGGATGGCTGCGCATCCTACTTTATCTCCATCTTTTGATCCGTCAGTGTAAATTTGTGTATATTCTTTGTATGTATTCTGGATGATAAGTAGTTCTTCATGGAAGGTTGATGGGTGGGTTTTCGTTTTGGGATATTTATTTAATTTTAATATTATGTGTGGTTGTTTGATCATCCAGGGTGGAGTTTCTGATTTGTTATATTTATGTATTTTTGTAATGTCCATTTGGGCTTCTGTGAGAAGGTTTTTTATCCGGAGGCTGTAGGGCTTGATGATATTTTCTTTCTTGTTGAAGAGATGTGTGTATTGTGGGTGGAGGGTACATTGGTATGCAGGATTTGTTGGACATGATACCAGCTTTAGGTAATATTGTAGCGCTAACTTCTGTCGTCTTAGAATCAGTGGAGGCTCATAGGCCTCTATATAGAGGCTTTCTACTGGAGAGGTTCTAAATGCTCCCAAGGCTAATCTTAATCCTTGATGATGGATTGTATTTAGTTCTTTTATGTAGGACTTCCTTGCTGCTCCATAGATGAAGCATCCATAGTCCATTTTAGATCTGATTAGAGTTTGGTATAATTTCAATAATGTGACTTTGTCTGCACCCCAATCGGTGTGTGCTAGGACTTTGATCAATTGCATTGTCTTTTGGCATTTTGCTTTTAAATATTTTATATGTGGTATGAAATTCAATTTTTTATCGAATATAATACCTAAATATTTATGTTGGTCGGTGAGTGGGATGTTCTTGTTATCCAGTTTCAGGTTGGGGTCGTGGTGGAATTTTCGTAATTTGCAAAAGTGGATGCATTTAGTTTTTTCCTCTGAGAATGTAAATCCATTTTCTATGGCCCATTTGTTTATTTTATTCAGACAAAGTTGTAGTTTGCGTTCGGCTGTTTGTATGTATTTAGATTGGTAGTATATAAGTAGGTCGTCCACGTATAGGGCGTTTTCAATTGCTGGGTCTATGGTTTTTATGATATTGTTTATTTTAATGTTGAAGAGGGTGACAGACAGGATACTGCCTTGGGGGACCCCCATTTCTTGATCTTTTTGGACTGAATAAGTGTTGTCCATTCGTACTTGGAAGTTTCTATTTGTTAAGAAATTTCTGATAATTTCTGGCATTCTACCCCTAAGTCCTAGTTCATACAGGTCTTTTTGGATTCCGTATTTCCAAGCGGTGTCATACGCCTTTTGCATGTCAAAAAAAATTGCTATTAGATGTTCTTTTTTTGCAAATGCTTCTCTTATGCGTGTTTCCAGTTTTATTAAGTGATCGGTGGGGCTTCTATTTTTCCTGAAACCCGACTGGCTTTCTGTAATTAGATTTTTGCTTTCCAAGTACCAATTTAACCTTTCGTTAATCATTCTTTCAAAAGTTTTGCACAAACAACTAGTTAGTGCAATGGGTCGGTAGTTTGTTGGGTTTGTATGATCTTTTTTTGGTTTGGGTATTGGGATTACTGTTGCCTGCTTCCAGTTTTTTGGAATGTTGTTAGTTATCCATATCTCATTGTAAATTTGTAATAAGTAGTCCAGTGATGGTTTTGGTAGTTTTTTGAGGAATTGATAATGGATCTCGTCGGGGCCGACTGCTGTATCGGGAGATTTGTTTATTGCCTCCTCTAGTTCTGCACTGTTGAATAATTGATTGTAGTTTTCTTCATTTTTTGATTTGAAGTTTATTTTTATTTTTTCTTCATTTTTCTTTATAGCTTGGAATTTTTTATTTTGGTTTTTTGATGATGAGTTCATTGAGAATTGTTCTGCTAATTTATTTGCGATATTTTGTTTGTCGGTAATCTTCGTGTTGTCGCATATAAGGTGTTTAATAGGGTTCTTTGTATTTTTTCCTGCTATTTTTCTGACCATCTCCCATACTTTTTTGGGTTTTGTGTTTTGATTAATTTTTGTTACATAGTCTTTCCACGTGTTCCGTTTTGATTCTTTGATAGTTTTCCGTGCTTTGGCTTTGCTGTTTTTATAGGTGTCCAAATTTTCTTTCGTTGGACTGTTTTTGAATTTCCTTAGGTTTGCACGTCTGGCTCTTATAGCTTCTTTGCATTCTTTATTGTACCAGCGTTTGTTATATTTTGTAGTAGTGGAACTTTTTGGTACGTTCTCCTCGGCTATTGTGAGTAGGGTGTTGCTGAAATATGTGATGTGTTCTAAGTTAGGATTCGCTTCAGGTATTAATCTGTGTTGACATGTATTTTGGAAATTTTCCCAATTTGCCTTTTGTAAATTCCAGCGGGGTGTTTTGTCTTCTAGCTTGGGATTCTCGTTTTCTATTATGATTGGGAAGTGGTCACTTCCGCATGTATCCTTATGTGTTCTCCAGCTATAATCCATGTATATAGTTGGGTCACATAGTGTTATATCGATTGCTGATAGGGTTCCCGTTGGTGGGTGCATATATGTATTCTCTTTGTTGTTGAGTAGGCATAGATCATTTTGGTTAATTATTTTTTCTATGGTTTGGCCTCTTTTGTTGTTTTTTTTACTGCCCCACCATATATTGTGACTATTGAAGTCTCCCAAGAGTAGAAAAGGTTTAGGTAGTTGTTTGATTATATTGTTTAATTCTGTTTCGTTTATTGTTTCGTTTGGTGGTATATAGAGTGAACACAGGGTTACTGTTTTGTGTAGTGTTGCAGTTATTGCAACAGCTTGCATATTTGTTTTTAAGTTCACTGTGCTGTGTGGAATGTTTTCGTTTATCAGTATTGATGATCCACCGGTGGCTTTGCATGATAATTTGTTTATGTGGTTGTATATTGAGTAGTGTTTTATGTTGATTTTGTCATTTTCTTTTAAGTGTGTTTCCTGTAGGCAAATTATTGCAGGACATAAGGATTTGATAAGTATTTGTATTTCTTCGATATTAATTTTTAATCCTCTTATGTTCCACTGTAGGATTTTGTTAGTCATGGTTTATATTTTCTTTCTTTTGTTTTGGGTTGTTGGATTCCTCAATCTCCATGACTTCATGGCTTTTGAGGGTTTCTTCTTTTTTTTGTTTGGATCTGGACGTTGATCTGGGTCTTGCTTGGGATGTTGCTGTTTTGGGTTCTTGCTCATTTTTTCCCTCTTGATTGCTTGTGTTTGGTTTCTTTTTTTTTTCCAGGGTGTTTTCGGTTTCCATTTTTCCTAGAATTTGGAATCTATTTTGAATGTCTACTGTTTGGTTTTCTTCTTTTCTGGTTCCTTTGCGGAGGGTACTAGGCGAGTGTTCTTTTGATTTTGGGATGTTTTCGGTTTGTGTGGGTCTTTTGTTAGAGGATTGTGTTTGGTTTTTTGGATCTGGTGAGATTTTACTCTCAATTGTTTGATAGTTATTTCCAAGTACAGCTGGAGTTGACGGCAGTTGCCGTAAGGTGGCCCTCAATGTCTCAACTAGTTCACAAAGTGATTTTATGAGGGTAGAGATTTCCTTTAGTTCAGTGTTTTCTATTGTTTTTAATTGATTTTTGGTTGCACCTGCGTATGATCTAGTTGGTTCTGTTGTGGTGGTCGTTTCAATAATTTTCCTGGCTTCAGGAAAACTTATGTTTTTGGTATATTTGAGTTCATTTATTTTTTTTTCTTTGATCCAGTTTTGGCAGAGCGATGAGTATGCTGGATGGTTCTCTCCACAGTTTGGGCATTTTATATTTCCTTGGCATTCTGTTTCCTGGTGTTCGTTACTGCTACACTTTGGACATACTGCTTTCCTGATGCAGTATTCTTTGAAGTGGCCAAATTTTTGGCAGTTTAGGCAGCGAAGTGGTCTGGGGATATATGTTTCTACTTTAATGTTAATATATCCAATCTTGAGTTCAGTTGGTGGAGTAGGAGTATTAAAAGTTAATATGTATGTGTTGGTATTAATTGTTTGTCCGTTTCTTTTTATTGTAATTCTTTTAGTATCTATAACTTTTTGATTTTTTAGGTTTGTTTTTATTTCATCTAGAGAGCAGGTGTTTAGTTCTGGACATCTGATGACTCCCTTTGAGGTGTTAAGGGTTTTGTGAGGGTAGGCATTGATGTTTATATCATGGAACTTTGTCCATGTTAAAATTTCTTCGGCACTACTTTTAGTAGTTACTTGTATAAGTAAAGTTCCATTTTTTAATTTTTTTTATTTGTTTTGTGTTCAGATTTTTGTTGATAATTCTTTCGATTTTGAATGGGGACATTTTTGTTATTTGTGTGTTATCTTGCGATTCCAAGATTATATACTCCGGAAAGTGTGTGTTTTCATCTTCATCGCTTTCTGGATGGGGCCTTTTAATTTTTTTGGAAGCCATAGAATATTTTTTGTTTTTTCATCATCCTTGCTCCCCACCCTCCTCGGAGCCCTAAATTGGGAGATGGTTGGGGGGAAACCCATTCGCCCAAGCATCTCAGGGATACAATGATGATATACTCAAACAGTGAGTATAGCTGCTTATGACGATTTTTTTCCATTTCCTTGGACCCAGCAAGGTGTAGAAAGAGGTAGTTGTCAATAGCATCAGTTTTCACCATCTGATTGGCCCTTGCCATCGCCTTCTAATGATAGTATGTGTGTGTGTGTTTTTTTTTTTTTATATGAGTATGTGTTTGTGTTTCTCTTTATGGGGGTTTACTATTATTAGGGACTGTCATGACTAGCCGGTTGGTCGGGTCGAGCCTGCCCGACCGCCCGTCTAGCCGAAGTAAGGGCCAAAGTGGAGTGTTGCTAAATCACGGCCATTTGGTTCCAAGGTCGTGAGTTGCTCAGCCACCAGGATCCCGTTCTAAGGCATTACGGGTCGCCACCTACGGCCAACAGGTGGCCCCATTGAGGGACTTTTACTCTCTGCAGGGGGGCAGTCGGTGTATTCTGATACTCCACCAACAGGGTCTGGGAGGGGGGGGGGAGATAAAAAAAAAAAAAAAAGGGGGGGAAGGAGGGGGGCTGTTGTTTTTGTTTTTGGTTTTGCAGAACAAAATTAAGTTTTACAAAAAAGGATCAGAAAACAAAAAACATCAATGTAGGTGCATTTCGTCTCAGGAAGCCAAAAGACAGCCTGATCTGGTAGCACCAGCCAGGAAACGAAATAATGGAGTTAAATCACAATCCAGAGATTCTGCAATCTGTCATGAATAATGTTTTGGAAAAAGCACAAATATGCAAAGCTGAAAAATGGGCAACATTTAAAGGACATTATTTTTCATAAATAAAAATTGTTTGAATTTTGCATATTTTTAACATTTCCCAATGTCTTAGTCAGATTGTGTTAAAATTACAGAAAGATATCATCAAAAATAATCTATTTTAGTTCAAAACCCTTCAGTGATATTTTCGACTGAATGTACTATTAAGATATGTTTAGGGCTAATTTGATTATGTTTTATTTTTGCTTTTTTTTTTTTTTTTTTTTACAAGGAAATCACCACTTATCAAGGCCCATAGATCACTCGAGCATAAGGGTTAAAGAGTGTACAGTGGACAAAAGGACAATATAGTAACTTTAGTGGAACGGCTAAACAGGAACTTGTTTACATTGGACTTGAAGACAGTCATATTGTATTCAGCTGGAAAGCAGGTAAACAGAAGAGAGTTCCACAGGCGTGCAGTTCTAAGAAAGAAACTTTGTTCATGGAATCTACATTTTGATTTAGGCACAGATAAAGAGTGGGGGGAATTATTGACATTGGTTTCAGCCAAAGGAGTATTTCTCGTAAATGTTTGGCGAGGAGAGGAACCATAGATTGGAGGTCAGACGAGCACTTGTCATGAAAATAACGATGAAGCAGAGACAGATTCACAATGTCTCTTCTGTGAGAAAGAGGTTGCAGGGAAGAGAAAAGGGCATCTCCCACTAGACTATGAAGTCTTATCTGAAACTGTGTCGATTGATTGATGGCAATTTATGAAATTGATGCATAGATATGAATGAATCCGTGGCATTATCGCGAAATCAAACATTGATTGGTTATTGATGAAGAAAAACAAAAGAAATATATATTCCTTTTGCTCTTATTCACCCCGAAACAAGGCTTGCTGCCACTTTGAGTTGGACGTAAGGCGTTACTATTTGGGATCATGCCTTCATAAGCGTGCTATGAATATGGAGTTGAGCAGCAAGATATCTGTTAGCATGACATTTTAACTTCCGCATATTAGTACAGCCAGGAAAGGAGGAAATAGGGAAGGGATTCCAAAGTCTAACAGCCTAAGGGAAGAAGCTCTTGATAGTGTAGTACCTCTTAGATTTGAGACTGTTTTTTGTACTCTAAGAGGGAGAGACTAGTTATAGACGCACGGTCTATATGTGACAATAATACTTTATGCACGGGCGAATGATGGCTTTGTTGAGATACAGGTGTGAGAATTTTTCTAGCATGGTGAACGGAACCTATCTTCTTTGCAGCAGACTTGCGATGTCTCCTATGAGTTTGTTCCAATTCATATTGGCTTTGTGTTTGAATGCAATGAAACAAGCTATCTGTTCATTCATCTGTCTAACTTTCTGTCTCACACATACTAAAGTAATTCTGATGTTTTTGTGGGTATCTTGTATTTTAAACAGTGTAGGCAATGCATGACGTAAAATGAAATTTGTTTACCGCTATGGAAAGATTGTTTACAGATGAAGTCCATATACCAGCATCAATAGGTCTAATACGCAACTCCAAAACCAGTGAAGCTTGCCAAATACCCATGCGCTGCTACAAGAATTCGTCTAAGATAGACGGATGCATTTGGAAATGCAAGTCTTGTAAATCCGCATGCAGTATTTGGAATGGGTCGTTCCGATCAGGAAGCCATTGGGGTGTCGTATTTTTGATATTCTTATCCCTATCCCTCCCTATATATATATATATATATATATATATATATATATATATATATATATATATATTGATATATAAAATGAACTAATTTTTCCCCTCTGATTTTGACCTTAATAGGATTAAAAATCAAGACAGTTAATGCAAATGTAATATGCACAAACTGCAGCACAATACGTGAGGTGTGTTATAGGCATATTACCTCTCCACTTCCTCAATAATCGTAGATTCCTATATTTTTTCTACTGAGAGTTCACTGCCAAAATCGGTTAAAATCAATGGAAGTAGTAAAATCTTTTCTCTCTAATTAATTCCTCCTAAACCCATCATCACTTACACCGCTGCGGGATCGTTCACAAGGGACAGTTACGAACAAATGCCGGTTTCGGTTTTCTGTACTTCGTAGTTGCTTAAAAAACCTGGATTGAAATGTTACCGTGCCTTTCTGTTCTATGCTTCCTATTGAGTGAAACGCATCACGGAATTAACCGATAATGACATTCATCATTTCTGTTTTATTTTGTTCTGTAGTTGCTTAAAAAACTGGAATGGAATTTTAACGTTCCTTTTGTTTCCATGCTTTTTACTGGGTGAAATGCACCATGGACTTAACTGAAACGAAGGGTTATTTATGCCATTTTCTTTTTTTCTTTTTTCGCTTTTCGCTGTGTTTTTTTGTTTTTGTTTTTCTAAACACGTTCATCATTTTTTACCCTTATTTTTGCTTTTTGTTTTTCCGATTTCGTTTCTAAATAGGTTGGACGTTTGTTCGCTGTGTTTTTTTTTGGGGGGGGGGTCGATTTTTTTTAAGAAGTTTAACATCGTTTTTTTTGGAATATTTAAACAGGGTTATTACTTCGCTTATTATTTACTTTGCCCCTCCCCCTCCCCTTACACACACGCACACACACACCTCCAAAACTCCGGGCAACGCCGGGTACCCCCGCTAGTTAAATATAAACTAAAAATAAAAATGTATCTATATGTAAATGATAATAAACTTTAAAGAATAATAAAAAAAATTTTTTAAATAGAATAATTAACCTTTTTTCTGATTGGTCTAAAACTTTTGGTTATTTGAAGCCGCCATAAAAAATAAATAAAAGAACTGCCATCTGTTAGCATTGCTAGAAAGCAATCGTTCGTTTTGGAAATTAGAAGAGCATCGTCACCCTTCCCCCCCACCCCCGGGCAGCTATACTCTGGTAAGTTGGCCCGTTATATCCTACATTCTTTTTTGGATTTAATTTTTCAAGTTGGGTTCAATTTTTGCGGTGCGTTGGTTTATTAACAGTAAAGAATGGATTACTACATAACACTGTTGTTTCAGCGTGGTTCAGGTTCTGCACAAGAGCCGAAGCTTGTTAAGGTCATTTCCTGATCCTGGTGAACTTGAAGAAAGAACCTAATCAACTTACCTGAACAGATAAAAACCAAGTGTGTTAAGTTTTGTAGACCTATTTAATCTCTTGAAAGTATTCACAACACAAACCGTAATGCTCTTGTTCTGCTAGAGTATTGAACAGAAGCAGGCTATAATACAAGAATAGATTGAGATTGCAGAACACACCATCGTAGACTGGATGCAGTTTATAAGAAAGCTCTTTTTTTATACACGGGAGTAACCACTTATCAAGGCCCAGAGGCCACTCGAGGATAAGGGTTATTGCGTGTACAGTAACCAATGGGATAATATCAAAACGATAAAAAAAGAATAATAATGATAATGTCGTCCATCAAATTCAGTCTGTGTTTGTTTACAATATAACGTCAGCTGATATGTGGGCTTGACAATGATGCCCCGGCAAAGCCACTTCTGATTAATATTTAGGTTTAAAATATGCGAACGAAGAAATGATTTGCGGCGATTTTAAACTGTAGCTCTTCTTTCGTCGTAAATTGAACTTATCAATAAGAAAAAAAATCAATTAAAATAAAATTAAAATTAAAAAAATACGCCCGGGCTTGAAGACGAATCATTCATGCTCTTCCACTGTGCTACATATCCAGATAAAAATGATTCTGTTTTTATTAAAGGAAATATTTGTTGAGATTTTATTGTCTCCATTGGCCGGTGTAACGTAAAATATTCCTCCGTAAAAATTCTTTTTTTATCTATACGAGAGAAAAGCTATTTTTAAGATCGATTATTTTCGATTTTCCCTTCCTATCGGATGAATTTCTGTACAAAAATATATCTAAAGAACACTGTCAGACATATACATTAGCTTTGTGTGAAATTTGCAAAAGTTTCAACCGTTTCGGAACATATAAGGAAGGAATTTTCTCTCACACACACACACACACAAAGTGACTTTTATATAAGGATAGAGACAAACTCTGTCTGGAAGTCACGTTGACTTCCGTTCACGGGTCATGTCTAACCGTTTAAGATGTCATTCAAACTCTTTTCCATACAAACTTGATTCTCGTTATGCCCCCCCAATTTTGCAGCAGCTTTGCCAATGTCCTCAGTGTATTTGTTCCAATTCATTTTACCCGTGAATGTTAATATTGAGATTTCTCAATAATCACGACTCTAGGCGCCTAACTATTTGAACCTCTTTAGGGCGGATAGGATTAAGTTATTCGACGACGACTTTTTGGAAACGGGCTCCGGCAACATCAAAGGATTCAAATCCTGGAACAATGTTCTCGTACTAACGTAATTATTCGGAGAAACATAAATAGAGTTAGAACTGGGCAAAATGTGTTTTGAATTGACAAGCGAAAATAATAACATTCTCTACAGCAAAGAAACCTTTAACATAAGCAGGCTTTTTTTTGTTTTTGTTTTTTTTTGTTTTGAAAGTCTGGCAAAGTTACAGGTTGGTGTTTGTCAACTTGTCTTTCGATGCAGCTGTAATCGAATCATGTAGTTTCCGCGATGCGTTCTTATTGCATTTAATCTGATAATGCACCGCGCGCGAGAGAATATTAATAAGCGTTTGGTGCAACACTCGAATGATTCGACTAACATTGCATTTCCCTTCCGGAAAAAGGATATAAAAAATATATTAAAACATATGCTAGAATAATAAACACGAATAATCAAATACGAATCTGTAATAAAGGCAATATTATTGTCAATATATGAGCATAAGAGATTCACTGAGATATATTATCTCTCTTTCTCTCATATATATATATATCTTATAAATTTTCCTAATGTCTGTCTGTCTGTCTGCTGTCTGTCTGTGTGTGACGCGGTTTATCTCAGCCTACAGGCAATCCATCCAGGCAAATAAGGTACCGAAATAAAGCTTATGACCCAGTGGATGTTTTAGTTATATTTATATCCATGTTTGGTGTATAGAAATGCAAAAAAAAAAAATAAATAAAATAAAGAAAAATAACCAATTACTAAACAACGTTTTATTTACTGGATTTTTGAGGGGTATTCACCGGAAGTTATTATCTCCCTTTGTAAGTTCGATTTAATGTGCGAGTGAGTGAGTGAGTGAGAGACAGACAAACAGACAGAGACTGAGACAGAGCAGAGACAGGCAGGCGGTTCGAAATTAAGCTTATGACCCAGTGGATGTTTTAGTGATATTTATATGCATTTTTGGTGTATGGAAATGCAAAAAAAAAAAAAAAAAAAAAAAAATGCAAAAATATAACAATTTACTAAACAACGTTTTATTTACTGGATTTTGTTCCGGTACAAGGACCCATGTTTGCCCAGCTGGGCAAACATGGGTCCTTGTATAAGCACATAGGCTTAATAAAATATGTTGAGAAACACTTTAGCGAGAGTTAAACACATATTTATTTATCGCAAAGGAAACACAAATAGGGGTGAGAGTCCTTAATCCGCGGAGTATACAAAATTTTGTCTGTAAAGTAATTAAAGAAACTAAATATGAAAAAGATCATATAAGCGTGGAAGTGAAACATAAAACAATGAAACAGATGGGGTGATGTCAGAAGAAAAAATAGTTTCACCTGAGAGTGGTTGAGTCCAAAATCAGGTATACCCGAGAAAGTATATATATATATTTCTCATACCCACTCAAAAACGCATGCAACGTATACACAGGGCACACCACAACAACACTCTGCCGACGATTAACAAAACAAAAAAATAAAAAATAATTCGCCCCTAACGATCCTGAACCCACGTTTATAACCAATAAAAAATTATAAAATACATTATGATTTTTTTTCTACAAACTTTCAAGAAGTTGACAAGCAGACACATGTATCTCCAAAAAGTAAATAAATACACCAAGCCTCAAAGGGAAAGAAAAAGAAAAAGATAACAACAACAATCGCTCCTGATGATAATCGGATGCACCGATAGAAAGCGTTTGAGTATAATGTGGCTGAATAACAACTTTTGGGCGCCATTTTATACAATTGCCAGCTGAAAAAAAAGACCGCTCAGCGAATGCCAAAAGATGTTCAGAAAAATCGGAAAAAAAAAGAATAATTATCGTGTTCAATCAGATGTGCTTGAATAATGACTTGCTGCCAAAATATACAAATATATATATATATATATATATATATATATATATATATATTCAGAAGTATAAGTGGTAAAAAATACGATAAAAAGTGCTCAATACATTAGTAGAGCTGAATATGGTTTTGATTTTACAACCTCAAGTACTAACTCAGTCCATTACAATTGTTTCCACAAACAGAAACCTCCTTCCCTTCTCATTTTGACTCTTACTGGAAATCGTAAAAAACCGTAAGGAGGTGAGCGACGTTTTTTATGACTGGTTTCCATAGCAACCACGTCGCTTCAGCGACTACTGTTGCTACTAATTCACCGATCTCGCGAAAAGATTACAATAGAAAAATGTGAGCATGAAAACTAATATGGTTAAGCTTAGATATAAAAAAGTAAAGGACTAGTTGTAAAAACTGGAAAAGAAAAGGAGAAGATATTCTTATAGGAAATATAATAAATTTATAACTTAAAATACTGCAGCATTAAGAATTTTCTTTTTAAATTCAATTTATAACATTATATAACCAATTCTTAATCTATTGTAATATATACATTTTCACCCCAAACAAGGCACATTGCCACTTTGATGTAAGGGGCTACTATCAGGGACCTAAGTTCTAGGGGTACAATATGGGAGATTATCAGCAAGATGTCTGTTAACATTACACTTGAACTTCTGCATGTCAGTACGGTTTGGGAAGCAGGAAACTGGAAGAGAATTCCAAAGTCCTGTAGTTCTGGGGAAGAAGCTATTAGAGTAAAAGGCTTTCTTACATCTAGATATCTCAACTGTGTAGGGGTGAGATTTTGTTGTTTGTCGGGGGTATTTTCGTCGAGGGGGAACAAGTGCTTGTAATTCGTCAGAGCATCCACCATTAAAATACTTGTAAAACAGGCAGAGTGATGAACATTTCGTCGGTGGAACAGGGGCTGAAGTTTAGATAACAATTCATGACCTACTAGGTTGGCGACTCTCTTTTAGACCCTGTCCAGGAGTGATATATATATATATATATATATATATATATATATATATATATATATATATATATATATATATATATATACTCGGGGTTTTTTTATATTCAAAAGTAATGGACTAATGAATTCAACGAGGTTGTTAGATAGTGCTCAATAAAAAGAGCTGATAATACTTGTTTATTGTTATATAAACATGCTCACATCCCGCTGCTACAAATAGCCACTTGTTTCAATCAAACAACAGATATCATCAGGCAGCGACTTGACTATTCAAAAGTTCAATGAATAATGGATTTTTATTTTAGGTAGGAACTCTTTAGAAGTTGGAGTTAAAAAACTTAAAACACAGGACTTTAATTAAATAAAAAAGTAAAAAGGGAGAGGCAATTTAAATAAAGTTAAAAAATTACAATGGGAGAGAGTGATTGAGAAGAGGAAAAAGGAATAGAGACAGAAATAGAGAAAGAAAATATAGAGAAAACAAAATAGAGAGAAAAAGAAGAGAGAAAATATATATATATATATATACATATATATACATATATATATATATATATATATATATATATATATATATATATATACATATATATATATGATATGGAGAAGAAAAGAAAAAAGAAATAAATGGTTATAATAAAGAGAATAAAAACTAGAAGGAAAAGGAAAGAATAATGAGATCTAGTTAAATAGGGAAAGAGAGAAAGTAAGAATTTGACAGTATATAGAAAAAGAAAAAGAAAAAGAAAAAACCTGCGTGTCAACCAATTTATGAACAATTATACAATTCAGTAATGAAACATATTATTACAAATACAAACAGAAGATACAATCCAAGCGTCAGAAATGAACGTGTCAAAAAAGGCAGTGAATGTATTCGGCTAGCATATTTATCCTCTTACATACGTCCACGAGTAAAATCAACGCAATTCAAACATACGTCTACCATTAATTAGGCCCTTTATGCTAAATGATATAAGTTTAAAGTTTTCGCGTTTTTATTAGATATATATATGAATAAAAGAATAAAATAATGATAAAACAATATTAAAATTATTATTAATAACAATAAACATAATAGTAATGATAATAATAATAATAATAATAATAATAATAATAATAATAATAATAAAAACAGAATAAAATTAATATTTATTATCTTTTTAATATGACATATTTAGCCATAAGAGGGGATTAAATAAATTAAATAGGTCCAATAATTATAAATAAAAAAACTACTAATATTTATGTATATAAAAAAAGAATACAATACAAATATATATATATATACACACACACACACATATATATACCCAAATATACACACACATACACACACACATATATATATATACATATATATATATATACATATACATGCACATAAGTCAAGGTGTAACTATACTATTAAGTTGGAAGTTTAAGCTATATAAGTATAGATATAAAGTCATATTAAATCACAAAATAATACATTCAATACCAGATTACTAATAACACAGATACAAGTACACTTACCTATAAATATATTCAGGCAAAAGAGGTAATTAAATCAACGAAATACTCAAAAATAGCGACGCACAGGTAGATAGTACCCAAATTAAAAATAAGATACATATGTATATACTCACAGAGAACCAACCGACATACTAATAAGCACATATATACATATATATATATACATACACATATACATACATATACATATATATATATACATATACATACATACATATACACATATACACACACATATGTAATCCTATGTATACACATACATACAAAAAAATACACAAATATATGCACACAATCATATACTAATAAACAACAACGCACACACACATATATACACACACATAAATATGTATAATTTACATAAATTATATATATAGAAATACATAAGAATACAAATAATTTGGCAAGGGTACAGATAGATGCATACACACATAGAAACATACAAATGGATTGAATAAACATGGGAGGGTATACCAAATAATATAGAAATATATAGATCTAAGTACACAAGGTCATAAAATAAATACATAGACACATACATATACACATAGACACACAGGTATATAAGATAGGAGAAGTAAAGAATGAAATCAGGAGAGGAGAAAGTATATTAATAGAATATTAATAAATTATAGAAATCAGTGACAGTTTTTAATTTATTTAAATTTTATATCTAAACTAAATTACTTAAAAGATAGTTGATTCTTTTACTAATGGATTTGGGGATATGCCTAATGATAATCTATCAGTGACAATTCTTCCAATCTTGAAACATTTAATAAACATAAATATTTCTATAACAGGGCCCTTAAGGATAGTGGATACAAAAACACCCAAATTGAGTTCATAGAACCAACACACCCAAACACAAATACAAATAGAAACCGTAAGAGAAAAATCTTGTGGTACAATCCCCCTTTTAATCTGAAACTTAAAACAAATCTAGGAATGAAATTCTTAAACTTAATTAAAAAGCACTTCCCTATTAATAATATACTACATAAAATTTTCAATAAAAATACAATAAAACTTAGTTATAGCTGTAATGAAAACCCTGAAAAAATAATTAAAAAACATAATAACAAAATATTAAACAAAAATAGCACACCCATTGCTACCGAAAGTTGTAACTGTAGAATTAAATCAAAATGCCCTCTTAAAGGAAATTGTCAAATTACTTCTGTAGTGTACCAAGCAACTATTTCTACTAAGGAAAATCCGAATGAAAAAAAATATTACATAGGAATGACAAATAACAATTTTAAAGAAAGATTTACCGGTCACAAGTGCTCTTTTGAAAATAATGAGTACAAAAATAGAACTTCCTTGTCTAAATATTACAATGAACTAGTAGAGCAAGGTTACTCCCCAATAGTAAATTGGAAAATTTTAAAGAAAGCGAAAACCTGTTCATCTTTAAACTCGCCTTGCTACCTATGTCTTGATGAGAAATTATTTATACTTACTTTTAGAGAAAGAGATAAATTATTGAATAAGAAGCACGAAAATTCAATTAATTGCAAACATTATAAAACCCATCTTTTAAGTTATTTAGTTTAGATATAAAATTTAAATAAATTAAAAATTGTCACTGATTTCTATAATTTATTAATATTCTATTAATATACTTTCTCCTCTCCTGATTTCATTCTTTACTTCTCCTATCTTATATACCTGTGTCTCTATGTGTATATGTATGTGTCTATGTATTTATTTTATGACCTTGTGTACTTAGATCTATATATTTCTATATTATTTGGTATACCCTCCCATGTTTATTCAATCCATTTGTATGTTTCTATGTGTGTATGCATCTATCTGTACCCTTGCCAAATTATTTGTATTCTTATGTATTTCTATATATATAATTTATGTAAATTATACATATTTATGTGTGTGTATATATGTGTGTGTGCGTTGTTGTTTATTAGTATATGATTGTGTGCATATATTTGTGTATTTTTTTGTATGTATGTGTATACATAGGATTACATATGTGTGTGTATATGTGTATATGTATGTATGTATGTATATGTATATATATATATATATATATGTATATGTATGTATATGTGTATGTATATATATATATGTATATATGTGCTTATTAGTATGTCGGTTGGTTCTCTGTGAGTATATACATATGTATCTTATTTTTAATTTGGGTACTATCTACCTGTGCGTCGCTATTTTTGAGTATTTCGTTGATTTAATTACCTCTTTTGCCTGAATATATTTATAGGTAAGTGTACTTGTATCTGTGTTATTAGTAATCTGGTATTGAATGTATTATTTTGTGATTTAATATGACTTTATATCTATACTTATATAGCTTAAACTTCCAACTTAATAGTATAGTTACACCTTGACTTATGTGCATGTATATTTATATATATATATATATGTATATATATATGTGTGTGTGTATGTGTGTGTATATTTGGGTATATATATGTGTGTGTGTATATATATATATATTTGTATTGTATTCTTTTTTTATATACATAAATATTAGTAGTTTTTTTATTTATAATTATTGGACCTATTTAATTTATTTAATCCCCTCTTATGGCTAAATATGTTATATTAAAAAGATAATAAATATTAATTTTATTCTGTTTTTATTATTATTATTATTATTATTATTATTATTATTATTATTATTATTATTATTATTATCATTACTATTATGTTTATTGTTATTAATAATAATTTTAATATTGTTTTATCATTATTTTATTCTTTTATTCATATATATATCTAATAAAAACGCGAAAACTTTAAACTTATATCATTTAGCATAAAGGGCCTAATTAATGGTAGACGTATGTTTGAATTGCGTTGATTTTACTCGTGGACGTATGTAAGAGGATAAATATGCTAGCCGAATACATTCACTGCCTTTTTTGACACGTTCATTTCTGACGCTTGGATTGTATCTTCTGTTTGTATTTGTAATAATATGTTTCATTACTGAATTGTATAATTGTTCATAAATTGGTTGACACGCAGGTTTTTTCTTTTTCTTTTTCTTTTTCTATATACTGTCAAATTCTTACTTTCTCTCTTTCCCTATTTAACTAGATCTCATTATTCTTTCCTTTTCCTTCTAGTTTTTATTCTCTTTATTATAACCATTTATTTCTTTTTTCTTTTCTTCTCCATATCATATATATATATGTATATATATATATATATATATATATATGTATATATATGTATATATATATATATATATATTTTCTCTCTTCTTTTTCTCTCTATTTTGTTTTCTCTATATTTTCTTTCTCTATTTCTGTCTCTATTCCTTTTTCCTCTTCTCAATCACTCTCTCCCCATTGTAATTTTTTAACTTTATTTAAATTGCCTCTCCCTTTTTACTTTTTTATTTAATTAAAGTCCTGTGTTTTAAGTTTTTTAACTCCAACTTCTAAAGAGTTCCTACCTAAAATAAAAATCCATTATTCATTGAACTTTTGAATAGTCAAGTCGCTGCCTGATGATATCTGTTGTTTGATTGAAACAAGTGGCTATTTGTAGCAGCGGGATGTGAGCATGTTTATATAACAATAAACAAGTATATATATATATATATATATATATATATATATATATATATATATATATATATAACTGAAATTTTGAAATACTATCAGATTACAGATTATATTATACTGTAAACTTAAAGCCTATATGAATATTCGTATCAATCAATATGAGTAAGCAAATCCAACCAGATAAAGAAGTTCAATAAAATTACATTTATATATATATGTGTGTGTGTGTGTGTGTGTGTGTGTGTGTGTGTGTGTGTGTGTGTGTGTGTGTGTGGAGGGTTCAATTGTAAAACGCGAGAAACGACATTACTACAATTACAATTTTACTAAAAAAAGTTCTAACCCATAGACTTTCAAATATAGGTTTACAGAAATGGAAGACAGGAAACCCCATTTTAACATTAAAAAAAGCTTTATTGATCATCTTCGTTAGTAAGAATAAGAAAACGGTTTGGTCGTTCTTATCGTAGTGTTGATTTATATATTGATATAGTCAACTATATTGTTTCAATAACACTCGTTCTTATTTAAGTGTTGATTTTTAAAAAATTATCAAATGCGGTGCTTCAAAACACTCGTTCTTATTCTAGTGTTGATTTAAAAAAAATAGTCAACTATAGTGTTTAAATAACACTCGGTCTTATTTTAGTGTTGATTTAAAAAAAAAAATTAGTCCACTATAGCGTTTCAATAAGACTCGTTCTTATTCTAGTAGTGATTAAAAAAATAAATTATAGTGCTACATTAACACTCGGTCTTATTCTAGTATTGATTTTTTAAAAATTATCAAATGCAGTGCTTCAATAACATTCATTTTTATTCTAGTGTTGATTTTAAAAAAATTAATCAACTATATTGTTTCAATAAGACTCGTTCTTATTTTAGTGTTGATTTAAAAAAAATGATCAAATGCAGTGCTTCAATAACACTCGTTCTTATTCTAGGGTTGATTTTTTTAATTATTAAATGCAGTGCTTCAATAATACTCGTTTTTTTCTAGTGTTGATTTATAAAAAATTAGTCAACTATAATGCTTCAATAACACTCGGTCTTATTTTAGTGTTGATTTAAAAAAAATTAGTTAACTATAGGGTTTCAATAATACTCGGCCTTGTTTAATAAGTCCACTATAGTATTTCAATAACACTCGTTCTTATTCTAGTATTGATTAAAAAAAATCAATTATAGTGCTACATTAACACTCGTTCTTATTCTAGTGTTGATTTTAAAAATAGAAAACTTGTAGTGCTACAATGATGCTAGTTCTTTTTCCAGTGTTCATTCTGGTCATCTTAAGATTTGGCCCACACGTGAGAGTGCGAAAATAGAACCACTAAGATGAGCGTACCAAATAATGGAAGAGGAAGAGAAAACAGTAGGTAGAGACGTGAAGGGGAAGGTGGCAGAAAATGAAAGATGGGGATGAAAAAAAATATGAAAAGTAAAAAAGAGTGCAGGAAAAGGGAGATAAAGAAGGATAATGAGAATAGAAATTTTTTTAAAAAAACTAACAAGAAAGAGGATATATATATATGTTAAGTTTGCAGGTTGAAACAAGTAACGTAGAAAGTAATACAATGACGACTCAACAAACAAAGGTAGATCAAATAAGACGTGTATTAGGAAAAGGTATATTTACAGGATATTTACATAATGGTGTCAAATAAGAGAGTTTTTGCTGGAGAAACATATCTGCTCTCGGCGGCCTTCGGTGGCTTCTGGTGAACACACACTCAGACTAACTGAGTCTTCCTATTTATGTGTAATTACTATCCACATATGCAAATGAATGTGTGCCACCACAACAATATATATATATATAACTACTTCATTTACTCACATAAAATTCATATACGAAAGTATAGATTTATGCGTAAACTTTAAGTATTTACTTCAAAAGTGCTCAATACGTAGGTAGAGCTAGTTAGTAATTTATAAAATATATATGCCGATTAAGCTACACTGAATATTCGGCGTTTCATCCACTCTGGGATTCGTCAGGCTTATTCTTTGGTTGTTTATCGTTTTTATATGGTCCTCTTCTGTTGAGGATTTTAATTTGCCAATCAGCTTTCTAGTATCCACCGCGCCCCTTCCTATCAACCAATGGGCATGCATTTTATCGAACAAAGGATCTGTTTTAAAACTAGTTTAGTGGTTTAAGGCAGACATTTTTTTATATATAAATATACATATGTGTACACACACATATATGCACATATATATACATATATATACATACATATATGTGTGATCGTTTATGTATATTCATGTTTATTTAGTTTATTTATTTGTTTATTTTCTATTGTTTTTGTTAGTTTTAAAACTATTTTGTATCGCTATCCTAGAGTAAATTTTATTTTGTGAACACAATTATTTGCTATTTCTCTTCTACAGTTTAATAGATTTTGGGGTTCTTTAAATACAGGATAGCAAATTTTTCATGAAAGCATAATTTACATGGGTCGTCTAAATGTCAAACGCTAAACGTGGTAGCTTGTCTTATTATTTTCCATTCGACTACCGGCGAATGTCCGCTTTCTTTGAGTTCCCAGTATTTAATCGCTAGTGTTGTTTTTATACGGTGTTTTTTATTGTTGAATGTACTTTTGTGGTCATATTATCGGGTTTTGAAATCTAAGGAAGTCATGCCTACGTAATATTTCTTGTTATTCGGGTTTTCTTTCGAAAATATTGTTGCCTGATAAACTACGCTTTTTGTTAGACATTTATTTTGAACTGGGCAAAGAGTGCGGTGTCTACAGTTGCATTTATCTTGTTCGTTATTAGTATTTATATTTATGGTATGGTTGTTCTTGTCCAGGGTTGGTTTGTTATTATTATTATTATTATTATTATTATTATTATTATTATTATTATTATTATTATTATTATTTCTGCTAGTGTTAGTTTTATTTTTGTCATGGTGTCTACTTTTTTATTGTTTATTTTGTTGTTGTTTACATTGTTTTTATTTAGTATTTTTTATTATGTGCTTTCATTATCATCTCTAACATTTCTGCAACAACTGTAGGATAACTTAAAGGTATTTTTATTGAAGATTTTGTGTAAGGGGTTGGTTGCGGGAAAGTGTTTTTCAATAAGATCTAGAAATTTCTTGCCAAGTTTTGTTTTTAACATTTGATTGTATGGGGGCGTATACCAGATTATAGTTCTTTTTCTTCTATTTTTAATTTTATTATAGTTATTAGTGTTTTGTTGCTTATATTTGATATCGATATTTTTGTATCCACTATTTTTTAGGGCTGTTTCGTAGATATTGGTTGACCTGTTAAATGCATTTTCATCGCTTGAGTTATTACTAAGTCTACTTACGATCGAGTTAGGAATGAGTTTTATAATTGATGGTGGGTGATTGGACTTAGGGTTTACGTAAATTGGAGTAGCGTTATCTTTTAAGTATGGTTCATATGTGTTTTTATTTAAGTTTAACGTGATGTCCAGGAAGTTTGTTATTTTTATGTTAGCTGATACGTCTGCTTTTAGGCCTAATTTTTTCATTTCCTTGTGTATGATTTTCTTAAAGTTTTCTCCCTTGACTTTGTTGGAGTTTTTTATTATAGAGAAAAGAAAAAAAAGTGAGTAAAAAGATAAACAAAGAATAGAATAAATAGGAGAGAGATAGAGGGGGACAATAGAGATAGTAAGACGAGAGAAACCACTACATCAAAAACGGATGCCAATGTTAAAGGTCAACTTAGAAGAGAACACTTAGGGAACCAATCGAAAAGACGATGATTTGACGATTCCAGTCCCAAATTCTTAGAACATCTTCGTCTTCTAAAATTACTCAAGACCTCCAGTGTATAAAACTAGAAAATAAATGGCAAAAAGATATTTACTTTCGATGCCATAAAAAAGCAATACTCTGTGGGGTTTTTTTTTGTTTTTTTTAAGAAAAAGACATTTTGACGATCTTTTTATTCATTTTTTCTCTCTCCAAATAATTTTCACCGCTGCCATAAATCAGGAAGTCGGAACAATAATAGTCTGAAAGTTTGTAGATATATTTTTTAATTATGCTCAAGTAAGAATCGAAGAAAAACACCTAAACCCCGAAAAAAGTTTTTTTTTATTTACTAAATTTAGCTGTCTATGTACGGCACAATCACGTTGACACACCGGTTCTCGCTAGATCACCGAAGTTAAGCAACGTTGAGCCTGGCCAGTACCAGATGGGTGACCATTTGGGAAGGCTAGGCGCTGTATGTACCTTCTGGGAAGGTTGGGCGTAGGGTCAGCACCATCACCCTGTAAAAAGAACTCCTCGCTACAAAAACATCTACAGGGGCCCAAGGGCTATGGATGGATGGAAATTCAGCTGTCTGACACAGGTACATTATTTATTAGTCACTCAATATGAAAAGAAAATATGTGGATTTGCTGGTAAAATAGAATGAGGTGATTGTTAATTTATTTATTGCCGACTATTATCCTCATCTTTATTAGTTGTTGTTTGATGACGTTTCGGCCAACTATTCCTCTGGCTTTCGTCAGGTGGTAACCGCAACGGGATAGGAACTCTGAATCTCCTAACTGCATACCCAGCAATTACTGCCATCCATAGTTGTTGGCGTTTCACCAGGTTTTTGGCCAAGTAAGCCTCTGGTCGACTTTAGGTAGGATCGAAACCACTATCTTCAGACAATTCTCACTTGGAACTGTAGAGATTCAACGTTTCTATTCACTGCGCCACGAGCCCTGAAGAGCGATCAAGGTTGGATTTTTGAGTCTTATAAATCCACGTGTATTTATTATCTTTCATGGTCGGGTCCGAACCGAATGATATATATATATATAACTACTTCATTTACTCACATAAAATTAATATACGAAAGTATAGATTTATGCGTGAACTTTAAGTATTTACTTCAAAAGTGCTCAATACGTAGGTAGAGCTAGTTAGTAATTTATAAAATATATATGGCGATTAAGCTACACTGAATATTCAGCGTTTCATCCACATAAGCCTGAGGAATCCTAGAGTGGATGAAACGCCGAATATTCAGTGTAGCTTAATCGCCATATATATTTTATAAATTACTATATATATATATATATATATATATATATATATATATATTGGAATTTATTATTGAGATGAGTATTATTGTATTAATTTATTTATTGCGGAGTGTTATCCTCATCTTTTTAGTTATTCTTTCATGACGTTTCAGCCAACTACTCCTCTGGCCTTCGTCTATACTTCTAATTTTGTTTATGTGTGTGTGTATTGCTATTCATATTAAAAACACTTTTTTCTCTATTTATTTGAAAAGAAAATACAATTTTTTACGCAAATATTACGTAAGTATAAGTTATGTAGAATATCTGCATGAATATAATTACACGTAATAGTTTACTAAAGATAATCATCCCATAAGAAAACAAAACAAAAAAAAACTAATAGGGAATTAATTAAAATGAATGTGTAGAGGAATATTCAAATTAGCTAGATCTTTGCAGATTAATGCAATTCCACAACCCAAAGTTGTATTTTCCTTTTAAATAAATCGAAAAAAAAAGGGTTTTAAAATGTATATCATGCACAAAAAATATAGTAGTACAGATTTATCAAGGCTAAACATCTACTCAAAGATAAGAGTTAATTCAATGGATTGTCTCTTTAATGATGAAGAATGTTATGAGAGGATTGAAAATAATCAATGGAATGAACAGTGTTTGATTACTTATGAGGATAGTTTATGACAAGTATTTGGTGATGCTGGATTTGAAGATGATCATGTTGTAGTCTGCAAAACAGAATTTCACAAATGCTAAGTTTTCTTTTTTTATAAATAAACTTTGTTCATAGAAATTGCGGCTGACGTGAAACACATGTAGAAAAGATTAAGAATTATTTTCAGATTGGTAAGAGGACGAACTTTTACTGTAAATGTAATACAAGGATGAACAAATCATTGGAGCTCAGTCGGACATCTGTAATATAAATCTCACCTGTCTGTTTAAATGCATGTATGTATGTATGTATTTATATCTCGCAAAAAATTACGACAGAGGCGAGGGATTTTCATGACAATGGTATCGTTTTGAAGCTCGAGGACAAATATGGAAACATTGGCTAAAACTATTAATTCCTTCGCCCTCAACTGGGCACGATTCCACAGGGAGGGGTTTCTTTTTTTTCGCCGATATTTTCGAAAGTCATCCCCTCTTATTGATTGACTAGCCTCAATTTAAACCTACGTCACTTCTGGTTTGATGATAGGCGCAACAGCAAAGACGTCACGTTTTTTTTCACGTTCTTTTCCTTCTTCACGGTGCGGGTTCTAACCTGCCTGCCTACCACCACTATTTTTTTTTTTAATTTATTAGTATTTTTTTTTTTTTTTTTTTTTGCTCAACGCACACCTCCAAACACCCGGGCAACGTCGGGTACTCAGGCTAGTCTTCCATAGAATAAGATAAGGCTACAGTAGAGAAAAACTAGCTGCGATTTTTCAGCGAGAAAGGACCCACAAAGAATGCAAGAGATCACCCCCAAAACTAGATTGCAAAGCTGTTTTTGTAGTCTCTTAAAAGCAGAGGTGTTTGGAGCGGCACCTCTTTAAATGTGGTAACACTACTCCATCTTAGGACATATCTGACTCATGACAAGGGTCCTTGAAGACCATTCTAGTATAAATATTTGTGTAACACAATGGGTGAGAAACCCCGTCGGGGGCGCTCCGGTTCCCCACTTCTAGGGTCCTTTTATCAGATATGTACTGTTCTTGTGGGGATGCATGTACAATCTGCCAGGACAATCCCAAAATGTAAACATGAGTCAGATTGGGCTAGATGATAGGTTTTTTGTGTAGCCGAGGGCAGGGAGGTGGAAAAGGTCACGCCTGCCTGGCGACACCCTGAAAAACAAAATAGCATTTCATTTCAAGCTTATGTCAAATCTAACAGAATAGACAAGGGGAGATAACCTATTGACTCCTTTTATATACTATCAAAAGCTACGTATTTGTCCATGAAAAAAAGGATATTTAACAGACAATTCTGTTTTATTAATAGCGATGTGCACAGGTCTAACCGTATCCTGGCAATGCCTGACAACTCCTTGATTGTCTACCCCAATAGACATAAGTATAAATCCTAGTACAGAAAAATATTATGACAAATAATTTGACTAAGCACTACTGTTTTGTTCCTCTTTGTATTACATTCACAGCAAAAACTCGTCTTTTTACCACAGCTGACTGTTTAAATATGATTCAATACTTGCTAAATTGTAATGTGTTGGAGACGATTTCTCCTTTTGCATGTCACCGTCTATGAAGTATTAGCTGGCTGCCTAGCATTCCCTGGTCGTACAATACGTTTAAATATGATATTTTAATTTATACAGATTGCATATGCATTATTATAAAATAAATCCTCTATTGAATATATGCATGTATGTATGTATGTGTGTATGTATTACGAGAAATAATTTGCCTGGTGTACTGATTGACAATAAATAAATAAATAAATAAAATAAAATTATAATGCCAATGTCGTTCATCGAATTCCGTCTATGTTTGTTTACAATATTACGTCAGATTATAGTTGGGCTTGACCATATTAAAAATAGTCTTTCTTCGCTTTATAGATAAAAAGAAGAATTTTTACAGGGGAATATTTTACGCTACACCGGCCAAGGACACACCTGTGTAACATAACCCATTCCTAAGAAACGAGTAGTGATGTGGTAAACAGGAAGCTGCTTTCCGAAAGTGTTAGAGAATAGTGACACATGGAAAAAAAGAAAGACTAGTTACGCTCTCTTTGGCTTTGTTTGCAAGATGAGACAGTCGTGTTTTTGGTGGACTTCTGTTCTCCCACCCCGACGTAAGAAGACTCATCATATTTAATTCTCTGCAGAAAAAAAAATAAGAAAAATATAAAAGCCAAAAAGGATAATGAGTTGCTGTTATTATACATGACGGAGTACCGTGGAGAGATACACTTCACTAAAACCCCTACTACAACAACATCAAATACCAATATATATATATATATATATATATATATATATATATATATATATATATATATAATTATTTCATGGATTTCTGCCTTTGGATTATTATGGACCATCTCCTTCCAATTACGGGATTTCCTTGTATTTTACTTGTACAAATGGAAATTCTTTAAAACTTTCTTGAAGTTATACATTTGGATTTTACTGACACTGGATTTTTTATCTTCCACCAGACTATCCATTCATGTGTAACCACCTTTTTCTTCGCCATATTCCCTCTGCTTAACTTATTTTTGTTTTCAAGTAAGATCGTTGACTTACTTGTTGTTTCATCAAATACTTCTGCATGCAAAATCCGATCCCGAATTTTGCTAATTCCTAACCTCTGATGAGAAGGAAAGTATTTCTTCGAAACTCCGCGGATTAAGGACTATCCATTTATCTAGTGTTTCCTTTTCAGCTTAAATATGTTTTTAACTCATTTCAAAGTGTTTTTTAACATGTTTTATTAACTGTTAACTAAAGAGCAGAGTTTATTTTAATGTATTAGCAAATGCATTAATAATATTAAAACAAAGCAGTGCTCATTGCAATGTAGATATATAATAAGCTCAATAGGTATAGATATCCTAGAGCTATATTAATATTGAGTAAAACGATTCATAATTTTGAATTGAAAAATCAGTTTCAAAAGGATAAAAAAAGACAATTTTTCTTTTAACCATATTCCTAATTTTCTATTTTATTTCATTTACTAGCGGGGGTACCCGGCGTTGCCCGAGTGTTTGTTTCCGGGACGGGGGGGAGTTTTAAAAAATGTTATGGTAGGTAAGTAGGAAGGATCAAACCCGGAGTCATGAGTAAAAGTAGGAAAATAAAGTGTGAAAAAAAACAAAAAAAACATCTGCAACGTTAACAGTTCGGCCACCAAGAAAAGTCCATTCCAGTTGTTCAGGAAAAAAAACAAAAAAAAAAAAAAACGACTACGGTAGGTCGGCGCGAACGTGAAAATATAATGTGAATTGTCCAGCTCGCTAACCACTACGCCACAGAGCACTGCAGCTTAGTTTAGTGATTTTAAATAACTTCACATGAAAGAACTACGAAGCCAAACCGGTGTTCTCTTCTCAACTGTTCCTTGTGAACGATCCCCAAACGGTGTTAAGTGGTGGCAGGGGGAGGAGGAATTTATTAGAGAGAAAATATTTTACCACTTCCATTGATCTTAACCGATTTTGGCCGTGACTTCTCAGCAGAAAAAGTATAGAAATCTAAGATTATCGAGGAATTTGAGAAATAATAAGCCTATAACATACCTCAGATATTGTTCTGCCGTTTGTGCATATTATATTTGCATGAAATATCTTGATTTTTAATCCTATTAAGGTCAAAATCTGACGTGAAAAAATGAGTTCATTTTATTTATATAGGGAAGAGATTAACATTTAATTAATAACTTCGTTTTCTTTATTTTGTTTTTAAATATCTCCAAGAATATCTGCCTGGCTCACGACTAAAATGCTAGATTTATTTTGGTATCTTTAACTCCCCCCTCCTATTTTTGCTGATGAGGGGACTATGTTTTAATAGCACAAAACTTTTGTGAAATTATTGTCAATAGTTATTGTCAAGTTCAATAAAATGAATATCGTTTCCGAAACGATCGTACACTCAAGTTGATTTTTTTCTTTTGAAACTGATTTTTAATTCAAAATTATGAATCGTGTTACTCAATATATATATATATATATATATATATATATATATATATATATATATATATATATATATATATTGAGTAACACGATTCATAATTTCGAGTCTATAGACTAAAAATTGACAGAGTTATTGCGTAGGGAAATGTACACAGACAGACAGACAAACACGTTCACTTTTATAGATATATATATAGATATATAGATAGATAGATAGATAGACAGATAGATGAAACAAAAATATATACGTATACATAATATATATGGAAACGATTTTGTGTTCATTGTAAGCTTTTTACGCAAATATTTCGCAAGTATAAATCATGTAGAATATCTGCATGAATATAATTACCCGTAATAGTTAACTAAAGGTGATCACCCTATAAGAAAACTGAAAAATCTAATAGGGAATTAATTAAAAATGAATGTTTAAAAGAATATGCAAATTAGTTAGATCTTTTGCTAATGAATGCAATTCGATAACTCATATATAAGAAAATTGTATTTCCTTTTTAAATAAATAGAAAAATAGGGTTTTTAATATGAATATCACTACACACCAAAGGAATACGGAATTATAGGTATATATATATATATATATATATATATATATATATATATGACTACTTCATTTAATCAAATGAATAAATATACGAAAGTATAGATTTATGCGTAAACTTTAAGTATTTACTTCAACAGTGCTCAATACGTAGGTAGAGCTAGGTAGTAAGTTATAAAATATATATGGCGATTAAGCTACACAGAATATTCCGCGTTTTATCCACGGTAGGATTCATCAGGCTTATGCGAGAATTGTGAGGTTGTCTCGCGTTTTTATATATGCACCTTCTATTGAGTTTTTTGTTAGCCAATCAGCTTTCTAGTTTCTACCGCAGCCTTCCTAATCAGCCAATTAGCAGGCACTTACAGGACAAAAGCCCAGCTAACCTCCGGTTCACCCATTTCTTTGTGTGTGCTATTTTAGTAGTGAGCGTCCTGACCTATTTGAAACCTAGGTTAAATGTTTTTTTATGTTATATATATATATATATATATATATATATATATATATATATATATATATATATATATATATATATACAGACAAAGGAACGGGTGTTAATATATCTATATCCTAGTCAGGGTAGATGTTGATGTTAGGTTTGTACTTCTTGTTAGATGTTCATGTCCTCCCACATACAGCGCCTTGGTATAGTGGTAACGTCACCAGCTTTGAATTTTACAGTTTCGCTTTCGATTCAAACTGATGGCACCTAAATACATTTAAAAAAATTTTTTTTTGCTTTTTGAAATCACGACTCTCTGGACAAATTAAAATATTAATATTTAAGCGTACTTTACTCCCAGGAAAAGTCGGGCGCCCCCCCTCGCTTGTAATCTAAATATTACAGATCAATCTTGATTAGGAGACTAGCCTGAAGATAAAACTGTAACCAGACTATTAAAACTTAACACATTTTGTTTTATACAAAAATCTGAAGTTAATGGTGCTCGCGACATCATTTGATCTCGTGGAAATCAGAGCAATGGTCGATCGAGATCAATCGGGGGTCAATAATCTCATCAGATGTTCTAAAAACTAATTAAATCATCCGGATTTTAATTAACCAATTCTTGCAGGGTCAAAGAATGAAAACAATGTTGCAAAAACAAAAACGGAAATCATTTTGTATCAGTTTCGTTTAAAAAACAATAAAGAAAGCAGCTTAATGGTTTCAATAGAGGTAAAATCATTTTTACACTCTTGCACAGTTGATAAATTAAATAATTTACTTAATTATTATTTTAATTAATTTTGTGTTTTTTTTTTCGACCAGTTTATGACAGCTATTATGTAAAATTTATAAGTTTTTTTTTTTTTTTTTTTTTTGCGAATTAGTCCACCGGGTAAATTATCTCCCGTAATATATACTATTCAATGGAGCATTGATTCTATAATAATACGTACCAATCTGCATTAAGTAAATTACTAGGCTTAAGTGTATTGTATGTCTAGCTAATATATATATATATAATGTCAAGAATGAGAGTTCAATAGAAATTTCAATAAAATAAAATACGCTTGAAAAAAAGAAGAAGAAAAAAAGAAACAAAACAACACACTGAAGATGAAGTGTACCTCCGAAATATATTTGTGATAAATTTCAAACAAGTAAAATATTTGTTTATTTTCCTAATATTACTTTGTGATTTGGTTTCAAGCGCACTTGATGTGTATTTTATTTTATTCAAATTAAAACAACGTTTCTATTGAACTCTTATTCTTGACGTTATTCCCGCGTTACCTACGCACAGTTCAAACATTTCAAAATACAACCGCCAGATACAACGCCCGGCTCTATACAAACAGACTTCTTGCTCCAAATTTACAACATGGCGAGGAAGAAGAAAAGGAAAAAAAAAGAAACAAAACAACACACTGAAGATGGAGTATACCTCGGAAATATATTTGTGATAAATTTCAAACAAGTAAAATATTTGTTTATTTTCCTAATATTACATTGTGATTTGGTTTCAAGCGCGCTTGATGCGTATTTTATTATATATATATATATATATATATATATATATATATATATATATATACTTTCAATTTGTCTTTACATTTATTCCTGACGATTTCGCTCGAGAATGAAACGCGAAATACTCTGTGAAGCTTAATTGCCATATATATTTTCATAACGTATTACCTAGCTCTACCTATATATTGAGCACTGTTGAAGTAAATACTGAAAATTTTACGCATAGAATCATATCTTCATATATTAATTTATGTGATTAAATGAAGTGATCATATATGCAAATAAATGTACGAGGTGCCTTTTTTCGTATGGGCACTTTTATTGATAGTACACATATAAAACTGTAGTCCTCTTCAAAGTAAGCACCCCCGACTACAATGCCGTTCCATCTTCCAAAAGGCCCCATAAAAGTCCCCTTGTGTGAGCATGTCAATGACTCTCGTCTCAGCCTTTTTCGTTACCTCGATTGTCTCATAACGATAGCCTCTAAGGTTCTCCTTAGGGAATAACCAAAATTCACAGGGAGCAAGGTCTGAACTATAAGGAGGGTACAGTACTGTCTTGATGTCCATTTTGGTCAAATAGTCTGTGACAAGGATGGAGTTTTGGACTGGTGTATTTGCACAAATCTTCCGCATCTGCAGTTCCTCGCAAATAAGTGTGTGTACAGTTCTCACACTGACATTAAAATGTACACTTATTGTATCTACGGACAAACGACAATCCTTATTCATGAACTTCTTTATTTGGCCAATCAACTCTGATATTCTGACTCTCTTTCTCCCCCTACACCTCTTATCATCTCTCACAGATTCCTTACCTTCCTTGAATCTCTTATGCCACTTAAAAACATGCTAGATTCATGTAAGATGGTCCAAAAACAGTCCGAAGCATTCCATACGTCTCTGCGGCATTTTTCCAAGTTTAAAACACAATTTTATTTTACATAGTTCTTCTAACGTGTCTTCACATTCAGATTGCATTTTTGAAATTCACCAGTTATGACAATTAGGCTTTAGTAGGGTGTATTCCAATTCCTAATGTAGCTGTTCCTTTTAACCTGAAACCATAAACAGTGGCTAGTCATCTAATAGGAGATATAGCAATAACACGGTAAATTTTCAAGAGTTTACGAAAATTTTAGATGTCTGGACCAAAAAAGTCTGGAAACTTATTGAAAGAATCCCCTATGACTATATATATATATATATATATATATATATATATATATATATATATATATATATATATATATATATATATATATATGGAGTTTAATGGAGTTCGGCAATTGGCTGATAAATACAAAAACCTGCAAATACGAGTAACAATGAATCTGATTGGTTGACTAGCTGAAATGGGCACTACGTGTATATACATAAAACATGGAACACAAAACATTTTATGCATTCTAGCCTGACGATTCCCTATAGGGATGAAAGGCGGACGATTCTGTGTAGCTTAATTGCCATACATTTTTATAAAGTACTATCTAACTCTAATCTAACTACTGATGCAATTCTCTATCTATATAAAAGCCAAGTACGTCCAAGGATGGAATACTGCTGCCATATCTGGGCAGGAGCTGCTAAAAACAGCCTATCCTGCCTTGACAGAGTACAAAATAGACTTCGTGGCTTAGTGGGGATACCCTTTTCTCTACCCTGCAACCTCTCTCCCACAGAAGAGACGTTGCGAGCCTAGCCTTGTTTTATCGTTATTTCCATGGCAGGTGCTCGTCTGAACTCCAATCTCCGGTCCCCCTCGCCAATCTTTCACGAAAAACACCCATCTCGCTGAATTCAATGTGAAAAATTTCCCCCACTCTTTATCTGTGCCTAAATCAAAACGTGGATTCCATGAACAAAGCTTCTTTCTTAGAACTACACGCCTGTGGAACTCTGTTCCGTCTGCCTGCTTCCCACCTGACTACAACTTGGATGTCTTCAAGTCCAACGCAAACAAATTCCTAATGAACCGCCCCCTTAAGTAAACACTTCATCAAATCTCCACACTAACGTAATGTACTTGCAATAACTCTTATCCCTGAGTGGCTTCCGGGCCTTGATAAGTGGTGACCACCGTGTAAAAAAAAATATCAGGTATGATCACTAATACGAAAAATTTATACATAAAATATATCTCTTTATAATATTTTATGAAAATCCATGAAATAAATATATATACGTGTATGCGTATGTGAAATCTGCTAATATATATATATATATATATATATATATATATATATATATATATATATATATATATATATATATATATATATGTATTTTAGCTTGTCTATATATTCAAAAAGAGTTGCGGTATAACAGATGACGGAATTCGATATTTAAGGTTTTTACCAGCGCTGAAGTAATTGTAACGAATTGCCATTTTCCGAAATGGCCACAGACAATCAAATCTTGATTAGTTATGAGCAAGACGAGATTAATGCTTAATCGAATTGTGATTAACGGAAAATTAATCAGCATATCTCGCCTATATATTTTCCAAGAATTAATTGCAGTCACTACAACGGTACTGGCGCTACTATATATATATATATATATATATATATATATATATATAGAGAGAGAGAGAGAGAGAGAGAGAGAGAGGGAGATAGATAGATAGATAGATAGGCTGACAGATAGATAGATATGCATGTAATAATCATCTCGATTGGTTTCCTAGATGCAAATCCGATGAAACTCGCGTGATTATTACAGAGTGCTCAGGACAGAGCTAGAATATAGTATACATTTAATTTAATTGCCGCCCACATCGGCAATATTTGGCACAAGGCCTGGAAAGTGGGATACCCGCAGACTCCCCTAAAGGAGGGGCATTCCTGCAATTTTAAAAATTGCCTGAGTAACCCCGTCGGCATTCCCCGGTCGGGGCGCCTCAGGCAGCAAGCAATAAACTTGCCCCACCGGAAAGCCCAGTGGCAAGGCCTGGGAGGGTGGACCTCCTAGGTATTACCCAGGCGGTGTACCTCAGTCCAACAGGTGCTGGGCCGGTTCCCGGCCCCTCACCTGTTGGGCTGAGTGTCAAGTGACGAATCCGTGACTGGTACTATCCTGTCTCCATGCAGCCGAAGCCGTTAGGAGACATCCCATCAAAATGACCTTTTAATGGGGTTGCACCCATCTGCAAAAGATTTAGCAAATTTTAATATTCTTTTGAAACATTCATTTTAATTAATTCCCTACTAGTTTATTTATATATTTGTAAATATATTCATGCAGATATTCTACATGATTTATACTTGCGTAATGTTTGCGTAAAAGGGCTATAGTAAACACAAAATTCTTTCTTGCGTATATATATTTGCTTAAAAAAAGTTGCCTACCAAACTCCTCCGTCAGTTTTTTTGGTCTACGGACACGAAACTTAATATATAGGATATTCAAGTCCATGAGAAATTTTATATTTGGGTTTTAGCCGGGGAAAATCGATACAAAAGTTAAAATAAAAAAATGTAATTTGTCAGATAAAGGTTGAACGACGGCATTACGAATATGCATGCGTAATGTAATAGCTATTGTTCATGTTTTAATTTTTAGCCTTGCAGCAAACATGTCTTCTTAACTCAGACATTATCGTCAAAGGAAAAAAGTAAATCGTAAGCTAAACGTTTTGGTTTCGATTCCTTTTTCATTCGAGTCACTTTTTAAAAACTTTTAAAATCATTAATAAATATATTGTGTCAAATATAATATAATAAAAACGAAATCGTCATTTATCAAAATATCATATGTAAGCGTATTTTACGAGCGGGCTATGCCGGGCGGCCTTATATATATATATATATATATATATATATATATATATATATATATATATATATATATATATATATAAAAGAAAGAGAGAGGGAGAATTATGGACATATACTTATATATACGTATATTTAGATAGGATTGATATGTAGTTTGCTTGAAGCATTGTGTGGGATAGGTATGTAAAAGAGATTTAGAAGGCTGTAACAATGCGAGGAATGAATTATAGTCGCTGTTGGTAAGAGGAGACGTGAACAAGTGGCGATTTACAAATCAACAAGTACATATATATATATATATATATATATATATATATATGTATATATATATATTCAGTTGTATGGTAAAATGTCTTACTTGTAATTCATGCGACGTATTCCATTATTAATTTCGGAAAAATTTTCCCTTTTCAAATGGTGTGCGTAACAGGTCGATTCAAAGCATGCTCTTTATATATATATATATATATATATATATATATATATATATATATATATATATATATATATACATACATACATATGTTTGGAGAAACAGAAAAACCGAATGAAATTATTAAAATAATCAACGTTTCGTCCTTATTTCAGAGGACATCTTCAGGATATTGAAGTAAAAATGCAAGAAAAGAAAAAGTCATAGATCATACGAAAAAGAGAAACAGTTTTTGAATCCTACCCATGTTGGGAAGGACAAACATATGTGTGCGTTACTGTTTCTCTTTTTCGTATGATCTATGACTTTTTCTTTTCTTGCGTTTTTACTTCAATATCCTGAAGATGTCCTCTGAAATAAGGACGAAACGTTGATTATTTTAATAATTTCATTCGGTTTTTCTATGTTTCTCCAAACATAACGTAAACCTCCGCTGGCATTTTTAGATATATGTTGGATAACTAACATCGTTAAAAAGTTAATTAGTTGTTATCTATCTACTTATCTATCTATTCAGTGATATTGTTAAAATAGTTTATATTGGGAGTTATTTATTGTTTATCGAATAAAGTGTAGCAATGGGTTTTAGCTGAAGATGTTTACATAAATTAGCTAGGTTAAATAAACAAAATAACCTTGGGTAGGCAACACGTTAGAGATTCGTGTGCTTTTTGAATGATGACGTAACAGAACTGAGGTCCAGAAGTCGGGAAGTTTAGAGTCGAGAGTTGCAGTTTAGTCACGAGAGTGAATAGACGTACTTTAAGCCAGGAAGCGAGGCTGTGAAGGACAAGCATGTAGACGAAATGCAGACTTTGTGAAGACCATTTGAGACAACTAAAATAAATATTTTTTAATAATATAAAGTTTTGTTCCGTGGTTTCAAAAAAGAAAGAAGAACAGAGGTCTGAATTAGTTATGGTGTTGGCCATTTCATGTTTCATCACGGATCCCAGCAGTGAAGCTAGAAGAATTCTTGAAGAAAGAAAGGTATGAAGCATATATTATTCTTCTTATAAAAAATGATACGTTTATGTAAATATGAACTGTAATATATACCGGTGTGATAACTCTCTGATACAACAGGACTCAGTTTATATGTCGATATGATATTCTCTGGCTAAGCAACATACATATCATTTATACGTTTATAACGGGCTGTGTTATAAGAAATATCTCCCACCACTATATATAACATATAACTGTTTTGATATCAATCACATCTGACTATATACTATACGTCGTTTTGGTGCCATTATAAGAACAATAACCACCCACCATGTAATATAATTGTTTTGTATATCATCCTTCTAATATCTCTCTATATAGCATAGGTACTAGCGGTTTATACACGGTGTTGCTAAGTTGAAATATATTCGCGGGCGGAGGGTTTAGTCAGATAAGATTTAAGATACTCCGAATATCCTAACGTTTTACGATTTTCCTGCAAGTTTACGACATGTTTGATTTATGGAAACATAAAGCACATCCATTTTCGTCTATGAAAATTAAAAGGGAAATAACTCTCACAGCATAAATTAATAAACTACTTTTATTTTATTAAGGCAAATGAAGTTGGCTAATGTAAATTGAAAATATATTAAGCCAGCTGTATCTGGCCATGCGTTGCTATGGCTCAGTTTGGTTAAAGCAAGTATTAAAGCGAGTTGCATAGCATCGTACGTACGCAAACACACACACACACACACACACACACACACACACACACACGAACACGACTGTAATAGCCTGTAAATACGATTTTTTAAAATAACACGGTAACATAAGTGCAAAAGCAACTTTTTTATTTTTAGCATCTACGATTTATTTAATGAAAGATAAAAATAATTTTAGCCTACTTTTATTTTAGTTCTATTTTCAATAGCACGGTAACATACGTGCATAGGCATTTTTATTATTAACATCAACGAATTATTTAAAGCAAAATAAAAAATAAATTTAACCTATTATTATGTTAGTTATTTTTTTAAATGACTACTGTTCGAATGTTGATATTTAAATAGCTGTACCCGGCAAGCCGTTGCTGTGGCTCATTTTTGTTAACGCTAGTATTAAAGTGGTTTACATCGTACGCACACACAACATACGCGCACACACAAACACGACTATGATAACTTTTAAATACGATATGAAAAATAGCACGGTAACATAAGTGCATAACCATTTATTATTAACATCTACAATTTATTTAAAGCAAAATAAAAATAAATTTAGCCTATTTTTATTTTAGTTTCTTTTCTTCTCAATGACTACTGTTCGAGTGTTAATATTATATATTTAAATAGCTGTACTTCGCCACCCGTTGCTGTGGCACAGTTTGGTTAAAGCAATTATTAGAGATATTTGTATCGTACACACATACACACACGACGGCAATAATCTAAAGATGTAATGAACTTGACACCGTACGAAAAGACATATCTGTTAGTGACGCCATTTGTTAATTTTAGAAACTGTTCGTTTATGTATAAACATCGAATTCCGGAATATGAGATTTTTCAGCGTTCAGCCAAAGAGAATGGACGAACTTTGGCAAGAGAGCCGTTATTATTTATGAATCAGAAATCGGAAAGATTATGTTATGTCTATGGGCCAATTATGTGGAAAATGTCGCATCGGTATCAGTCACAACCAGTAGTAGTGTTAAGACTAAATAGTTAGAGGGAAAAGTAGGGTTCTTTCTTTTAAAGACGTTGGGATTTTGATGGTGTTGCTCGTCAAATGCAATGTAAAATTTTATTATCGCGACTGAATGTATCAAAAATGGTGCTCGAAAGGTACATAAGATATTGGCTATTGGGTTAGATGTATTGAATTTTTATGTGGCAACTGTTGTTGCAAATCTACGATTCTTTGGTGCAGAGGGGAATTTCTGCAGTCATTTTATTATATGATTGAAATAATCCAAGTCATTTTATTCGTTGGTTGTTGAAATAGGGAAATAGTACTGTATATGGGTGACATTATATATATATATATATATATATATATATATATATATATATATATATATATATATATATATATATATATATTGCCTTTTCGCTCCAAACAAGGCTCGGTGCCACTTTGATGTAGGGGCTACTATCTGTGACACAGTGACACAATTGCAGGGATACAATGTGGGGAGTTAAGCAGCAAGATATCTGTTTACATTACGCTTGAGCTTCTGCATGTCAGTACGGTCGGGGAATCAGAAACCCAGAAGGGATTTCCAAAGTCCAGTCGTACTGGGGAAGAAACTATTAGAGTAGAAGGCTTTCTGGCATCTGGGTATCTCGACTGTATCTGGGGTGGGATTTTGCTGCTTGTCGGGTTTGTCGGGGATATTTACGTCGAGGGGATACAAGGGTTTGTAGTTCGTCGGCGCATCTACAGTTAAAGTACTTGTAAAACAGGCAGAGGGATCCAACATTTCGTCGGTGGGAGAGAAGCTGAAACCTAGCTGACAGTTCGGGACCTATTAAGTTCGCGACACTTTTTTTTTTTTTTAACTCTGTCAAAGAGTGAGAGACTAGTAGCAGATGACCGAGCTAAAATATGACAACAATAGTGGACCTGGGAGCAATGACAAATGGTGGCTCCACACTCCTCAAAGGCCACAAGCTGGGGCCTCATCACTGGATATAGTTTAAGGTCATATCCAGGAAAATTTATTACATAGGAGATTAAATATAAATTAAATTGAATAAATCAACTTTAAATAATATTTCTAAATAAAACAATTACCGCAATTCTATTGCAACAAACAATTACATGGCGCTGATTATTAAAACGGATTTTCTTTAATCTAATATGCAAACGAGGTTTCTGCTTGAATGTAGATTTCATTTGAATAAATAGCATGTATAAACATCATAGTCGAATGAAATAAACGAACGAAAAAGTGTACATATTAATCAGATTACAAACGGACAAGAATACGATTTTATTATGATATATATGTATACTTACAAATAGATATATAAAAACACATGTATATGCACAAATATTTATAGAGAGTGATACATATATATATACGCATAATTACATATACTTTCATATATAAATATACATATATAATCCAAGGTAAAATCCAATGTATGGTGGTCAAAAAAAAGGGCATAAAAAAGGGGGCATCAAAAAGTGCTCAATACGGAAGTAGAGCTCAATGTAGTCTTTATTTTTATCTTTAATATATACAGACCATTACAGTTGTTTCGGCATATATATATATATATATATATACGCACGCGCACATTATATATATATATATATATATATATATATATATATATATATATATATATATACACACATACCCTGTGATTATTTGATTCTTTTAAGTTTCTTTGTCCAACAGATCACATCTGCTACTCGTCTGCCAATATAAAACTCTAAGACAGACATTATCGAGGAGAGAGACAGAGAAGGGGGAGGGGGTTAGGCCGAAATTTCCGAAACTCTAGACCGGTTCCCCCTCGCGGTAGTGCCAAAATTACTGGGAAGCCAAAATTAAAGTTCTGCCAAAATGAAGAAGACATTTATAATTGTGTCCGTCGACTCTAACGGACGGAGGACGGAGATAAGGGAGAAGGTGACAATAAAAGTAATAATTATTCCGCCTCTAAATATTAAACCCTATTTTCTGAAGAGCTTTCCGACATCGGATAATTCCTCACTTCTAGACAGACTGTGCAGGATAATTGTATTATTTAGTCGTTTGTCACTGGGATTGTGCTGCGGCAAAAATTTGGCAACAGGAATTATGAACGTCAACAAATTTCAATTAAACTTCGTCAGCCAAAGGGAAACACACGAAATAAAAGGAGTTTCACAGAGAATGCGTGAAACAATGATAATTCAGGAAACATCTCTCTCTCTCTCTCTCTCTCTCTCTCTCTCTCTATATATATATATATATATATATATATATATATATATATATATATATATATATATGTGTGTGTGTGTGTGTTTTTGCATATATGTATATGTGTATATATATGTGTGTGTGTGTGTGTGCGTATGTTTATATATATATAAATATATATATATGTGTGTGTGTGTGTGTATATAGGGTTTGTATTAAACTAGGTAAAATACTGTTAGAAATTCGCTCAATATATGTTACCGTGACATAAGTTGACATATATTCGGTGGTTTTTTAATAGTATTTTGTCTGGTTTATTATTTATGACACCTTTTCCCAAACTTACCGTGTTAAAGAGAAAGTCGGGCGCCATTTTAAATTTTCCAATACATCGGTAAACACTGCATGTTTGTCGAGCTGAATAAACATGTTACATTGAATAAAAACACAAAAAAATATATCCAGTTTGGTAGAAAAGTAACTTATCTTGCCTTTGATAACATTTATTTGTTATATATTTGTTTTTTGACAACTTTTTCGAATCTATGTGTACAGTAATACAAACCCATATATATATATATATATATATATATATATATAATTTTAGATATTTAAATATTATGATGTGATAAGGCTAATCTTCAAATTTAGAATTTTTTGTTGTTTGAAAACAAAGAATACAATTTAATAAATAGATTTATTAAATTGTATTCTTTGTTTTCAAACAATAAAAAAATTCTAAATTTGAAGATTAACCTTTTAAAATCATATAATTTGAATACATAAATTTTGATTCATTCGCCCTATCTTGTATATTGAGCAATTTAATTCAGCTGGGATTATCTTATATAAAATATTGCATCTAATAATATTTTGTAAGACCAAAATTGACTGGATTAGCATAGCAGTAGATATATTATGTTTCATTATTCTGAAGTATATATACATATTTCACTTTCTTTCACATTTCACTTTCTTTTCCGCCTTCGCGTCACGGGTTCGAGCCTGCCTGCATACTACCACTTTTTTTTGTTTTGCTCAACATACACCTCCAAACACCCGGGCAACGCCGTGCACCCAGGCTAGTGTTAAATAAATCCGGTCCTCATTTAGAGTTGATTGAAACCGAATACTCGACGATAGACTTCAGGTCGATCAGTGACTAATATACTTTGGTTATATAATAAATTGATTTGATAGATAGATAGATAGATAGATAGAAGAACTAAACAAAAATGAGGAAAATAGATTGTATCGTTATACACCAACCGGTAATTCGGCTTGAGAATAGTGTGCCTGTAATTCTTCGAAAGAGGAAAAGAATTTGTGCTTATCATTCAATCACTAGATCACACCTGTTTGCTCATTAACAAGTTACTGGATCCGTCGGCTCACACCACCTCCCTTCGCCACAGACTTTTTCTTTGACAAAAACGCAAGATTTTTTTTTAAGAGATGAGTGGGTTTGGGAGGAAGGTGGGCAGACTGAAATGGAGCATCAAACAAAATCAATATTTAATTAAGAAGTGACCTTAATTAACAGCACAAATGGTGTAAAGCCGACAGCTATTAGTGCTCTGTTCCTCCTCCATCTCTCTCACACACAATGATGACAATATATATTAAAAACGAAATATGTGTAGCAAGTGCTAGACAGTAATATATATATATGTGTGTGTGTGTGTGTGTGTGTGTGTGTGATACAGCGAAACAGTACTGTATGTGGATGACTATAATGCTCCTCATCTTGAGTTGAGCATATTGGGAAGTGATACACGTATTAAGCGATGCTCTTTGTGTAAACAAATCGAGCTTAGGTATTTCGGACGATGTCAAAACATCGTTAATTCACTATCCGTACAGCAACAGCCGATTAGCGTAATGGTTAAAAGCCTTGAATGTCGTACGGGCGGTCGGATTGGCTTGAGGTAGTTGCCTGTCTAGCCGCACTGATGAGCTGTGATACAGCGAAACAGTACTGTACGTGGATAACTATATATAACACGCCGCCCGGTATTGCCCGCTCGTAAAATACACTAAAAAGTTACATTATATTTAATGCAGACTTCGTATTTATTATTATATAAACTTCTTTCCAGTTAATGAAAAAAAAACATTAAGAAATTTTACATGCGGGGATTGAACCTACAGACAACGTCATGCTTGAAAAAAGAACCCCTACATTTTCAAGTTTTATAGCATTATTTGTATTTAATGAAAAATATGTGGAAATTTACGTGCAGAGTTTGAACCTACAGACCACGTCATGTAAAAAGCAAACAAAAAAGAAAAGAAAAAGAAGAAAAAAAACACGCTATCATCTTACCCACTAGAATTTTCACGGGTCGCTATTCTATCATTGTTGCTAAGCAACGACATAGGAAAATGGCTTTACCGCTAATAGATAAATTAAAAAAACGGTTTTGATTATCGCTTATCGGTAATTATCGGGAGTATTCTGAGACAAAACTTAACTAAGATCACTTCCAGACTCATACACTAAAGTTCTGTAAATTTTGAAGAAAATCTGTTCAGCCGTTTCATAGTCTCTAAAGAACGAACTCAAACAGAAACAAAGATTATATATATATATATAACACAAAGATTATATGTATATATATATAACAAAGGTTATATATATATATATAAAAGTATATATATAACAAAGATATATATATATAACAAAGATGATATATATATATAACAAAGATTATATATAACAAAAATTATATATATATATATAACAAAAATTATATATATATATAACAAAGATTATATATATATATTACAAAGATTATATATATATAACAAAGATTATATATATATATATAACAAAGATTATATATATATAACAAAGATTATATATATATAACAAAGATTATATATATATATAACAAAGATTATATATATATATACATATATATATATATATATATAGAGAGAGAGAGAGAGAGAGAGAGAGACTTATATGTAATATACTGAGTTCGTGTAATTCAGTAAATTTTTATATACCAATAGGTTTTAAGCCAAAAATGGTTTACTTAAGGATTAAGCTACAAAATTATCACATTTCATAATGTAGCATTATTATACTGTGTGTACAAAATCAAGATCTAAAGATAAGGTGTTGATGGCAACAAAAAGTGTATTTCATTTTATGTTACAATAGTTTCCATGTCCAGTTCGACAATTTCAAGCATTATAGCGTTTGAAAATTTTCAAAAACCAGCATATCTTCAGACTTTATGAATAAACACACTTTAGGCAATGTAGCATTTTTTGAATAGAAAGAAAAAAAGGAGGGATCCCTAACTGGAAAAGCATGCGAGAAACATTTACCTTGGTTGTTGTTACGGAAAAAAAATTCAAAAATGCTACATTGCCAAAAGTGTGTCTATTCATAAAGTCTGAAGAAATGCTGGTTATTGAAAACTTTCAAACGATATAATGCTTGAAATTGTCGAACTAGACATTGAAACAATTGTAACATAAAATGTAATACACTTTTTGTTGCCATAACACCTTATCTTGAAGTCTTGGTTTTGCACACACAGTATATATATATATATATATATATATATATACATGAATCATAAGAAGTGACAAAGAGAGCAATCAAAATCACTAATTGGTTAACTGGATAAATTGTTTTAGCTGAACTGCCCGAGTGTTTGCAGGTGTATTGAGCAAAAAAACAAAAAAAGTGGTAGAAGGCAGGCAGGCTCGAACCCGTGACGCGAAGGCGGAGAAGAAATTGAAAGAAAACCTGACGTCTTACCCCTACTCCATGACGCGGCCGGAAGTTCGGAACGTTAAAATTAGACAATGTCAATCTAACTGATATGATGACTTACAAAAATGGCTCGCAAAAAAATCGACCCCTCCTTGTAGAAAACATCCCAGTTGAGGATGAAGGAATTAATGTTTTGGGCCAATTTTTCGATACTTGTCGTCCGAAACGTCGACCTTCAAAATGATACTGATCTTTTGAAAGTCGGAAGTTTTAGGCATACATACATTACATTTAAACAAACAGGTGAGATTTATTTATTCAATATTTCATTCCAACGAAAGAGACAAAGAGAGATCAAAATCACTTCCCGTCATGTAAATAAAATGTAAAAATGCTTCAAACATACCGTTTATGGCATATTTTATCTTAGTATATTTTTTGCATTTATCTTATAATATCTATATTTTAAGTACACCTATAAAATATCTTATTTGAAAAGTTCCAACAATCCTGATTTTTATCAAAAATATAACAAAGGTACTTAATCTATAATAGAGAATAGCTTCATATAGGAACTACATCACCTAAAAATGAAGCAGAATATATCACGGACCTTCCATACTCAAAGATTTATCGCTGCGAAAAAGTTAGGCTTTCTCTACCGTGCTAGAAAACTACTGACACCTGAAAGTATCCTGTACCTCTATAAGGCCACCATTCGCCCATGTATGGAGTATTGTTGTCACATTTGGGCTGGTGCATCTGCTACGAGTCTCTCGCTCCTAGACAAGGTTAAAAAAAGAGTCGCCAATCTGATAGGCCCTGAACTGGCATATAAGCTTCAGCCTCTGCCCGATCGACGGAACGTTGCATCCCTCTGCCTGTTCTACAAGTATTTATTGGTAAATGCTCTGACGAACTGCAAACACTTGTGTCCCCACGATGTAGACACCCTCGACAAACCCGACAGGCAGCTAAATCCCACCACCACACAGTAGAGATCCCTATATGTAAAAGATTTTTCTACTCCAGTAGTTTCTTCCCAAGAACCGCTAGACTCTGGAATTCCATTTCAGGTTCGTGCTTCCCTAACTGTACTGATGTGCAGAAGTTCAAGTGCAACGTGAACCGACATCTTGCTGCCCAAATCCCAACATAGTGCCCCAGCAGTTGTTGCCCCTGATAGTAGCCCTCTACACAAAAGTGGCAATGTGCCTTGTTTGGGGTGAAAATTTAATAAAAATTTTTTTTTAAATAATTGTATTCTTTGTCAAAACAGTAAATTTCTGTTTTGAAAAATTCTTTTCTTCTGAATGAAATTTAAATAAAACAAGTGAAGCATGCATGGCCCCCCGTGAGTCCACAGTGAACGAGGCATAAAAAAATGACTAAGTTCAGCATATATACCCTCCCTATTTAGCCCCCAATGTCCCCAGGGGGCGTCAAATTCTGGTGAAAATGAACAACCGTTGCAGTTTTACGTCTTAACATATGTAAATATGAGTTCTGCACCATGCAAAAATGAAATGACGAAGTCCATCATTCCCGGCGATTTAGCCCCTAAAGTCCCCAAAGCCTTAACATATTTAAATTTGAGTTCAGCACCATGCAAAACTGCTAAATAGACATACACAGAAAATTTAGGACAAATATGGTAAAATAGTCCTAAAAATGGAGTGTTTTTATTAGTTGTAAAAGAGCCCCTTTGGCACACGCAAGGGTTATTGCGAAGTATAGACAAACAAAATTATATAGAAATCAGTTAGTTTCAACTTTTCAGAAAGTTTTTATAAAAACCAAGGCATGAATTTTTTTTGCTTTAATAAGCACAAAAGTGTCAATTTTAGCCATTGTAACCCAAAAGGCACCCCTGGGGAGGGGGACAACCGCAGTTTTCCCGGAAAATCTGTTGTGTTACTTTTTTTTTGCTTATATGTTTAATGTTTGTACAAATTTTTTTACAATTCCAAGACGTAGTTATTGAGAAAAGTGCGGACAGACGTAAAGACAAGAGTAAATTTACAGGTACCCCCGTCCTTTTTTTTGGGGGGGGGGGCAAAAACTACAAATATATATATTAAAAACAAATCCTGGTGTTAGCTAAGCAAATCTGACTTTTTGCACCCGTTCACTCAGATTGCACTGAGATTTTATAAATATCTGTCAATCTCCCGATTCGATGTGCGCTGACATCACGAGATGAAAACAGTACGAGATTAATTTTACGTGTCTTCCCCGAGGACAAGGAAATACGTGTTGGAAGCTTTTACATGTGAGAAGCGTTCAAGGGCTCTCTATCATTGTGTCACAAGAAGGTTACTGTTAATTTGAGAATGAGAAAAGAGCTGGTATATCAGGTGTACCTTTGTGAATTCATATTAAGAAAGAGAAAAAAAAAAGCAAATCGGCAATAACGTGTGCAGACCCGTTAAGGAATGGCACTGGATTGAGCACTGAAGAAATTGAAGAAAGTATGAGTAGAGGCAAACAATTTAAGCACTAGTCTAGGATGTTCAAGCAAGTTCATTTTTGCTTTACTCCTCTTCAAAGCATATTGCGATTTATGACATAAGGGACTACTATTTGGAACCGCGTCTAACAAGGGACTGTGGGGAGTCGAATACCTGGATATTTGTTCACATTACATTTAAACTTCTGCAATGAAGCAGGAAACAAGGAAGGCATTTCAAAGTCGTGGGCAGAAACTATTAGAGTAGAAGGTTTTTCAATATCTCGAATCATCAATAGAAAAAGGGCGAGATTTTGCTGCTTGTTGGATTAGTCGAGGGTATGTACATCGAGGGGGGCACAAGTGCTATGAGTTCATCAGATCATATTCCATTGAAGTATTTGTAAAACGAATACATATATGCAACATAGCAGTGATGGTAAAAAAAGTTATAGATTGACCGATAGTGCTTTGCCTATTGAATTGGGCCCTCTTTTTGGGCCCAGTTTAAGAGTGAGAGACTAGTGGTAGATGCACCAGTATATATGTGGCAACAATATGGGCGATTTTTTTTTTTTTTGCTTTGTAATGATATAGAATAATTTTCTATCAAAGTAGAGGGAGCCCACCTTCTTAGCAGTGACCTTGGCAATGTCCTCAACGTATTAGTTCCAATTTCCAGAAGGATGGGCTCTCAAGTAGGATGTTATTTGTCATGGCAATCGACGAGTGAGAAGAATTTCTGTAATTGTTAAAAGAAAGGAGTTCAGTCTAAGTAGCATTAAATGTTATTATCCACTTTCGGCTCCATTCCACTACAGGCTGAAGGTCGTTTTCTAAGGTTTCTGCCATTCCCTTGGATATGTGTGCATTCGTTTTTTTTCCTTCTGTCTATTATAGAGCAGAGTGACACCTGCAAATATAACCATCTCAAACATAATTTTATCAGCGATGTCATTTATAAATATCAAGAATATTAAAGGTCCAAGGATCGACCCTTAGGGCACACCTGCATTAATATCATGTTTAAACACACGCTATGGATAACAACCTGGATTAATTTCTTACACTATAGGATTTCATATAGAGCTCTCCGATAAGGTGTTATTGGTCATGGCAAACATTGGTTGATAGTGGGAAATTATGGCAATCGGTGGTTGATAATAATAAAAAAAATAAATAGGGAAGTGCTGTCGATGGGGATGGATCTCCAGTAATCATTATTCACTTGTTTCCGATTGCAGAGCCGAACTGGGTGTAGCTTCTCATACACACGATAGACCTGAAAAGTGACAGGTTTTCATTTGGAAAGAATAAGTCATTTCGTTTTTGGTCACGCCACCCTCTTGGCGTGACAATATTATGTCTGGCTCTGAAAAAAAAATGACAAGTTCTTTCATTCGTGGCACTTTTAGAGATATCGAAATAATGTCAAGCTGTCAGACATCAGTCAGAGCAGAAAACGACAAAACACAGGAGTTTTGTTTTATTTCGAAGATTGTAAAGCTTATTTATTCTGTTTATAAGCCGTTATATATTAACGAGCATTTCTCTGGTACTTCATAGCATGACGTCACAGCAAACCTAAAAAAATTAATAAATAAACATATTGATTCAGTTTTGGATAAAATTCTTTTTTTATGCTATTTTTACAACGTTGTATAATATTTTAAGCATTTTAAACTATTTCTAGTATGCTATTAAAGTTAACGTTAATTATGAAAATTATATATATGTGGAAAAATATGAAAATTATATATATATATGGAAAAATATGAAAATTATATATATATATATATATATATATATAAATATATATATATATAAATATATATATATATAAATATATATATATATAAATATATATATATATATAAATATATATATATATATATATATATATAAATATATATATAAATATATATATATATATATATATATATAAATATATATATATATATATAAATATATATATATATAAATATATATATATATATAAATATATATATAAATATATATATATATATATATATATAAATATATATATATAAATATATATATATATAAATATATAAATATATATATATATATAAATATATATATATATATATATATAAATATATATATATATATATATAAATATATATATATATATAAATATATATATATATATATATATATATAAATATATATATATATATATAAATATATATATATATATATATATATATATATAAATATATATATATATATATATATATATATATATATATAAATATGTATATATATATATATATATAAATATATATATATATATATATATATATATATATATATATATATATATATATATATATATATATATGGCTAAATACTATATACTGGCTATTTCTTTTTTTAATCGGATTTTCTTGATTTAGCTCTGTTGAGCGAGAAACGAGATCTGGTTAGCTAACTTTTATTTTCATTTTTTATTTTTTAATAATTATGTTGATTGGTTTGTATTTAACCTAAATTAAATTTTGTACCCCCCCAAATTTTCATTATTATATATACATATATATATATATATATATATATATATATATGTATATATATATATATGTATATATATATGTATATATATATATATGTATATATATATGTATATATATATATATATATATATATATATATATATAAAGTTAGGAAAAGTCGTCCTCGGAAAAGTCGTCCTCGGAAAAGTCGTCCTCGGAAAAGTCGTCCCTTTTTGTTATGTAGGAAAACTAGTCCCTTATTGAATAAATATCGATTGAAAACACATTTTATGACCGCTCTTGAAGGAGATATAGTTTTTAAAATAGACTTTACTCCCCATAATATTTTTAGAAAATATTTTTACTTGTTTACTGTTGTTTTAAAAAATTCAATTGATTTTTCTCAGTGTTCGTTTTCTACATAGCCTTGTAAGTTTTTAGTGGTTCAACTTATTTTAAAGAGTTTATTTAGTACAAATATTAAAAAAAAAGTAATGTCGAGTGCTACTTTTGAACAAAAAATGTCCGACAAAGAGAATCACGTCTTAGGAATTTCGATAATCGCTCACAAATAGAAAATTAAAGAAAATACTGAGGTAGATATAGTTTTAAAACGAGCAGCCCTTCTAAAAGCAAAGAATTTGTATATTTTTAGGTAATGTCCAAGATCAGTGCTCGGAAAAAAATCACTCTGCCGGAAGTCGATAGAGTTGATTATGTAACGAAGCCAAACATAAGTCACGAAAAACAACCATGTATTTATAAACAAAATAATTAGTTTTTTAACACTTCTTGTGTTATTACGAAACAGACAAACAAACTACATATATATATATATATATATATATATGTCTTTACATAAGCAGTAGTTTGTTGCTAGACAGTCATGAGCATGATTCGGTCTACTAGTATTTACTAACTAGAGACCTCATCAGGCAACAATCCTTATTTTCGAAAACGGAATTCTAAAAAAATGAATGGGGGAGGGGAATAGAGAACATAGACTACTTGAGGAAAACATAAATGACATAAGCACATAACTACTTTTATAGGTATAAACGCATAACTAATTTCATAGGCATAAACACACAACTAATTTCATAGACATAAACACATAACTAATTTCATAGGAATAAACACATAACTAATTTCATAGGCATAAACACATAACTAAATTCATAGGAATAAACACATAACTAATTTCATAGGCATAAACACATAACTAAATTTATAGGAATAAACACATAACTAATTTCATAGGCATAAACACATAACTAAATTTATAGGAATAAACACATAACTAATTTCATAGGCATAAACACATAACTAAATTTATAGGAATAAACACACAACTAATTTCATAGGCATAAACAAATAACTAATTTCATAGGCATAAACACATAACTAAATTTATAGGCATAAACACATAACTAAATTTATAGGCATAAACACATAACTAAATTTATAGGCATAAACACATAACTAAATTTATAGGCATAAACACACAACTAATTTTATAGGCATAAACACACAACTAATTTTATAGGCATAAACACACAACTAATTTCATAGAAATATGCAAGTTGTAACTGGTAAGTATACTAGATGAAATCTGTGCTGAAAGCGAATCACGATTTAAGGCAACTGTGGTACGTTAACCCACCACCAGGGGGCTTCGGCATATGTATCGTTACCTTTTCCCATTAGCATTTTATCAAGCATGCATATTTCGTTGAATCGCTTTTAGTTTTGCTTTGTTTTCTTGGATTCGTGCTTTGATAAGCTCACAAATCTCTTGCCAACAGCGACTAAAACAACCGTTGGATAAACGAAACAACTTTAGTATTTTTGTTTGTTTGTTTGTTCCCTTTCGAATTCATTTCCACTTGATTCGCTTCTCTCTAATTTTTTTACAGTTGTTGCTGTTGTGATTGTCTTTCTTCTTCTTCTTCTTCTTCTTCTTCTTCTTCTTCTTCTCCTCCTCCTCCTCCTCTTCTATTTCTTCTTTGAATCCCTCTCCTTTGTTTTTGTATTTTTTTATTCATCATAAGTGTTACGTTTTTTCGTATTATTTGGATTCATCGGACTACTGTTCTCATCTTGAGTGTGATTTTCAAAACGTTTCAGTCGATGTAACCCCCGACCTTCATCAGGTGTATCTTGTCGAACTCGGGGATGTTTCTGTTGAACTCGGAAATCTGGACAGAAATTCGAGCGGCACCCTGTATTTACTTCACGGGGGTGGCGTGCTCTTGTTCTGTCAGCCATAACATGATAAAGGTCCTAAGTAATTCGCAATTGTATTTTTCGGTCGCTCACACTGAGGATTGAACCTTCAACCTTCAGGAGAATATCACTTTTAAAACTGATTTTTTTTCAAGTACTCTAACCACTGCGCCACGAATTATTTTTCCTCTTCTATTTCTTCTTAATTTCCTTTTTCTTCTTCTTTGTTTTTCTCTCATTTTTCTTCTTTCTTTGCGTTCTTCTTCTCCCCCTCCTTTGTCTTCTTTCTTCTTCATACTTTCTTTCTTCTTCTTCTTCTTCTTCTTCTTCTTCTTCTTCTTCTGTGACCGATTTTCACCTTTTCTCCAATTATTTTATCTTTCTAGTTCCTTGTTTAATTCTAGACAAATTTTAGTATTATATCTTTATTTTAATTCTTATTAAAAGACATAAAATGTTGCAAAAATTTGTCTGTTTCAGAATTAATTTTCCCCAGTCCAATTATTTTATCTTTTTTTATTACTCCTACCCCCTTCCCTCGTCAATCTCAGCGTATACCTTTTAATTATTTTTATCTCCACCCTAGAGTGCCCTTAAATTGGACAGAAACCTCAACAAAAATGTTTTTATCCCAAACATGAACGGAATTTTAACTGCAAGTGTACCACATCCGCGTAAGACTTTGGTACTTGTACAGTTTAGTCAAGACATTAAAAAATGAAAATACCGAAAAAAGTTAAAAATGTATGTATCCGATATAGAACGACGTTCTCCGAAAAAAAATTTCACTTAATTTCATCAAGTAGTTTTTTTTTACTACGAAAAAAACAATGTGTTATGATACCGAGCAAAATGTTCGATTTTTAGGAAGAAAAGCTAGTATTAAAGATGGGAAGGGGTGTCAGCGCTTTAACTGGAGTTATCTCCCTTTGGCATTTCTAAAATTCAAGCAAAACTTTTTTTTTAAATCCAAGATGGCTGCTTTCAACTCGCTCTCATAAAAACGTGTTTTCGCTGTAAAAAAAAAACAAACTACTTGATGAAATTAAGTGAAATTTTTTTCAGAGAACTTCGTTCTATAACGGATACATACAATTTAAACTTTTTCGGTATTTTCATTTTTTAATGTCTTGACTTATATCACTACGCTTTTTTTACATAGGAAAAACCACTTATCAAGACCCAGAGACCACTCGAGGATAAGTGTTAAGATTGTACAGTAGTCAATTGGACAATATAGTAATCGTTAGTAATGGAAATTCTGTAAATTTGTTAACTTAAGTGGAACGGCTCATCAAGAACTTGTTTACGTTAGACTTGAACACAACCATATTGTAGTCAGCTGGACAGCAGGGAAATAAAAGACAATTCCACAGGCGTGCAGTTCTAAGAAAGAAGCTTCGTTCACGGAATGTACGTTTAGTTTTAGGCACAGATAAAGAGTGGGGGGAATTATTGATAGTGTTTTCAGCTAGACGAGTGTTTCTTGTGAAAGTTTGGCGAAGGGGGCATAGATTGAAGCTCAGCCGAGCACTTGCCAGGAAAATAACGATAAAGCAGAGACAAACTCGCAACATCTCTTCTGTGAGATAGAGGTTGCAGAGAAGAGAAAAGGACATCTCCTACAGGGCTACGAAGTCTATTTTGAACTCTATCAAGGCAGCTCCTGCCCAGATGTGGCAACAGTACTCCATCCTTGGACGAACTTGGCTCTTATATAGATAGAGAATTGCATCAGCAGTGAGATATCTACTGGATTGATAGAAGGATCTCAAGATTTTTCCAGCGGCCTTGGCAACAGATTTGATGTACGTGTTCCATTTAAGATCAGGAGTAAAGGTCAGCTTGAAAGCAAGGAAAAGTTTGTCAGCAAGGCATAGCAAATTCCTCTTATGTTGTGTAGTGGGTGCATATTGGAACGACTTATAACAAGAACTCAAACAAGGACTTAAAACAAGGACTCCAAACAAGGACTCAAAACAGAGATGATAATTACATTTATATTCTGAGAGAGACATTTTTAACAGAGCTGAGAGAGATGCGAATTCATTATTGAAGGAATGTGTAACACAGTTTGTTTCTTGCATCAGAGGGGAGAATCATTACTGATGATGAAGGAGGGGACAGACAATATTTGGAGGGGGTTATACAAAGTTCGTATAAAAGAGGATAGACAAAACACATTTACCTTTCAGTTAGTGGAATGACGACACAAAGACAAACATTAATTTATTTTTATTTCGGACTATTATTCTCATCTTTATTAGTTATTGTTTTTCATCTTTAAAATGTGAAAAACAACAACCAATAAAGATGAAAACAACAGCTAATAAAGATGAGAATAATAGTCCGAAATAAAAATAAATTAATGTATATAATCCTTATCTCAAAAATAAATTCCAATTAAGGAATAATATATATACCAAGGCAAACAATTATAAAATATAGATGGTGATTCTTTTATTCATCGGCTGGCTGATTGATGACTCAGAACTTCAAGCTTGTATGGCTACATGGTCTCCCCTCCCACCGTCGCCTCTAAGGGCATCAGCTTCACTAAGTTGCTGTCCGACTCTCGTCGCTAACTGACTATCACTGTTACTGTGATTCTCTGATGGTCTCTAACTTCGAACCATGTCTCAATATATTGAGAATCTCCTTTCTGTATGACGCCAGAGGTGAGGTCAAGCAACGTGACCTTATCACGTTTCAATTTACCTGTGCCCTTTTGCACATGTATCTAACACATCTCATAAAAAAAAGAAATCAGTAAATTAAATTGTATCATTTAACCTATTTGTTATATAAAATTTTCAACTTTGTTATTGTCCATTCTTTTAACTGACATATTTAATATCCAGTTATTTCTAAAATAATGGACAATCGCTCTATTACACATAAACATAAATGATATTTAGTTATTTGCGATAACAATGCCAATCGTTCTGCATCCCTAGGATTTCAATATCTATTATCTTTAAACACTTGCCTACTGGTTTCGATTCTAGCCTTTTCCTAATATTATTTTCAAATTTATCTAGTTTTGCGTTCTTACTTCCATTTCATAACAGTAAATCCCGCCTTGTAGGCGAAGGGAGAAAAAAGTTCTTCAAAACACGTCTGTCTGTTTTTACAGACAGTACCAAAAAGCATGAACAAGCTTTCTATGTTGTCACGTCTTACTATTCTTCGTCATTTTTACTTGTTTCTCAGTTACATATCTCCCTATTCTCTTACCGACTAACGTTGTATTAAACATTTTTTTTAAGGCATAACATGAAGCCACTTGACATAAGTAACTAAAAACAGTAGACCGTATGAAAGAGACGAGGGTAGGAGTGCTAGAAAGAAATAAGTAGATTCTATAAAAAAGAAAAATTAGACATAGAAAGAGGCGGACGCAGAAAAACGCCCATCTAGCTGAAACCACTATCAATATCCCAACCACTATTTATCTGTGCCTAAACCTAAACGTATATCCCATGAACAAAGCTTCTTTCTTAGAACTGCATGTCTTCCGTTTCCTTGCTTTCCAGCTGACTAGAATATAGTCATCTTCAAATCAAACGTAAACAAGTTCTTGATGAGCTGTTTCCCTTAAGTAATCCAATTTACCAAATTTACACGACTAACGATTACTCCGATATTGTTGTTAGTTTAATTAATAACTTTCTGTTGTGTCTGCACAAATAATTAACAAGAACACGAAAGTAAAGGTATACAATAATATATTAGGAAGAAAAGGTATATACATATTTACATGTCTTCAGATATACTTCGTTTGGAGATATTCCGGCAGGTGGTGCGTGGCATGTCTTACTGGAGGCAATATAGGCGTCTTGCCTATTTGGCGGTCGGTTACTGAACTCCTCTGGTATTGGTGATTGATACCTTTATATATCTCACTCAGCCGCCTATGTTAATCAGTGGGCGTCTCCACAACACTTTCGTTAAATTATTCACAAAGTAAATAAAGAAAAACATATCTTTGTTCTTTAAATAACTTCATATCGTGGAAGGTATATCGATGATAACAAAAGAAACAAATGAATGAACAGCGTAACATTTTATCAGCACACATAGAGACGTACAGAACGCGTCTGTCTATTTTCTACATCTGTACACGAAAAAAGCTATACACTAAAGAGAAAGAACACTTCGCATTAAGTGTCCTTTTACACAACAAAAACTATCAGAGTCCCTAATTTAAAGTCCACGTAATCAGTTAAAAGACAAAGAGAGGCAATTGCTTACAGTCCATATCAAATAACGCTCAAAGGGGGATAATTCTTCAACCTCTCAAAACTCATGAACATTGCTATCCCCAATAATTGTCCTATTGACTAACGTACACTCATAAACCCTTACCCTGGAGTGGTTACCGGACCTTGATAAGTGGTGATTGTTTTGTAACAAAGGATTATACAATTAGAACCAACAAATAGGAGGCATTGCTAAGGCTGCTGCAAAAATCATGGGCTCCCTCTGTCGCACTATCTCCACAAAGCTAGAATCCGCCCACATATGGGCCGGTGCCAGATATCATTAGCTCTCTCTGTTGGACAGGGTACAAAAAAGAATCTCCAATCCAATAATCTGTGAACCAAGCTCTGTCTACTCGCTGCAATGTTGCATCCGTGTTCTTGTTTAACAAGTATTTTTAATGGAATGTGCTCCGACGAACTTTTAGCACTGGTGCTCCCTAGACGTAAATTTTCTTTTTGTTTATCTTTTTTTTACATAGACATCATCACTTATCAAGGCCAAGAGGCAAATCGAGGATAAGGGTTAAAGAGTGTACAGTAGAAATTAAACAATATAGTAATCGTTAGTAATGAAAATTTGGTAAATTTGTTAACTTATATGGAACAGCTCATCAAAAATTTGTTCACATAAGACTTGAAGACAACCATATTGTAGCCAACTCGAAAGCAGAAAAACGGAAGACAATTCCATAGGCGTGCAGTTCTAAGAAAGAAGCTTTGTTCATGGAATCTACGCTTAGGTTTAGGCTCAGATAAAAAGTGGGGGAAACTAGTGATAGTGTTTTCTGCTAGACGGGTGTTTCTTATGAAAGTTTGGCGAGGGTGGACCATAGAATGGAGCTTAGCCGAGCACTTGCCATGAAAATAACGATAAAAAAGAGACAAACTCGCAACATCTCTTCTGTGAGAAAGAGGTTGCAACGAAGAGAAAATGACATCCCCCACAAGGCTACAAAGTCTATTTTGAACTCTATCAAGACAGGATGTCCTTTCTAGCAGCTCCTGCCCAAATGTGGCAACAGTGCTCCATCCTTGCTACGTCGCGGTTTGATTCTCATGAGTTCGCTACTTCACGTGTTTTTCAGTATATTAATATCGCGGATTTCCATCACCGATTTCCACCATAATTTCATAAAAACCGTGATAATCGAATACTCTGTACATATTTATGTAGAGTGTTGTTGTTTCATCCAATGCCAATATGCGCAGGTGAAACGTGGACAAATTCTGTGGAATCTTTCATGTTTTTTCTAATGGCTGGAAATACTTGATGTTTCGACAAGGCAATTGAAGGTATTTTTATCGTGACGCTATCACTAGATGGGTTCCTACCACGGCTTAAGGGAGTCACATCTACCCTCGAGAGAAGGACAGACCGCGTCAATTTCCCAACCTGGTATTTTTTACCTCGCGATATGTAGAGTACTGTACAACCTAACAAGTGTTATTATAATCCTATTATCTATATATAAAAGTGAACGTGTGTGTGTGTGTGTGTACATTTCCCTACGAAATAACTGTCAATTTTAAGTCTACAGACCCGAAATTTGATATACAGGGTACTGAGATTTGGGGAAATCTTTTTGATCTGTTTTTGGCTAGAAATTTGGCTGTTAATGTGTCAAAGTTCAACAATTTGACCTTTGAGAACTCTATCAAACTCCTTCGCCAATTTTGGGTCTAAACACTTGAAATTTCAGATATAGGTTCTTTGGACATGGATCTTACTTAATAACTTGATTCGCCCCAAAACAATAAATGTTAAGGGGTCATAATAGGAGTCAAAATAAAAAAAAAATTACCCCTTTTTTTTCTTTTTTGCTCAACATACACCTTCAAACACCCGGGCAACGCCAGGCTGCAATGCTAGTTATTAATAAAGTAAAGGCTGGGTTAGAAACATTACGGGGATCGTTTTAGACAGTCTATACACAATTAAATACAGTTAAAATAATTGTTTCCTACTTCACGGATTTTCAAATATCACGGGTAATCTCGGTCCCTATCTATCGTGATATTTGATGGAATACTGTGACCTCGACTAAACCGATGAGCAACAAAATCCCACATCTTCACTCTAAAGAGTCTCCGGACTGTGAGCCTTCTACTCTGAAAATTTCTCACCTTCAACTGCAAAATTTTGAAATTCCTTCCGTTTCTGATTCAGCGACTCGAAACTTAAATGTAATGTAAACAGATACCTCGTTGCTCGACTCCCTTCTTAGGGTGTAACTAGAGATATTGACCCTAATTAACAGTAGCTCATTACGTAAATTTATTATAAAAGCCAGGTACGTCCAAGGATGGAGTACTGCTGCCACATCTGGACAGGAGCTGCTAAAAACAGACTATCCTGCCATGACAGATTACAAAATACACTTTGTGGCTTAGTGGGGGATGCCCTTTTCTCTTCCTTGCAACCTCTCTCCCACAGAAGGTGTTGCGAGCCTGTCTTTGTTTTATCGTTATTTCCATGGCAAGTGCTCGTCTGAGCTCCAATCTCTGGTCCCCCTCACCAATCTTTCACGAAAAACACCAGTCTAGCTCTAATCACGGTCAGTAATTTTCCACACACTTTATCTGTGCCTAAATCAAAACGTAGATTCCATGAACAAAGCTTCGTTCCTAGAAGTGCACGCCTGTGGAAATCTCTTCCGTTTGCCTGTTTCCCACCTGACTACAACTTCGATGTCTTCAAGTCCAACATAAACAAATTCCTGATAAACCGCCCCCTTAAGTAAGACCCTTTATCAAATCTTCATTACTAACGGTTACTACGATATTATCTCATTGATTATCCCCGAGCGGCTTCCGGGCCTAGATAAGTAGTTACTACCATGTAAAAAAAAAACGCCCTTGTGACAATGTGCCTTTTTTATTAGTTTTTTTAAGAGATCAAGGGAGCTAACTCTTCTCGGAGTTAACACTTTATTTCATTATGATTTGGATTTATATCCGAGGGTTTTTTTTTTTAGAATTGATGTTCCCTTTATGGCTGCAACCTGTATTTCATTACAGCTTGGTCTTCCACAGATTGTTTCCAGGTACTTCTTAAGATTCTTTTTTTACTAAGGCAGTTGCTCCGATCACAACCAGTATAATGTCTATCTCTTTCAGAGACCATGTCATAGAGTGAATTATGACTGAGAAAATGTAGTATGAGAGAGAGAGAGAGAGAGAGAGAGAGAGAGAGGGAGCGATTATGAATAAGAGAACGTGAAAGAAAGGCAAAAATGATAAAAAGGGGGGGCTGGACAAATAACATGAGAAAGAGGGAGGGGGGAGAAATAGATTGGGATTCATTTCCCTACTTCGCTATGGAAGAGAAAATGAGAAGAGTTAGAATGATAGAGAGAAAGAGAGAGAGAGAGAGAAAGAGAGAGAGAGACAGGCTGAGAGAGAGAGAGAGAAGGAGACCCTAATTAACAGTAGCTCATTACGTCCCAGTGACAACCTGACCCTTATTTTTTATTATTTATTTTACCTCAGTAAGTTTTAAGAGATCAAGGAGCCCTTCCTAAGGCTAACACTTGATTCTATTATGATTCAAAATTATATCCGAGGGCTCTTTTATGAATAAGCGCTGTTCCCTTTATGGTTGCTATTCGAATTTCGTTACACCCTGGTCTTCCAGGTATTGCTTAAGCCAGTTGCTCCTATCACAACCAGTATAATGTTTATTTCTTTCAGAGATCATGTCGTTTTTAGATCATTTTTTAGGTCCTGATATTTTTGTTATCTTTTCCCGGTCAGCTCTATTAAGGCCAAAATCATTTGGGACTGTGACATCGATAATGAGCGCCGTTCTTTCGGGCTTGTTCCATATTATAATATCTGGTTTGATGGCCTTGTCTTTTATGTATTTGGGGGTGAATTATGGCTAATAAAATGCGGTATAGAAGTGAGAACGAGAAAGGGGCCACGATTACGAAGAAGAAAACGTGAAAGAAAGGCAAAAATGATTTAAAAAGAAAAGGGGGGAGCTGGTGAAAAAATATGAGAGAGAGAGAGGGAGGGTGGAGAAATAGATCGTGTTTCATTTTCTTACTTCGCTATGGAAGAGAAAATGAGAAGAAGAGAGAGAATGAGAGACATTATGAAGGAGAGAACGAGTAGAGAAAGAAAGAAGGGATGATAAAAAGAAAGGAGACGGAGAAATACTATATGAGAGAGAGAGAGGGCGAGGAGGGAGAGGAAACAAAAGAGAGAGATGATAAAAAGATGGAGGAACACTGTACGAGAGAGAGAGAGAGAGAGAGAGAATGAAGAAAGAAATATTGCTTCATTTTCCTATTTCGAGTCACATTTCGTGTGTCTTTGATTATTGTCTCGTTTTCCAATAGTGTTTTTTTTTTTTTTTTTTTTTTAATTTCTGCCCGGCAGACGCTTTCATTAACCTCGACTTTATGGCGTCAAACGCATCTCGCATTTTTTAATTTTTTATTTTATATATATATATTTTTAATAAATAACCGATAATGAAGTAAAATAAAACGATCCGGAAAACTGGAAGAGTTGGGATTGAGAGTTAGTGTTAAAACCGACGGAAAACAAAGACAAAGAATTTCCAGTTTACACCGACTCTACACCCTCCATATACTCTCTTAAGATACGTCCATTCCATTTGCGCGTTTAACGGACGGATGGATAGCTGCTTAGAAGTCAGATAAGCTTGGACGTAGCTAAACTAAAAGGCATTTATTTTAAATGTAGGTACAGCGATTAAAATGCTATTTTAAACTTAAACGTGACAAACAAAATGATTAAAACAGACAGAAAAACTTAAATGTAAAGGACAGACGGACAGACCTAGAAAAGGTTATTTCGGACTTAAGCATGGCAGATAAAAATGTCCTTTATAACTTAAATGTTTAAATTTAAGAGAAATACGGGAAAACCTACAGAATGCTATTTAAAACTGAAACATGTGAAAGACAAAATGCTATTTAAGACTTAAATGTAACAGGCAGACGAACTGGCCTACAAAATGCTATTTGAAGTGTGACAGACAAAATGCTATTTAAAAATTATATGTAAGAAACAGCCGGCAGACCTATAAAATGCTATTTCGTAATTAAACGTGACAAACAGACATGAAGATACTATATCACACTGATATATGACAGATTAATAGAGCTCTTGACGTATATACAGACAGAGCCTCTCGCAGAGATACGTAGACACACCTGAGACTTATTTTTAAAAAAAATCTATCGCAAGCGTGACAGATGAGTGAAACGACAAATGAGCTGAGAATTTCTTGCTGAGATCCATGAATACATTAAAAAAAATGTTATTTCAAACGTAGGACAAATAGTCCGACAGACAAAACATTCCATGCGGATACGAGGACGCACTTCAAAGACGATTATCAAGACGATTTCTTAAAAAAAAAATAGTGAGCACTTTTTTACCATATTTTTTTTTTTACCTGAAAATGAAGATGGCTCAGGGGCATCACTGTTTCGGCTTTTGTTTCAAACTTACAGAATTGCATTTTCTCTCTGAAGATCGACGGATATTGTCTTGGACAATGGCACCGATTGGCGGACCGTTTTGACGCAGCGAATCGAGCATTGTTCTTTTCCTGCAACTCTTCTCGCCACTTCACAATAGACCAATCATGAAATTTTATCTATTATTGATCAGATGCGTTATTGTGTTAAGCAGGTGCTTGTTTTTTGTCGATTTTATCGGCGTTCGTTTGTCTTTTTTTTTTTTTTTTTTTTAGGAAGAGATGTGCAAGAGATGGAAAAAAAAGATGCGATCTAGGAAAGAAGCTGACAGGTAGAGCGGTGGCTTCAAAGGGGGAAAACAACAGTAAAAACTGCGAGGTTCACCTTTTAAGAAAGTTGAAACATGCAGTTGTGAATTACATTAACACATATACTCTATGCTTTCTCGTAATCTGAGCTACATTTGTGGTTTTCGAGTCAGTCTGAGGATGTACTTTAAAACATGATAAAACACAAATTTGCGCGCGAGTAGAAAATTTATGCAGATGTTTACATTAAGCGAAAAGAGTCAGAGGCTTTAATTCTTACATGACTGGCGGGGACATTTAAAACATCTCCCCGGTAACAGTTATTTAAAAAGTTTATTTTATAAAGTTCAGTATTTCTGAATTTTTTAGATAAGATGTGAATGCTTGTATTAGTCTGATTAATCGGACTATTATTCTCATCTTAGGTGTTATTAGCACGTTTCGGTCGCTGCAACCTGCGACCTTCTTCAGGTTTTGAGAACATGCTTCTTTTCCTACTAAGGAAAAAGAGGGTTGGCTCTGCATTAAAAGAATTCGAACCGTTTGTTTGAGGGTGGGTCCGTAGATCATAGTAAAAAAAAAAATACGCATGGGCATCTAATATAGTTAGCCTTATTTTAAAGTCCATTCGAAATATAATATAGTGCCATTAGCAAAGAAAAAGTTACCTATGAAAACGAACCTCCTAAAGTAAAACCTTGAATAATTATCTAAACGCGAATGTAAGTTAATATTAAGCAGACTTTACAAATTGATAATAGTTAATTATTGGATTTTAATTAATTATAAGGTGAAACACCAATGATTCAAACTCGATAGATAACGACAAACTTCCACTCATTAATATGGGAGGGGAGATTATCATCAAAAGTGTCCTAAATTGTTAACTTAGCACCGGACTTACTACTTAGATATAAATAAGTCACTTGTACCCATTCCTCTCCTCCCCCTTTTTTTTTTTAAATGGAGAGTAGATAATACAGTGGTGTGTTACCGGCAGCTCCTGTAACTCTTGCTTCTCCTTTTTTGTCCCTCAGTCCTCATTCAATGAGTGATTTTTCTGACAAAGGGTGAAGAAAAAGCTGCTTAAAGGTCGGTAGTACTTGGTGACCAGTAGTCTGAGATGTCGGAAATTTTTCTGTCTCTGTCTGTCCTTGTGGCCATGTCACTAGTAAGGGTGCTGGAGGTAAACGTTTTATCTGGGCTGACGTTATCCGCCTGATAGTCAGGGACCCGAACCTTGGATTAACCACTAAGGAGGCTGTCCTATCAGCAGGCGCAAAGTACTGGGACTTCTGTATTGCCATTTGGTGAGTGGATCTGGACCATGCAGTACTCTGGTGGGGCCTATCGATGCCATACTAGTGGGTAATTGTTACGGTTTTACCTTTTCGTGTGCTACAAAAAAAAATTCCTGTCTTTTTCTCTCTTACTTTCCCTCTCTGTACTGCTCTAACCAAGTATGCCGACCTATTCCACAAATCCCCAAACCTCAACATGAAATATCCCCAGAATAAAAACTCGATTAAACCTAGAACCCCATCTTCCAACGTAGACCCCTGCTACCAGGTCTCCTTCCCCAACATCAGGGGTCTACGTTCCAACCTTCCAGAGGTTGAAACCCAATTACAGGAGACGAAACCGAACATATTATTTCTAAGTGAAACTGGGATAGGGCCGACCACTTCTCTAGATGAGTTCATAATCAACGGATACTCAAATTTAACATCTAAATCTGACCCCCAAGATCGCCATGGGCATGGAATATGTGACTACATTAAGGATGGCTTCCCGTGTGGCAGGGATATCTCTAGAGAAGATCCTAATTTATCCTATATGTGCTTCAGGGTTGCACTTGCAAACACCACTGCATTTATATTTGCCCTCTATCGGCCCCACAACAGCGGAGTTACTATCTTTGAGAGCATATCTGAGAAAATAGACCACATACTTTCTACACATCCCTCGGCTAACATCCACATCTGTGGTGACTTCAACGCCCATAACGTGGAATGGCTGACCCATTCAAATAAGACAGACGATGAGGGGAGGTTTTGTCATGATTTTGCCATTGCTTATGACCTCACTCAGATTGTTCGCGAACCCACCCGTGCGCCCGATACACCCGGTCAATATGCAAGCCTCCTAGACCTTTTTCTCTTAACTTCCCCTGAGCTTTGTTTATGTTCCGTTTATTCTCCTCTAGGATCCTCCGACCACTCCGTCGTATCAGTTAAGATAAAAACGAAATGTAAGAAGTCCCTAGATGTACCCCTCCACCGTACTGTATACCGATACTCTATGGCTGACTGGGATAGCTTCCGTACATTAAAATCTGATTTACCTCTGCACTCCATGTTTAAAAAGAAGTATCCTCTATAGTATCAGATCTGACCGAATAGATAATTGTAGGCATAGACCAATTCATACCATCTAAAAAATTCCAACAAAAACCTAACAGCCAGCCATGGTTCTTCCCAGAATGTGCTCCTGCTATCGCGCACAGAAATCACTTTTTCCATAGCTACCAACGTAATAGATGCACTGAGACTAAAGCTGATTTCAGGACTGCCAGCAACCACTGTAAAAGAGTAATAAAAAATGCAAGAGAGCTATATGCCCAGTCTGTTAAATCCAAGGTAGCTGATCAGCGGCTTGGTTCCCACCAGTTTTGGCAAATAACAAATAGGATCCTGAACAGAAGTGTGCGTTCCATCCCAACCATTATCAATGGACCAGAGGTCATTTTGTCAGCATCAGACAAGGCCAAACTATTTGCAAATTCCTAAATTAAATATCTATCTCTAACATAAATAATATTTGTCTATTTGCAAGAACAGTGACAATCGTTCTGCCTTCCTAGGATATCAAGATGTATTCTTTTTAAACTTTTCTTACTGGGTTCAATTCTAACCTTTACCAAATCTTATTTTGAAATTTATCTAGTTTTCCTTCCTATTTACAGGGGTCTGTCCCTTCATAACAGTATAAATGTTTGCTCTCACACTAGCATCTACTAATACAACTGCCACTCATGTACACAGGAAAGACTGGCTTTATACATATATATATATATATATATATATATATATATATATATATATATAGGGAACAATAAGATTGGAAAAGCTTCAATGAAATTTCTTGAGCTTTATCTTATCCTGACAAGTCTCTTCTTATAGAATTTAATTTACTCGATTCTCCTAACTCTCAAGGCTATATATATATATATATATATATATATATATATACATATATAAATAGACATATATTTATATATATGTATATATATATATATATATACATACACACACATATAAATAGACATATATATGTATATATATATGTATACATATATATAGACATATGTATATATATGTATACATACATATAGACATATTTATTTATATGTATATATATAGACATATATGTATATATGTATATATATATGCATATATACATATATATGTATATATACATATATATACATATATATGTATGTATATACATATATATATATTAATTGTAGTGATCCAATGAATTAAAAAAACTTATTGAAATGAAGTGTTTGAGTTTCATATTAAAGATTTTTATTATTCTAAGCAAGACAAAGAATACTTTAGAAATGTAATCTCATTAACTTATAGGGTTTCGATATCTAACATCTCATCAGGGGAGAAAATATTAGCAAATCTTTATAAAGGTATATACCCTATTTGCTAAAGTCAGTGAGACATGGAAATTAAAAGTCAAAATAATTCATCAGAAGTCATGTAGCAAGAGGGTTTGAAGAAAAGGATATGAAAACTGTAGATCCAGATTGCATGGTAAAATTCATGGTGAACTTTTTTTAAAGCAGTTGGGTAATAACATCGAAGTTTTATATTAGATAATCCGCATAGCTGAGTAGATATCCGCGTCGGGAATTTTCTTGTATAAATTTCTTTATGGGTCCAGTGAAAATATTTCAAAGTCCGGTGAAAGCCTTATCATTAGAAGTCTATATTATTATTACTGGGCAACCCAGTTATATATATATATATATATATATATATATATATATATATATATATATATATATGTATATATATATACTTAGTAATTTATAAAATATATATGGCGATTAAGCTACACTGAATATTCCGCGTTTTATTCACTCTATGGCTTCTCAGGCTTATGCATAAGCCTGAGGAGTCCTAGAGTGGATGAAACGCGGAATATTCAGTGTAGCTTAATCGCCATATATATATTTTATAAATTACTAACTAGCTTTACCTACGTATTGAGCACTTTTGCAGTAAATACTTAAAGTTTACGCATAAATGTATACTTTCGTATATTAATTTTATGTGAGTAAACTAAGTAGTTATATATATATATATATATATAGAGAGAGAGAGAGAGAGAGAGAGAGACATATATATATAGATATATAGACACATAAATATATAGAGACATGTATATATATATACATATATAGACATATATATAGACATATATATATACAGACATATATAGACATATATATATACATATATATATATATAGACAGACATATATATATATAGACAGACATATATATATATAGACAGACATATATATATATAGACAGACATATATATATATATATATATATATAGACAGACATTATATATATAGAGAGAGACAGACATTATATATATATATATATATATAGAGAGAGAGAGAGAGAGAGAGTGAGACATATATAAGGCCCCTGCTCTTGTCATAAATGTATTTCACCCACTTGATAATAGGCATGATTGCGAAACTCGTTGTTTCTTTGTAAATAAATATGCAAGTTTCATATCAAAGATTTTTATTATTCTTAGCCAGACAAAGAATACTTTAGAAATTTAATCTCCTTAACCTATAGGGTTTCGATGTCTACCATCTCATCAGAGGAGACAATATTAGCAAATATTTATAAAGGTGTGTACCCTATTTTGCTACAGTCAGTGAGACATGGAAATTAAAAGTCAAAATAATTAATCAGAAGTCATGTAGCAAGAGGATTTGAAGAAAAGTGTATGAAAATTGTAGATCCAGATTGCGTGGTAAAATCCATGGTGAACTTTTTTTTAAGCAGACCCAAGTTGTACATCGGATAATCCGGGTCGGGCATGTTCATTTATAAATTTCTTTATGGGTCCAGCGAAAATATTTTAAAGTCCGGTGGAAGTCTCTCTCTCTCTCTCTCTCTCTCTCTCTCTCTCTCTCTCTCTCTCTCTCTATATATATATATATATATATATATATATATATATATATATATATTACTGGACAGCCCAGTAATATATATATATATATATATATATATATGCATATATATAGACACACACACACATATATAAACATATATATATAGGCATATATATATAAATATATATATAACTACTTCATTTACTCACATAAAAATAATATACGAAAGTATAAATTTATGTGTAAACTTGAAGTATTTACTTCAAAAGTGCCCAGTACGTAGCTAGTTAGTAATTTATAAAATATATATGGCGATTAAGCTACACTGAATATTGCGCGTTTCATCCACTCTAGGATTCTTCAGGCTTATGCGCGAATTTTGTGGCAGACAACCACAAAATTCGCGCATAAGTCTGAAGAATCCTATTATAGTGTCGCCAAAAACCGAAAATTTGTTCTAAATTACATGTAACTGTTTAAATGAACTAAAATTCATTTAATTCGCCTTTTATTCCTCTATAATTTTACCTGCTCATATTTGACTTTTAATTGAAGTATCCTGGTGTTAACGTCAATTTAAAAAAAAAAAGGGAAGGGCATTCGGTTTATAGGAATATTTCCTCAACTAAAAAAAAATAAATAAATAAAAATTTCAGGTCATATTCTTTAAAAAAAAACTGACCTGGCCAGAGATAGGTTTCGTTTGGAAATCAAGTTCACGCCAGCACATAAACTGACATTAAACTGATGATGATGATGATGATGATGATGATGATGATGATGATGATGTCTACCGTTGGCGAATTTTCACTCTACTAATATCCGATAACGGCGAGCACATAACGCCATGAAATATTAATGTAATAACACGAAAAACAAGACGGAAAGAATTCAATTCTTCAGATTCGGAGACTGACTGACAAATATGAAGAATCTGAAAATCAGGAAATCAGAATTTGGCATCAAAAGGCAACCTCACTCCTTCTCCGTTTTATATTTTATTCTGGGTGCTGGTAAAGTTGAGGGCAATAAATAAATAAATAAATTACATATAGATATATTTTTTCGAGTGGGGCTTTCTTCTATTGTCTTTATTTATTATTTCACTCTCCAATTGAGAGGAACATTTTTGTTGTTGGTTTTGGTGTTTGTGTGGCCTTTCTTTTTTCTGTGTGTGTGTGTTTTTTTTTTCCTATGTTTTTTTTTTCACGTTGAACAAGAGGACAGCATGAAATTAGAAACTGTTCCGCAGTGTACGCGTCTGGAAAGTTTCTGATGCGGAATGATAGGGAGTATAGGACACCAGCAGAGGAACACACACACCTAGAGGGCGTGCACCACCAGCCTGTCGCTTCTGTAGCCAAACATAGATCGCACACTAGATAAGAGTGATTTATCTACGAGAAAAGAAATGTGACTCGTTGGGTCATCCACTGAGTTGTATTATGCAAATTAATTTTCATATATATATATATATATATATATATATATATATATATATATATATAGAGAGAGAGAGAGAGAGAGAGGGAGAGAGATAGATAGATAGAGAGAGAGAGATAAAAAGGAACAAACTGTATTATGTGTTCATCAACGTTTCGTCTTTATTTCGAGACTTTTTCTGGATGAATGAGATTAAGAAACAAAAAATACCAGTACAAAATATTTGAAAATGTTTCACGTGCACAGTGAAATAGAACTGCATCACACTGTGCACGTGAAACATTTTCAAATATTTTGTACTGGTATTTTTTTGTTTCTTAATCTCATTCATCCAGAGGAAGTCTCGAAATAAAGACGAAACGTTGATGAACACATAATACGGTGTGTCCCTTTTTATTTCTTCATTTTGTCGGAATACTATTTCCATTATTTACATCATATATATATATATATATATATATATATATATATATATATGGAGAGAGAGAGAGAGAGAGAGAGAGATAATAAATGACAAAAAGTTATATTCCAAAATTCATGATGTTGACCCTCTTATAATTTATTCCTTTAACTCAGTTGACTTATACAATTCTTGACAATATCTGTTTCGTAGGGCAAAATCAATCAATTATTATATCAATCAGTGAATCTATTATGCCATTAACTCATCAGAAGAAATAGCAACAATCATATATATATATAGTTATCCACATACAATACTATTTCGCTGTTCATAGCTCATCAGTGTGGCTAGACAGGTAACTGTCTCAAGCCAGGATCGAAACCCAGCCGCCCAAATGACAGTCAAGGTTTCTTACCATTACGCTATACGGCTGATGCTGTGGGGGTAATGAATTAACGATGTTTTGACATCGTCTAAATGCCTCCGCTCGAGGCACTTAGTCTTTACGTATGTCTTTTTGTATGCGAGTTCGTTTCCTATGGACTCCTAAACAGCTTGGTCGATTTTTTTTTTAGTCTCCCACAAATGTACTTTGTGTTTGAGAGTGTTGCAGATAGGTTTTGCATTGGAATGACTCCAATCAGTATCGAAAAACGATGTTCAAACAAATCCGATTAAAGAAGAAGCAAAGCGGGTTTTACCAAAATTAATAATCTTATACCGCTCAACATCACAAGTGCATGTAAGAAATTGTATTACCACACAAGCAGAAAACCCGGCGTATAAACAAACACTATTCCTTTGATAAGACAGGGGCGCGTTCAAAGTGAATGTTTCTGTTTAGAGCATAACTGAAACAAGCATTTTAAACTTTAATTCAAGCCATTATATAAAATAATCTTAAAAAATCAATAGTAGGTTCTCTACAGTGCAATGTAAACTAAATACAATGTACCGTGAACTAAGCTATTGTGGGGAGGCCAATGAAGCTTCCACCCGGTGCACCATGGTGGGTTTTCGACTAAAGCAGACAATCAATCAATTTGATTGAAAAAATGGGCGACTTCACAGATTTCGATGAGAATTGAGAATAAAAATATTGGAATTGTGGAGCATGAGTTAAGTATTATTCAGTCCCGAGCAAGGTTGAGTCTCCCTGCTAGCACATTATATAAGTTAGGTATGTTTATATATTCCTATGTATAGGGTTTAGTCCTTAACAAGTTAAGGGATAATGAAGAACTAGCGGGGGGGGAGCATTGCCGGATCGTAAAATACGCTTAAATATAATATTTTAATTTGTCTAGATTTCTGTATATAAAAGCAAAACTGTAAGATTCAAAGCTAGTGACGTTACCACTGTACCAACGTTACACGCATATGAACTGATTAAAAATTAACTAAGATTAATGTACAAAATGTATAACGATTTTTTTTTCCAATTTTGATCCCCTTTTTTGACCCCTTAAAAACGATTTTAACTGGTTAAAGATCCATAAAAGAACGGTCCATAAAAAATCTAATCATTTGAGGCCACTATCGCTCCTCTGCTACTTTTAGTTTGGGTAGCAATCATTCTGAAGCTAAGCCTGGGTCGCTGTGGACTTGTGGGCTGGCGCTGAGTCCTGCTGCCACACCCAAAACACCTGATTGCAGCACCAGGGGATCACCACACTCTTCAGCACATCCAGGTACACTTTGGTGTTGACTTTCAAGCCCACTTCGAAGATGTGAGGTGGCATGATGTGGCCCACGCTTGTAACCACACCAAAGACAATAACTGTGGTCACAAACTGTTTTCATCACCCTGGGCATGTCCTTGTCATTTGTAGTAATCCAGCAATTTAACACAACAGTGGTGTAGAGAGAACTTTTAGTCCTGGATCAACAAAGAAGAATGGCCTTCTTCATCACCTGGTCTTAACGCTCTTTGTTATTCTTGGTGGTCAATCCTGGAAAGTGGGGCCTACTTTATTCTATATCAAAATATTGAAGCTTTAAAGACAAAATAGAACAAATGCGGGGAGAAAATACCCCTAGATGTTGTGCATGCCGCTATAGATGACTTCCCATAACACTTCGTAGCGTAGTTAAAGCTTAAAAGCATTTGGAATAATGCTGATGAATTTTTTTCCATCAGTGTGCGTTAATCATTTTCTGTAATTGGGTTTTATAATAAACTAGCGGGGGTGCTGGGCATTACCCTGGTGTTTAGGTGGTATAAGGACACTCGGGCAGGGCGAGGTAAAAACAACAATAGCAGGGGTACCCGGGTGTGTGTAGGTGGGTAAGAACCTCGGGGATGTAAACAAGTGGTAGTTGCAGGATGGGTGGGGGGGAGGAATCAAAATAACAGTAGGTAGAAGTGTGAAAAAAGTGGTAGTAGACAGGCAGGCTCGAACCCATAAGCCGAAGGAGGAAACAAAAAACCCTGACGCCTTAGACGATGTCTCCATGGCGCGACCGAAAGTCACGAACGTCAGAATGAAGCATAGTCAATTGAAAAGGGAACGATGACTAAAATGGCGATGCAAAAATTGATCCCTCCTTGTACAAAACGGCAGAGATTAGGGTGAAGGAATTAATGTTTTGGGCTAATTTCTCGATATTTGTTGTCCGAAGGGTCGAGGTTAAATACGATGCCGGTTTCATCAGGTTCCGATGCCTCTGTCGAATGTTTTTGCGACAAACATACAAACACACAGAGAGAGACACACACACACATTGCGCCTTTTATATAATAAACTAACTTGGGTGCTATGCGTTTCCCGGGTGTTTGGAGATGTGTGTTGAGCAAAAGAAAAAAGTGGTAGTACGCAGGCAGGCTCGAACCCATACCGCAAAGGAGGAAACGAACATGAAAAAAAAAAGTGACATCTTCACCGTTGTGTCCGTCGCCAAACCAGAAGTCGCGGAGGTTTAAATCAAGGCTGGTCAATCGAAAAGAGGGTATGACTTTCAAAAATATCGGCGGAAAAAGCGACCCCGCCTTGTAGAAAAGTGACCAGTCGAGGGTGAAGGAATTAATGTTTTTGGCGATTTTTTTAATATTTGTCGTTCGAAGGGTCGAGCTTCAAAGCGATACAAATGTCGTGAAAATTAGTCGCCTCTGTCGAAAGTTTTAGGCATAATACATACATACATACATACATACATACATGCATTTAAACAGACAGTTGAGATTTATATTATAGAAGATTATTTTGTTGGGAAAAATTTTAGTTTTATTTTGTAACAGCATTTATGCACCTCCCTGTACAAACATTTGTATATTTTCCTATTAATTCTTATACATGCAAATATACAGACAGTATATTTCTCATTGCATGATAATTACACTTAGACTTTAAATTAGTTTCATTGCTGATATTTCGTGGTTAAACGTGTAAAAAAAAAAGCTAGCAATTAAATGAGAACACCAGGGAAATTAATTTAAATACCATCCTTCCTAAACACACCAAAAATACATTGAACATAAACAAAGAAACATTATATATATATATATATATATATATATATATATATATATATATATATATATATATATATATATATATACTAGCAAAAGTACCCGTCGTTGACTGGGTTCAAAAACAGCCTACAGAAAATAGACTCTGATTTATAAAAGTATGATACGTTATGAAAAGGAAGGGTTGTAAAGAGATAGCTTCGAATTTCGGGGTATCAAAACCAAAGCAAAATATGATGAAAGTAAAAATAAAATAGATAAATCCCATAATTTATTATACCATACCTGTTCACACTGAAACACTTATCACAATATGCTGTGGATCTATATTAAAAAACCTTGTTAAACTTTTTGTCATATTCCCATGCTATGGAGGTCAGGCGCGAACGAACACCCCATAATTTTATTATACCATAAACTGAAACATAATTATAAAAGTATACTTACGCAGATAGATATGAAAAGTCTTTATTAAAGTTTGTGCGTATTTCCATTCTATGGATGCCATGCGCGAGCACAGACCCCCAATTTTATTATACCATCCCTATTTAAGTTAAAAAATACTTAAAAAAGTATTCTTTTGTACATCTATATCAAAAACACTTGTAAACGTTTTTTTTTAATTTATTTTCCATACTTTGTGGACCAAGCGCGTACGCAGACCCCACAATTTTAATGAATCATCATTATGGCAGATCAAACATACCCATTCTCGTGTCTCGATACATCTTCTATCATTATGTGGGATCAGTTTTCTATAATAGTCAACCATATAGGAGCCAATTCCGGACCAGACACACACACAGACGTTCAGATTTATATATATATATACTTAAGCTAACAACTAAGTTGGTAAACCTAATGCCAAGAAACTGGATGGTGGTATTCGGAAAATGGGGGCCAGAGCATTGTCAGAAATAGCTTAATTAATTAATATGAAAACTTTCTTTCCTGGTATACTTGGCCAGTGAAATATTTTAATTACCTCTCGTCTTATTTTGTTCTTAATCCTCAGATTACGAAAAAAAATTCTGTTCCATCTAACACCTATCCTTGAATAAAGGACGGTTCGGTTAGCTAGAGATCTCTTCAGGCGATACAGCTTATACAAAAGCAAAGTTTACGATGAAAATTTCAGGTCTTCCTCGTTACGGGGAGTTTATATCAGGAGATTTCGTCAAACCAACACTTTGTTCTCCTATAAGCTGTATCGCCTTAAGAGGTCTAGTTACTGGTAACTATTTGCCCGAAACATGCTCCGGACTGTGTAGCAACATATTACTGTTAATGTAAAAACCAATAAAGAGTACAGTATATATATATATATATATATATATATATATATATATATATATATATATATATATATACACATCCTTATGAAGATTTATTCCTCGAAGTACTATTTTTTTAGCTTCTCACGTAAAGTAGTTTCATGTCTTGTCTCCGACGACATCCATTAAAACAAAATAGTTATATTTTATTACGAGGAGATGTTAAAAAGAGGATTATTTCGACTGATTTATAACGTTAGAATCCATATAATTATGTGGCTGAGGTTAACTGACCACATTGACAAACCAACAACATCCACGTTAGCGGGAAAACCTCTTTTATAGAAAGCACCACTCAATATAAGAATATTCTTGAACCGTCTCGATCTTTTTTGAACATTTTGGATTCTTCTACATTTTTCACCATTAATATAGATTTTTGTGAAAGAAAATCTTTCTAAAGGATATATATATATATATATATATATATATATATATATATATATATATATATATATATACTAGCAGGCCGCTCGGCATTGCCCGATCGTAAAAGACGCTTAAATATGGTACTTTGATAAATGAAGACTTCGTATTAATTATTATATTATATTAGACCGAATATATAGTAATGATTTAACAAGTTAAAAAAAATAAATAAATGACTCGCGCGCCACCACCAAGAATCGAAACCAAAATGTTTAGCTTACGATTTTCCTTTGACGTTAATGCCTGAGCTATGAAGACATGTTTACTGGAAAGCCTAAAATTAAAACATGAACCAATAGCTATTAAACAAATATATATATATATATATATATATATATATATATATGCATACATAAAAATTATGCAAGTATAAATCGTGTAGAATATCTGCACGAATATAATTACACGTAATAGTTAAGTAAAGATGATCATCCCATAAGAAAACCGAAAAAAACAATAAGGAATTAATTAAAACAAATGTTTAAAAGTATATACGAATTAACTTGATCTTTTGCAGATAAATGCAATTCAACGAACCATACATAACAAAGTTGTATTTTCTTTTTAAATAATTAGAAAGAAAGGCTTGCCTTTTTTTTCTTTCTTGGCCTTCAGGTTAGAATCAAGGTGTGGTATCTGTTCTGAAGCTACAATTAAGTTAATTGGTCCTTGGTCAATGGAGGGGAAACCCTGTATAGTGAGACAATTACTATTTTTGCATACTTCCAAAGTGCTCCCTTTTTGCCCTTGTTTGAGGGGAGTTGGTCCCTCACATTAAAACGACCATGTGCCACATTTGCTTTCGTGAGCAAGCAAATAAATACCTAAAAAGAAAAAAAGGGGTTCAATAGGAATATCAATATACAAAAAAACAAGCGAAGCACGCATGGTCCTCCGTGAGTGCACAATGAACGAGGCATGAAGCAATGACTAAGTTCAGCATTTAAACCCCCTTCCCCCCCCCGCATTTAGCCCCATAAGTCAAATCCTGGTGAAAATGAACAAAGTGCTGTTTAAGGCCTTTACATATGTAACTTTAAGTTCTGCACCATGCAAAAAAAAAGAAAAAAAAAAAGAAATGACTAAGTTCATCATTTGCCCCCCCCCCCATCTCATTTAACCCCAAAAGTCCCCAAGGCACTTAACATATTTAAATTTGAGTTCAGCATCATGCAAAACTCCTAAATAGATATACACAGAAAATTTTGTGACAAATTTGATAAAATGATCTAAAAAATGGAGTGGTTTTTTTTTTAGCCATAAAAAGTCTCTGTGGCGCACCAAAGAGTTATCGCGATGTATAGACAAACAAAATATATAGAAATCAGTTAGTTACAACTTTTCAAAAGTTTTATAAAAATCCAAGGCATATTTTTTAATAAGCACAAAAGTGTCAATTTTAACCATTTTTACTCTAAAGGCATCCCTAGGTGGGCAACCGGAGTTTTGCTGGAAAATCCGTTCTATTACTTTTTTACTCATATCATGTTTAATGTTTGTGTAAACTTTCAAAAAATTCCAATGTGTATTAAGAAAAGTGCGAACGGACGAACAGATAAGGGTGAATTTACAGGTCCACCCTCCTTTTGTCGGGGGATCAAAAAAAAATTATAGGAGTATAAATTTTGGGAAGATAAATTAAGTATTTATAACAAGTTATTTGTTATTTCATTATATTGCTCTGACATGGAGCGTATTCTTATGTTATTATCTGGAAGTAAATTTTAAAGGTTGTTATGTAAAGTAGTAAACATATACACGATACACTTCCAACATTATTGTCTCTCTCTTTTTTTTTTTTTTTTGTACAGAGATTGTCCCTACAAGTTGACAACGATGTTCAATTCTATGTTCAACTTTGAAAAAAAAAATGAAATCTAACCCGTCTCTCTCTCTCTCTCTCTCTCTCTCCCCCCCCCCCTGTTGTTTGTCACGACCTGATGAACGTCTCCTACTAGTTTACTTATGGCAACAACATTAATGGGTTTTGATTTTTATTTATTTATTTATTCATTTTTGTATAGAAGGGTTGAGAAAGAGAGTCCAAGAAAAGGATCGGCAGAATGTTCCAGATCAGAAGCATACACAGCACATAGAAATCAGGAGAGGATGGGATAAGAGGGGGAATGAGGGGTCTCTATCTATATTTGCTCTTCCCCTGCATCAGCTTCTAGACTGTCACATATATGAGTGTGTAGTTCTAAATAAGCGGTTAAATAACGTATAATATGTATACTAGTGGATTTATAATAATGGCAGGCACTTGTGACGTATAGTCAAAGGTCATCACCGAGTTTACAGTATGTAAACATGAGGGTTTTATAGGGCCCTGCAAAAAAAAGGGGCAATATTCCAGGAGTATGCTCCTTTCCACCGAAGCCAAGTAAAGGAGAGCTCTTTATATATATATATATATATATATATATATATATATATATATATATATATATATATATAATCAATGGCCACTCGGAGATAAGGGTTATTGTGTGTACAGTACTCAATGGGATAGTGTAGCAATAGTATTGGAGAATTGATAAAGTTTCATTACTTAGGGGGGGGGTCATCAAGCATTTGTTTGTGTTGGACTTGAAGACATCCAGGTTGAAGTCGGGAGGGAAACAGGCAAGCGGAACAGAGTTCCACAGGCATGCAGTTCTAAGAAAGAAGCTTTGTTCGTGGAATCTACATTTTGATTTAGGCACAGATAAAGAGTGGGGAAAATTATTGACGGTGGTTTCAGCTAGTCGGGTGTGTTTTGACAAAGATTGGCGAGGGGGACCAGAGAATGGAGCTCAGACGAGCACTTGCCATGGAAATAACGATAGAACAAAGACAGGCTCGCTACGTCTCTTCTGTGGGAAAAAGGTTGCAGGGAAGAGAAAAGGGCACCCCTCCACCAAGCCACGAAGTCTATTTTGTACTCTGTCAAGGCAGGATAGTCTGTTTTTAGCAGCTTCTACCCAGATGTGGCAGCAGTACTCCATCTTTGGACGTACTTGGCTCTTATATAGATAGAGAATTGCATCATTAGTGAGATATCTTCTGGAGCGGTAGAAGGATCCCACCATTTTCCCAGCGACCTTGGCCACAGACTTGATGTATGTGTTCCATTTAAGATCAGGAGTAAACGTCAAACCCAGAAGCTTATCAAAACATGGGGCCTCCCTTAGACGAGAGCCATCCATTTCAATTGATGCCAGATGGGGATCAGAGCGTTTATGATGCAGAGATAGGAGCTTGGTCTTAGATGCATTAAAGGTAACCAGCCCCCCTTTCACCACTGTACCATGTGCTCAAGATCAGAGGAGAGAGAATCAGAGAGAACCTCATCATTTACAGCCTTTGATGTGTTGCCATAGATGGTCGTGTCATCAGCATAGATGTCAACGAAGGATTTTAGTATGTGTTTTGGGAGATCATTGATGTAGCTGTATGTATATATATATATATATATATATATATTGATGTGCTATATATATATATATATATATATATATATATATATATATATATAGCCATGGTGAAGCATTAACAAGTCAATTTCGGGGTAAATAGTACGGATTCAGCTCCACTTTTTTTCAAAATAATTTAATGTAAAAACATTAAACAATAAAAAGAAAAGAAAGCTTAAATTTTTCCATTTATTTTATTACTATTAGTAAATTTATATGAGGAATCCAGAGAGGCGTTATACATGAAAATTAGACATGAAGTATACGGCTAAATCGCGTTGACATACTGGTTCTCATTAGATAACTACAATTAAGAAACTTTCAGCCTGGCCAGTATTATACGAGGAACCATTTGGGAATACCAGGCGCTGTATGTATGAGGATGTCGACATTTCTGGCAGCTGTCAAATCTGTTGCGAAGGTCGCTGGAAAAATGGTCGGATCTTTCTTCCGCTCCATTATATATCTCACTGCTGATGTAATTTTCTACCTATATAAAAGTCAGGTACGTCCAAAGATGGGGTACTGTTGTTCCACATCTGGGCAGGAGCTGCTAGAAGCATCTTATATGGCCTTGACAGAGTTTAAAATAGACTTCGTAGCCTAGATTCAATGAACAAAGTTTCTTTCTTAGAACTGCACACCTGTGGAACTCTCTTCCGCTTGCCTGCTTTCCAGCTGACTACAATATGATCGTCTTTAAATCAATGTAAACAAATTCTTGTTGAACCTTCCCCTTAAGTAATCCAATTGACCAAATTTACACAACTAACGATTACTACGATATTATCCCATTAACTACTGTACACTCATTAACTTTTATCCTCGTAGCCTCTTATAACTGGTGACTCCTATGTAAAAAACAAAAAAAAACTCCTGTATCTTACCTGGCTTCCAGGTGTCTCGACCAGGCTGGTTGGGGCGAGAGAGTGAGACTGGCTCCAAGCAAACCAGCTTCACTCCAAGCGGGTGTCATCCCTTATCATTAGGATGATCAGATGGTTTTCTCTAAGTAGCGGATGTGCTTACCATACTTTTGTATAAAAAAAAGCTTGTTAGATGCCACGTTATAAGGGACCATTTTCTTTTAGTGGACAGATCACCGTCTGTAAAAATTCCGTTCAAAGACACAGTAAAAAAATCGTTTGGACGTCATTTTCTAAAGATCTAAATTTATGACAAGTGCGTTTTATTATTTCTAGATCAATAAATGTGTCAAAATGTGTGTTTTTATTTATTAACAATATATTTCGTACACATTAAAGTGTTTCTACTTGAAATACGATTTTCAGTTGTACCTAATAGTAAAAATGAACCAAACATAATGTACCCATGTTACTTCACGTGTTACCGAAAATATACATTTCAAAATTCATAACGATCTGTTCATTAGTTTAGGAGATTATCCTGTACATATAATTATATAAATATATACACATGCCCAACTTTATATAAAGAGAGACTAGAGCATCCGAGCCTAGACGAACCGCAGATCTCACAATATTATTGGTATGAATAAATTAAAATCAAGACGTATTTCTCTTTTACAAATGTCAAGCGCAAACACAGACCCCACAATATTATTGGTATGAATAAATTAAAATTAAGACGTATTTCTTTTTTACAAATGTCAAGCGCGAACCCAGACCTCACAATATTATTGGTATGAATAAATTAAAATTAAGATGTATTTCTTTTTTACAAATGTCAAGCGCGAATACAGACCCCACAATATTATTGGTATGAATAAATTAAAATTAAGATGTATTTCTTTTTTACAAATGTCAAGCGAGAACGCAACCCCACGTTATTATTTTTGGGATAAATGAATTAAAAGTCAAATGTATTTCCTTTTTAGAAATGTCAAGCACGAACACAGACCCCACAATATCACTGGTATGAATAAATTAAAAGTAAAACATATTTTCTTTTAATAAATGCAAAACCACAAACCCGACGACCTCACTGCATGAATAAAATAAAAGTAAAAAAAAATGCATTAAAAACTATACATTAACGCATTATTTATATTTACAGATGTTTGATTTGTCCATTTAAAAATGCCTAATCACAAAAAAGCATTACTCTATGGCTTTTGTTATTTAAGCAAAAATCAAAGTAAACTTTTTCTAATTTGAATTTAACTTAAGCAGCACAGTCCCTGGAGTGAATGTGGTATTGTGGTGATAGAAATATTTCTAGCTAAGAGTAGAATAGACAAGTTACAGTATTTGTGACCAAGAATGATGGACGACAGCCATTATCCCCATACTTTTGCTTGGCCTTGTGCCTAATTTGTAATTTTTAATATTTTATTCAAATAAATATTTCAAAGTGTAGAATCAGTTTTTCACAACAAAATTCATCCTACGGACAGACATACAAACAGAGAAAGTGCGGCTTATATTATAAGTGGATATTATGATGCAGGCGCTTCTTTATTTTAGTCTTCACTTTGCGTTCCTTCTATCCGTTCTCCGCCTGGACCCTTGACCGCCTTTCTCTGTCCCCGCTTTGTCTCTTCTCCATTATTAACGCTGACCAATAAGCCGATTTCCCCGATTGCATTATCCTTTCATCCCATTCACATTAAGCGTGTTTCAATGAATAATACATAATACCACAGCCTCGTGTTTCTTTCACAAAAATAAGTCAATAACTTGCATAACACACACACACACACACACACACACACACACAACACAAACACACAACACAACACACACAAATACACACACAACACACACAAATACACACACAACACAACACAACTCAACAAACAACACAACACACACAACACAACACAAATGCGCCCCCATCTCGCCGTCGACCAAACGCAAAAGCCTCCCCTTATCTCCACTTTCATATGGTGTGTTCATACGGAAGCATAGGGGTACTTACGAAAAACAAAAAACCCTCATCCCCGATAGATTAAGGGTTGACAGCTTTTGTTTAAAACTAAAACTAGCCCCTCCCCCACTTCCTCCAGCAAAACTTCCCCTGATACATTTTTTTCATTATTATATACTAGTTGTTTATGGAAAAAAAATTGGCATATTTTTAAGAACAGGTAATCATACATTTTTTTCATTATTATATACTAGTTGTTTATAGAAAAAAACTGGGTATATTTTTAAGAACAGGTAATCATACATTTTTTTCATTATTATATACTAGTTGTTTATGGAAAAAAACTGAGCATATTTTTAAGAACAGGTATTCATCTAGTTTTTTTTTCATTATTATATACTAGTTGTTTATAGAAAAAAACTGGGTATATTTTTAAGAACAGGTAATTATATATTTTTTTCATTATTATATACTAGTTGTTTATGGAAAAAAAACTGGGTATATTTTTAAAAACAGGTAATCATACATTTTTTTCATTATTATATACTAGTTGTTTATGGAAAAAAAACTGGGTATATTTTTAAGAACAGGTAATCATACATTTTTTTCATTATTATATACTAGTTGTTTATGGAAAAAAAACTGGGTATATTTTTAAAAACAGGTAATCATACATTTTTTTCATTATTATATACTAGTTGTTTATGGAAAAAAAACTGGGTATATTTTTAAGAACAGGTAATCATATATTTTTTTCATTATTATATACTAGTTGTTTATGGAAAAAAAACTGGGTATATTTTTAAAAACAGGTAATCATACATTTTCTTCATTATTATATACTAGTTGTTTATGGAAAAAAAAACTGGGCATATTTTTAAGAACAGGTATTCATCTATTTTTTTTCATTATTATATACTAGTTGTTCATGGAAAAAAACTGGGCGTATTTTTAAGAACAGGTAATCATACATTTTTTTCATTATTATATACTAGTTGTTTATGAAAAAAACTGGGTATATTTTTAAGAACAGGTAATTATATATTTTTTTCATTATTATATACTAGTTGTTTATGGAAAAAACTGGGCATATTTTTTAGAACAGGTAATCATACATTTTTTTCATTATTATATACTTGTTTTTTATAGAAAAAAACTGGGTATATTTTTAAGAACAGGTAATCATACATTTTTTTCATTATTATATACTAGTTGATTATGGAAAAAAATGAGTATATTTTTAGAACAGGTAATCATACATTTTTTTCATTATTTTTTACTAGTTGTTTATGGAAAAAAACTGGGTATATTTTTAAGAACAGGTAATCATACACTTTTTTCATTATTATATACTAGTTGTTTATAGAAAAAAACTGGGTATATTTTTAAGAACAGGTAATTATATATTTTTTTCATTATTATATACTAGTTGTTTATGGAAAAAAACTGGGCATATTTTTAAGAACAGGTAATCATACATTTTTTTCATTATTATATACTAGTTGTTTATAGAAAAAAACTGAGTATATTTTTAAGAACAGGTAATCATACATTTTTTTCATTATTATATACTAGTTGTTTATAGAAAAACACTGGGTATATTTTTAAGAACAGGTAATTATATATTTTTTCATTATTATATACTAGTTGTTTATGGAAAAAAACTGGGTATATTTTTAAGAACAGGTAATCATACATTTTTTTCATTATTATATACTAGTTGTTTATGGAAAAAAACTGGGTATATTTTTAAGAACAGGTAATCATACATTTTTTTCATTATTATATACTAGTTGTTTATAGAAAAAAACTGGGTATATTTTTAAGAACAGGTAATTATATATTTTTTTCATTATTATATACTAGTTGTTTATGGAAAAAAACTGGGTATATTTTTAAGAACAGGTAATCATACATTTTTTCATTATTATATACTAGTTGTTTCTGGAAAAAAAACTGGGCATATTTTTAAGAACAGGTAATCATACATTTTTTTCATTATTATATACTAGTTGTTTATGGAAAAAAAACTGGGTATATTTTTAAGAACAGGTAATCATACATTTTTTTCATTATTATATACTAGTTGTTTATGAAAAAAACTGGGTATATTTTTAAGAACAGGTAATCATACATTTTTTTCATTATTATATACTAGTTGTTTATGGAAAAAAAACTGGGTATATTTTTAAGAACAGGTAATCATACATTTTCTTCATTATTATATACTAGTTGTTTATGAAAAAAAAAACTGGGTATATTTTTAAGAACAGGTAATCATACATTTTTTTCATTATTATATACTAGTTGTTTATGGAAAAAAACTGGGTATATTTTTAAGAACAGGTAATCATACATTTTTTTCATTATTATATACTAGTTGTTTATGGAAAAAAAAACTGGGCATATTTTTAAGAACAGGTAATCATACATTTTCTTCATTATTATATACTAGTTGTTTATGGAAAAAAAACTGGGTATATTTTTAAGAACAGGTAATTATATATTTTTTCATTATTATATACTAGTTGTTTATAGAAAAAAAATGAGTATATTTTTAAGAACCGGTAATCATACATTTTTTTCATTATTATATACTAGTTGTTTATAGAAACAAAACTGGGTATATTTTTATGAACAGGTAATCATACATTTACAGTTGTGGCGTAGACATTTCGCACAACAATTACGATCGGAAAAGGACGAAACAAATTCCGACTTTTACCGAAATATACAAATGAAAAAAGACCCTGTTATTTTGGAATCTTTTCTTTTATTATTACATTTTCACCCCAAACAAGGCACACTGTCACTTTGATGTAGGGGGCTCGTATCAGGGACACAAGCTGCAGGGAGTTGAGGAGCGAGATGTCTGTTCACATTACACTTGAACTTCTGCATGCCAGTAAAGTTTGGGAAGCAAGAACCCGGAAAGCAAATCCAAAAATATTAAATTAATTTGTTTCTTTACTTGCTGTGTGTGTTTTAATATCATTAATACAATTATTTTTAAAGATTTAGTTTTTGGTTGTACAGATTTTGAAATGAACAAAGGCCAACGAGATTAGAGTTAGTTTCGGGCTGAGGTTTTTTTTTTAAAAAGATAGATTTTTTTGTCTGTTAATTTAGCAAGTTTCGTCCTGTGGAAAATGTAAAGTTTACAGGTAAATTTGTCGTCCGCTTCTCGAGCATTCATATTGGCTAAACGATTCGATAGCATAAAAACAAAGGTTACGTGAAAAATGGCTTAAATAACCTTGCTTCAATATTTAAATTTAAAAGATCGAAAGAAAAAAAAGACATCTCACACCGCGATTCGAACCCAAAACGTTTAGATAATGAACCAACGCTCTAACCAACTGAGCTAACACAACAGACATAAAATTGTGTACGTTCTTCAACTATTTAAACTAAATCAGGTCATGATGTCATCTGGCGCATGCGTAGAACCGATCTCGTCATGAGAGGATGGTTTTTGTTGACACCCCTGTAGAAAATTGTCGATTTCAGGGTGAAAAGATTAACGTTTTTGGCCAATTTTTCGGTATTTTTCGAGTGAAGGATGGAGTTTTAATATGATACCAAGTTTGTGAATTTTTGTTCTGTCTGTCGAAAGTTTTTAGCGGACACACAAACACACATACATACAAACATACACACATTTTCGATTTTACATATATAGAAGACTAGCAGGGCTACCCGGCGTTGCTCGGGACCGTATAAACAATGAAAAAACAAAAGCAGATCTTGAACATATGTTTTATTCTTAGGGGAGAGGAATCTTTCATCTCGAGTTTTAGCGTTACAAACAAACATTTGTCTTTTATATATATAGATAATGACAGGTTTTTTTGGGGCCCCCCTCGAAGATAACTGATCAGTTGACCAACTTCTAGTGGTCCGTTTGACGTGAAATTTCGATATTTGTCATCCGGGTGATGGGGCTTCGATATGATACCAAATTTGTCAAGTTTGGTTCCGTCTTTCAAAAGTTTTAGCGTTACAAACAAACATACATACATACATACATACACACAGACGTTTGGCTTTTATATATATAGACTAGCAGGGCTACCCGGCGTTGCTCGGGACCGTATAAACAATGAAAAAACAAAAGCAGATATTGAACATATGTTTTATTCTTAGGGGAGACGAATCTTTCATCTCTATGTATTATTTGTTTTATCTACCCTCGGACTGGTATTGTTCATGTTTTATCCCTAGCATAGGTAATTTACAGCATGTATATGAAATTGTTTTACCTTAGGGAGAAGAGAACAGGTAATATACAACATAATGTGTCTATATTACATCCCTGGCAACGCCTAGAAACCAGCTAGAACATGTATTTCAGTCAATCTTTATTACATCCTGGGCTATGCCGGGAAACCAGCTAATCTCTATTTAGTGACTTGACCACCAAAATACCTCCCTAAGTGTGTCCTTTCTTTTGAACTTATTAGATATAGGTATCTAGAAATGTGTGTGAAATTTTGTTGAATGCATTGTTCACTATGATTTTCTTATTGTTCTACACAATATCAACTGTAGCGAAATAAAACAGTAAACTTAGTGTAGTGTTAGAATAAAGAGCAAAGGAAAAAATTAGAATCATATTCTGTAATTGCAAATCTAAATTTGCTAGCGTGTACCAGTATTTGCCAGGTTGTGGAAATTTGGAATTTATAACGTATGTAGTGGCCTTTTCCTAGATACCTATTGCTAAAAATTATACTTTCATTTTGTTAGAAAAATCTCTCTTCGGATGCCCTGCATCATCCAAAATAAAAACAAATATTTTTATAATTGTTTCAGTACATTGCTACACATTGTGAAATTTGTTGACGTTTGTAAAAAAAAATCATGAATGTGCTTATATTCCAAAAAAGAAAATATCAGTGCACAGTATTGAAAGTGTTTGAGATTCAAAAGTCTGTAACATTTCTACTAACTTCATAAGATGTCATGTGAGAAACTTAATTGAATATCAAGACATTATCTGAAGCGTTTTTATTTTGGTGTAACGTATGTGTTTACAGTGAACCGTAACTTTTAATAAACAGCTTGGTATGCAATGACATAGGCTAAGAATCTTAGACAAAATATATATAAATTGGAAAAATGTGTGAACAAATGAAAAAAAAATGATCCGCTCCACTTGATGACATCAAGCACAGTAATATTTTAGTGAAGAAAATATGAAATTGATGTTCAGTGATTAGTTTGGATGAATGAGAAAATGTAATTGTTTGATGCATAAAAAATAACTCATTTGCTGTATTTGATATTAAGCAGCAAAATATAGTGATTTGAATATTAAGGAAAACATCAAATCAGATTATATAAAAAAAAAGATGAAATTAGAAAATATATATTTTCTGTTTATGAGTTTTGCCAATCAAAATTTTGTGGCAGAAATTGGGTGATTACCATGCAATTTTATTTTGATAAAATTCTTAAATTATTTCAATGTTTATTATAATTTCTTATTAGTGACTTGTTATCATCAAAATCCGCCCCAAAGAGTGTCCTTTCTTTTATTAGGTATCAGAATAGGTATCCAGATTTCTACTTCTATACAAATGTGATATTTCGGATCTGTAGATAAACAATTTGTTGCATATATAAGCTGAGAATTGTTCTCTCTCATTCTCTCTCTCACACACCCACACATTCTCACTTTTATAGATATAATAGATAAATTATGCTAGATATATTTCCATGTGTCTGAATAATCTATATACAAATTTTCAAATCTGTAGATAAAAAATTTGTTGAGTATATAGGTTAAGAATTGTTCTCTCTCTCTCTCTCTCCTCTCACGCATGCTCACTTTTATAGATATAATAGATAGATTATGCTAGATATATTTCCATATGTCTGAATACACTATATAAAAATTTTCTAATCTGTAGATAAAAATTTGTTGAATATAAAGGGTGAGAATTGTTCTTACTCTCTCTCTCTCACACACAGACATATTCTCACTTTTATAGACATAATAGATAGATTATGCTAGATATATTTCCATATGTCTGAATACCCTATATACCAATTTTCAAATCTGTAGATAAAAAATTTGTTGAATATATAGGTTGAGAATTGTTCTCTCGCTCTGTCTCTCTCTCTCTTGCTACCTCACACACACACGCAAACATTCTCACTTTTATAGATATAATAGATAGATTATGCTAGATATATTTCCATATGTCTGAATACCCTATATACAAATTATCTAATCTGTAGATAAAAAATTTGTTGATTATATAGGTTGAGAATTGCTCTCTCTCTCACAGACACACACATTTTCACTTTTGTAGATATAATAGATAGATTATGCTAGATATATTTCCGTATGTATGAATACCCTTTATAACAAATTTAAAATCTGTAGATAAAAAATTTGTTGAATATATAGGTTAAGAATTGTTCTCTCTCTCTCTCTCTACCTCACACACACCCACACACACAAACATTCTGACTTTTATAGATATAATAGATAGATTATGCTAGATATATTCCATATGTCTGAATACCCTATATACAAATTTTCTAATCTGTAGATAAAAAATTTGTTGAATATTTTCAACCCTTATCCTCGAGTGGCGTCTGGGCCTTGATAAGTAGTAATGCGTATTTAGCAAAATATAAATATATATATATATAACAAATTTACTGAATTTCCATTACTAACGATTACTGTATTGTCCAATTGACTACTGCGCTTTTCAACCCTTATCCTCGAGTGGCCTCTGGGCCTTGAGAAGTAGTAATTACTAACGATTACTATATTGACCAATGGACTACTGCACTTTTTAACCCTTATCCTCGGGTTGCCTCTGGGCCTTATTGTCCAATTGACTACTGTGGACTTTTTAACTCTTATGCTCGAGTGGCCTCTGGGCCTTGATAAGTGGAAATGACCAAGTAACAAAAAATAGGTATATAACAAATTTACTGAATTTCCATTACTAACGATTACTATATTGTCCAATTGACTACTGTGCACTTTTCAATCCTTATCCTCGAGTGGCCTCTGGGCCTTGATAAATGGTAATGCGTATGTAACAAAATATACATATATATAACAAATTTACTGAATTTCCATTACTAACGATTACTATATTGTCCAATTGACTACTGCACTTTTAAACGCTTATCCTCGAGTGGCCTCTGGGCCTTGATAAGTGGTAATACCATCGAGTGGCCTCTGGGCCTTAATAAGTGGTTGTGCCTAAGTAACAAAAAATAGGTATATTACAAATATCCCGCATTTCCATTACAACCGACTACTACGGTGCACTTTTCAATCCTTATCCTCGAGTGGCCTGTGGGCTTTGATAAGTGGTAATGCGTATTTAACAAAATATTAATATATATATAACAAATTTACTGAATTTCCATTACTAACAATTACTATATTTTGTCCAATTGACTACTGCACTTTTCAACACTTATCCTCTAGTGGCCTCTGGGCCTTGATAAGTGGTAATGCCTATCTAAACAAAATATAAATATATATATAACAAATTTCCCGACTTTCCATTACTAACGATTACTATGTTGTCCAATTAACTACTGCCATTTTCAACCCTTATCCTCGGGTGGCCTCTGGGCCTTATTGTCCAATTGACTACTGTGCACATTTAACTCTTATCCTCGAGATGTATCTGGGCCTTGATAAGTGGAAATGCCTAAGTAACAAAAAAATAGATATATAACAAATTTCCCAAATTTGACTACTGTGCACTTTTCAACTCTTATCCTCGAGTGGCCTCTGGGCCTTGATAAGTGGTCATATATATTTTTTACAAAATAAAAAAAAAGGTTGGAGTCGCTGAATAACTCATCCTCCCGTTAAAGCGGTTCCATCCTCTTTCCCCAATTTGACTACTGTGCACTTTTCAACTCTCGTCCTCGAGTGGACTATGGGCCTTGATAAGTGGTAATACATATTTTATGAAAAATATATATATATATATATATATATATATAACAAAATAGGTTGGAGTTGCTGAATAACTCATCCTCCTGTTAAAGCGGTTCCATCCTCTTTCCCAAATTTGACTACTGTGGACTTTTTAACTCTCATCCTCGAGTGGCCTATGGGCCTTGATAAGTGGTAATACATATTTTTTTATAAATATATATATATATATACCAAAACAGGTGTGAGTCGCTGAATAATTCATCCTTCTATTAAAGCGATTAAATCCTCTTTCCCAAATTTGACTACTGTGCACTTTTAAACTCTCATCCTCGTGTGGCCTATGGGCCTTGATAAGTGGTAATATATAGTTTGTACAAAATATATATATATATATATATATATATATATATAACAAAATAGGTTGGAGTCGCTGAATCACTCATCCTCCCGTTAAAGCGGTTCCATCCTCTTTCCCGAATTTGACTAATGTGCACTTTTCAACTCTTATCCTCGAGTAGCCTATGGGCCTTGATAAGTGGTAATATATTTTTGTTATAAATATATATATATATATATATATATATATATATAAAAAATAGGTTGGAGTCGCTGAATAACTCATCCTCCCGTTAAAGCGGTTCCATCCTCTTTCCAGAATTTTACTACTATGCACTTTTCAACTCTCATCCTCGAGTGGCCTATTGTCCTTGATAAGTGGTAATATATATTTTTTAATAAAAGTATATATATATATATATATATAAAAAAATAGGTTGGAGTTGCTGAATAACTCATCCTCCCGTTAAAGCGGTTCCATCCTCTTTACCGTATTTTTTATACAGTGCACTATTCAACTCTCATCCTCGAGTGGCCTATTGTCCTTGATAAGTGGTAATATATATTTTTTAATAAATATAGATATAAATATATATATAAAAAAACAGGTTGGAGTCGCTGAATAACTCATCCTCCCGTGAAAGCGGTTCCATCCTCTTTCCCGAATTTGACTACTGTGCACTTTTCAACTCTAATCCTCGAGTGTCCTATGGGCCTTGATAAGTAGTAATATATATTTTTTACAAAAATATATACATACATATATATAACAAAATAGGTTGGAGTCACTGAATAATTCATCCTCCTCTTAAAGCGGTTCCATCATCTTTGCCGAATTTGACTACTGTGCACTTTTAAACTCTCATCCTCGTGTGGCCTATGGGCCTTGATAAGTGGTAATATATATTTAAAAATAAATATAGATATAAATATATATATACCAAAATAGGTTGGAGTCGCTGAATAACTCATCCTCCCGTTAAAGCGGTTCCATCCTCTTTCCCAGATTTGACTGCTGTGCACTTTTCAACTCTAATCCTCGAGTGTCCTATGGGCCTTGATAAGTAGTAATATATATTTTTTACAAAAATATATACATACATATATGTAACAAAATAGGTTGGAGTCACTGAATAATTCATCCTCCTCTTAAAGCGGTTCCGTCATCTTTGCCGAATTTGACTACTGTGCACTTTTAAACTTTCATCCTCGAGTGGCCTATAGGCCTTGATAAGTGGTAATAGTTTGTACAATAGTTTGTACAATATATATATCTATATATATATATTACAAAATAGGTAAGAGAGAGAGAAGAGGGTGAGAGAGAGAGAAGAGAAAGAGGTAGAGAGAGAAGAGGGTGAGAGAGAGCAGAGAAGAGGGTGAGAGAGAGCAGAGAAAGAGGGTGAGAGAGAAAGAGGGTGAGAGAAGTGAAAGAGGTAGAGAGAGAAGAGGGTAAGAGAGAAAGAGGGTGAGAAAGAGAAGAGGGTGAGAGAGAGAGAGGTAGTGAGAGAGAGAGATAAGAGAAAGAGGTAGAGAGAGAGAGAAGAGGGTAAGACAGAGAGAGAGAGGGGTAGTGAGAGAGAGAGATAAGAGAAAGAGGTAGAGAGAGAGAGAGAAGAGGGTGAGGGAGAAAGAAGAGGGTGAGAGAGAGCAGAGGGAGAGAGAGAGAAGAGAAATAGGTAGAGAGAGAGAGATGAAGGTGAGAGAGAGCAGGGAAAGAGGGTGATAGAGAAGAGAAAGAGGTAGAGAGAGAGAGAGAGAAGGGTGAGAGAGAGCAGAAAAAGAGGGTGAGAGAGAGAGAAAGAGGGTCAGAGAGAGAGAGAAGAGAAAAAGGTGTACACAGAGAGTGAGAGAGAGAAGAGGGTAAGAGAGAGAGAGAGAAGAGGTTGAGAGAGAGAGAGAGATAAGAGAAAGAGGTAGAGAGAGAGAAGCGGGTGAGAGAGAGAAGAGGGTGCGAGAGAGAAGAGAAAGAGGTAGAGAGAGAGAAGCGGGTGAGAGAGAGAGAAGAGGGTGCGAGAGAGAAGAGAAAAAGGTAGAGAGAGAGAAGAGGGTGAGAGAGAGAGAAAGAGGATGAGAGAGAGAAGAGAAAGAGAGAGAGAGAAGAGGGTGATAGAGAAAGAGAGTGAGAGAGAGAAGAGAAAGAGAGAGAGAGAGAGAGAAAGAGGGTGAGAGAAGAGGGTAAATGTGCATCTTTTTTTATAGTAGGTAATGCTTGGGAGACTGTGCACATTGCCTCCTCCCCCCTCCCCCCTATAAACGCGGTTCCATTCATAAGAAAACAAACTCGTATAAAAGTAATTTTCGTGTATTTAAGCGGCCTTATACTGATAGCCACCCCTCCCCCTTCCAGTTTAACAGAGTTAGGAGGTAAAAACAAAATGGCTAAAGCCTTGTTTACATGGTAAACTATAGCAAAGAGCATAGTCATCTTTCTTCGCCGGTAAAAAACTTCAAGCAAAAATAAAAACATTTTCCCTACGTCAATTTTTATGTAATTTTGGGATTCTTCTTTTTGAAGTGCGATAAATCCGTTGGTAATAACGGTTCGACTCTTAAACTAATATTTAACTGTGTTATAGTATCAATGATACTCCTCGCAGGCAGCTTTAATGTACGTCAGAGGCTCAGCGTAGCCGACATTTTACTGAGCTGACGTCACGTCACGTGACAGCTAATGAATAATGTTAAAATGACAGGTTTTTTGGGGGGCCCCCCTGGGAGAAAAATGATCAGTTAACCCCCTTCTAGTTGTCCGTTTGACGTGAAATTTCGATATTTGTCATCCGGGTGATCAAGGTGCAATATGCTACCTAATTTGTCAACTTTGGTTGTGTCTGTCAAAAGTTTTAGCGTTACAAACAAACATACATACATACATACATACACACCGATTTTTGCCTTTTATATATATAGACTAGCAGGGCTACCCGGCGTTGCTCGGGACCGTATAAACAATGAAAAAACAAAAGCAGATATTGAACATATGTTTTATTCTTAGGGGAGACGAATCTTTCATCTCTATGTATTATTTGTTTTATCTACCCCCGGACTGGTATTGTTCATGTTTTATCCCTAGCATAGGTAATTTACAGCATGTATATGAAATTGTTTTACCTTAGGGAGAAGAGAACAGGTAATATACAACATAATGTGTCTATATTACATCCCTGGCAACGCCTAGAAACCAGCTAGAACATGTATTTCAGTCAATCTTTATTACATCCTGGGCTATGCCGGGAAACCAGCTAATCTCTATTTAGTGACTTGACCACCAAAATACCTCCCTAAGTGTGTCCTTTCTTTTGAACTTATTAGATATAGGTATCTAGAAATGTGTGTGAAATTTTGTTGAATGCATTGTTCACTATGATTTTCTTATTGTTCTACACAATATCAACTGTAGCGAAATAAAACAGTAAACTTAGTGTAGTGTTAGAATAAAGAGCAAAGGAAAAAATTAGAATCATATTCTGTAATTGCAAATCTAAATTTGCTAGCGTGTACCAGTATTTGCCAGGTTGTGGAAATTTGGAATTTATAACGTATGTAGTGGCCTTTTCCTAGATACCTATTGCTAAAAATTATACTTTCATTTTGTTAGAAAAATCTCTCTTCGGATGCCCTGCATCATCCAAAATAAAAACAAATATTTTTATAATTGTTTCAGTACATTGCTACACATTGTGAAATTTGTTGACGTTTGTAAAAAAAAATCATGAATGTGCTTATATTCCAAAAAAGAAAATATCAGTGCACAGTATTGAAAGTGTTTGAGATTCAAAAGTCTGTAACATTTCTACTAACTTCATAAGATGTCATGTGAGAAACTTAATTGAATATCAAGACATTATCTGAAGCGTTTTTATTTTGGTGTAACGTATGTGTTTACAGTGAACCGTAACTTTTAATAAACAGCTTGGTATGCAATGACATAGGCTAAGAATCTTAGACAAAATATATATAAATTGGAAAAATGTGTGAACAAATGAAAAAAAAATGATCCGCTCCACTTGATGACATCAAGCACAGTAATATTTTAGTGAAGAAAATATGAAATTGATGTTCAGTGATTAGTTTGGATGAATGAGAAAATGTAATTGTTTGATGCATAAAAATAACTCAGTTGCTGTATTTGATATTAAGCAGCAAAATATAGTGATTTGAATATTAAGGAAAACATCAAATCAGATTATATAAAAAAAAAGATGAAATTAGAAAATATATATTTTCTGTTTATGAGTTTTGCCAATCAAAATTTTGTGGCAGAAATTGGGTGATTACCATGCAATTTTATTTTGATAAAATTCTTAAATTATTTCAATGTTTATTATAATTTCTTATTAGTGACTTGTTATCATCAAAATCCGCCCCAAAGAGTGTCCTTTCTTTTATTAGGTATCAGAATAGGTATCCAGATTTCTACTTCTATACAAATGTGATATTTTGGATCTGTAGATAAACAATTTGTTGCATATATAAGCTGAGAATTGTTCTCTCTCATTCTCTCTCTCACACACCCACACATTCTCACTTTTATAGATATAATAGATAAATTATGCTAGATATATTTCCATGTGTCTGAATAATCTATATACAAATTTTCAAATCTGTAGATAAAAAATTTGTTGAGTATATAGGTTGAGAATTGTTCTCTCTCTCTCTCTCTCCTCTCACGCATGCTCACTTTTATAGATATAATAGATAGATTATGCTAGATATATTTCCATATGTCTGAATACACTATATAAAAATTTTCTAATCTGTAGATAAAAATTTGTTGAATATAAAGGGTGAGAATTGTTCTTACTCTCTCTCTCTCACACACAGACATATTCTCACTTTTATAGACATAATAGATAGATTATGCTAGATATATTTCCATATGTCTGAATACCCTATATACAAATTATCTAATCTGTAGATAAAAAATTTGTTGATTATATAGGTTGAGAATTGCTCTCTCTCTCACAGACACACACATTTTCACTTTTGTAGATATAATAGATAGATTATGCTAGATATATTTCCATATGTATGAATACCCTTTATAACAAATTTAAAATCTGTAGATAAAAAATTTGTTGAATATATAGGTTAAGAATTGTTCTCTCTCTCTCTCTCTCTACCTCACACACACCCACACACACAAACATTCTGACTTTTATAGATATAATAGATAGATTATGCTAGATATATTCCATATGTCTGAATACCCTATATACAAATTTTCTAATCTGTAGATAAAAAATTTGTTGAATATTTTCAACCCTTATCCTCGAGTGGCGTCTGGGCCTTGATAAGTAGTAATGCGTATTTAGCAAAATATAAATATATATATATATAACAAATTTACTGAATTTCCATTACTAACGATTACTGTATTGTCCAATTGACTACTGCGCTTTTCAACCCTTATCCTCGAGTGGCCTCTGGGCCTTGAGAAGTAGTAATTACTAACGATTACTATATTGACCAATGGACTACTGCACTTTTTAACCCTTATCCTCGGGTTGCCTCTGGGCCTTATTGTCCAATTGACTACTGTGGACTTTTTAACTCTTATGCTCGAGTGGCCTCTGGGCCTTGATAAGTGGAAATGACCAAGTAACAAAAAATAGGTATATAACAAATTTACTGAATTTCCATTACTAACGATTACTATATTGTCCAATTGACTACTGTGCACTTTTCAATCCTTATCCTCGAGTGGCCTCTGGGCCTTGATAAATGGTAATGCGTATGTAACAAAATATACATATATATAACAAATTTACTGAATTTCCATTACTAACGATTACTATATTGTCCAATTGACTACTGCACTTTTAAACGCTTATCCTCGAGTGGCCTCTGGGCCTTGATAAGTGGTAATACCATCGAGTGGCCTCTGGGCCTTAATAAGTGGTTGTGCCTAAGTAACAAAAAATAGGTATATTACAAATATCCCGCATTTCCATTACAACCGACTACTACGGTGCACTTTTCAATCCTTATCCTCGAGTGGCCTGTGGGCTTTGATAAGTGGTAATGCGTATTTAACAAAATATTAATATATATATAACAAATTTACTGAATTTCCATTACTAACAATTACTATATTTTGTCCAATTGACTACTGCACTTTTCAACACTTATCCTCTAGTGGCCTCTGGGCCTTGATAAGTGGTAATGCCTATCTAAACAAAATATAAATATATATATAACAAATTTCCCGACTTTCCATTACTAACGATTACTATGTTGTCCAATTAACTACTGCCATTTTCAACCCTTATCCTCGGGTGGCCTCTGGGCCTTATTGTCCAATTGACTACTGTGCACATTTAACTCTTATCCTCGAGATGTATCTGGGCCTTGATAAGTGGAAATGCCTAAGTAACAAAAAAATAGATATATAACAAATTTCCCAAATTTGACTACTGTGCACTTTTCAACTCTTATCCTCGAGTGGCCTCTGGGCCTTGATAAGTGGTCATATATATTTTTTACAAAATAAAAAAAAAGGTTGGAGTCGCTGAATAACTCATCCTCCCGTTAAAGCGGTTCCATCCTCTTTCCCCAATTTGACTACTGTGCACTTTTCAACTCTCGTCCTCGAGTGGACTATGGGCCTTGATAAGTGGTAATACATATTTTATGAAAAATATATATATATATATATATATATATATATATATATAACAAAATAGGTTGGAGTTGCTGAATAACTCATCCTCCTGTTAAAGCGGTTCCATCCTCTTTCCCAAATTTGACTACTGTGGACTTTTTAACTCTCATCCTCGAGTGGCCTATGGGCCTTGATAAGTGGTAATACATATTTTTTTATAAATATATATATATATATACCAAAACAGGTGTGAGTCGCTGAATAATTCATCCTTCTATTAAAGCGATTAAATCCTCTTTCCCAAATTTGACTACTGTGCACTTTTAAACTCTCATCCTCGTGTGGCCTATGGGCCTTGATAAGTGGTAATATATAGTTTGTACAAAATATATATATATATATATATATATATATATATAACAAAATAGGTTGGAGTCGCTGAATCACTCATCCTCCCGTTAAAGCGGTTCCATCCTCTTTCCCGAATTTGACTAATGTGCACTTTTCAACTCTTATCCTCGAGTAGCCTATGGGCCTTGATAAGTGGTAATATATTTTTGTTATAAATATATATATATATATATATATATATATATATATAAAAAATAGGTTGGAGTCGCTGAATAACTCATCCTCCCGTTAAAGCGGTTCCATCCTCTTTCCCGAATTTTACTACTATGCACTTTTCAACTCTCATCCTCGAGTGGCCTATTGTCCTTGATAAGTGGTAATATATATTTTTTAATAAAAGTATATATATATATATATATAAAAAAATAGGTTGGAGTTGCTGAATAACTCATCCTCCCGTTAAAGCGGTTCCATCCTCTTTACCGTATTTTTTATACAGTGCACTATTCAACTCTCATCCTCGAGTGGCCTATTGTCCTTGATAAGTGGTAATATATATTTTTTAATAAATATAGATATAAATATATATATAAAAAAACAGGTTGGAGTCGCTGAATAACTCATCCTCCCGTGAAAGCGGTTCCATCCTCTTTCCCGAATTTGACTACTGTGCACTTTTCAACTCTAATCCTCGAGTGTCCTATGGGCCTTGATAAGTAGTAATATATATTTTTTACAAAAATATATACATACATATATATAACAAAATAGGTTGGAGTCACTGAATAATTCATCCTCCTCTTAAAGCGGTTCCATCATCTTTGCCGAATTTGACTACTGTGCACTTTTAAACTCTCATCCTCGTGTGGCCTATGGGCCTTGATAAGTGGTAATATATATTTAAAAATAAATATAGATATAAATATATATATACCAAAATAGGTTGGAGTCGCTGAATAACTCATCCTCCCGTTAAAGCGGTTCCATCCTCTTTCCCAGATTTGACTGCTGTGCACTTTTCAACTCTAATCCTCGAGTGTCCTATGGGCCTTGATAAGTAGTAATATATATTTTTTACAAAAATATATACATACATATATGTAACAAAATAGGTTGGAGTCACTGAATAATTCATCCTCCTCTTAAAGCGGTTCCGTCATCTTTGCCGAATTTGACTACTGTGCACTTTTAAACTTTCATCCTCGAGTGGCCTATAGGCCTTGGTAAGTGGTAATAGTTTGTACAATAGTTTGTACAATATATATATCTATATATATATATTACAAAATAGGTAAGAGAGAGAGAAGAGGGTGAGAGAGAGAAAAGAGAAAGAGGTAGAGAGAGAAGAGGGTGAGAGAGAGCAGAGAAGAGGGTGAGAGAGAGCAGAGAAAGAGGGTGAGAGAGAAAGAGGGTGAGAGAAGTGAAAGAGGTAGAGAGAGAAGAGGGTAAGAGAGAAAGAGGGTGAGAGAGAGAAGAGGGTGAGAGAGAGAGAGGTAGTGAGAGAGAGAGATAAGAGAAAGAGGTAGAGAGAGAGAGAAGAGGGTAAGACAGAGAGAGAGAGGGGTAGTGAGAGAGAGAGATAAGAGAAAGAGGTAGAGAGAGAGAGAGAAGAGGGTGAGGGAGAAAGAAGAGGGTGAGAGAGAGAGAGAAGAGGGTGAGGGAGAAAGAAGAGGGTGAGAGAGAGCAGAGGGAGAGAGAGAGAAGAGAAATAGGTAGAGAGAGAGAGATGAAGGTGAGAGAGAGCAGGGAAAGAGGGTGATAGAGAAGAGAAAGAGGTAGAGAGAGAGAGAGAGAAGGGTGAGAGAGAGCAGAAAAAGAGGGTGAGAGAGAGAGAAAGAGGGTCAGAGAGAGAGAGAAGAGAAGAGAAAAAGGTGTACACAGAGAGTGAGAGAGAGAAGAGGGTAAGAGAGAGAGAGAGAAGAGGTTGAGAGAGAGAGAGATAAGAGAAAGAGGTAGAGAGAGAGAAGCGGGTGAGAGAGAGAAGAGGGTGCGAGAGAGAAGAGAAAGAGGTAGAGAGAGAGAAGCGGGTGAGAGAGAGAGAAGAGGGTGCGAGAGAGAAGAGAAAAAGGTAGAGAGAGAGAAGAGGGTGAGAGAGAGAGAAAGAGGATGAGAGAGAGAAGAGAAAGAGAGAGAGAGAAGAGGGTGATAGAGAAAGAGAGTGAGAGAGAGAAGAGAAAGAGAGAGAGAGAGAGAGAGAAAGAGGGTGAGAGAAGAGGGTAAATGTGCATCTTTTTTTATAGTAGGTAATGCTTGGGAGACTGTGCACATTGCCTCCTCCCCCCTCCCCCCTATAAACGCGGTTCCATTCATAAGAAAACAAACTCGTATAAAAGTAATTTTCGTGTATTTAAGCGGCCTTATACTGATAGCCACCCCTCCCCCTTCCAGTTTAACAGAGTTAGGAGGTAAAAACAAAATGGCTAAAGCCTTGTTTACATGGTAAACTATAGCAAAGAGCATAGTCATCTTTCTTCGCCGGTAAAAAACTTCAAGCAAAAATAAAAACATTTTCCCTACGTCAATTTTTATGTAATTTTGGGATTCTTCTTTTTGAAGTGCGATAAATCCGTTGGTAATAACGGTTCGACTCTTAAACTAATATTTAACTGTGTTATAGTATCAATGATACTCCTCGCAGGCAGCTTTAATGTACGTCAGAGGCTCAGCGTAGCCGACATTTTACTGAGCTGACGTCACGTCACGTGACAGCTAATGAATAATGTTAAAATGACAGGTTTTTTGGGGGGCCCCCCTGGGAGAAAAATGATCAGTTAACCCCCTTCTAGTTGTCCGTTTGACGTGAAATTTCGATATTTGTCATCCGGGTGATCAAGGTGCAATATGCTACCTAATTTGTCAACTTTGGTTGTGTCTGTCAAAAGTTTTAGCGTTACAAACAAACATACATACATACATACATACACACCGATTTTTGCCTTTTATATATATAGAAGATTTCATTCTAAAATGGATAAGTATCGAACATTTCACGAGAATCTGACCATTAGTTGATTTTTGCTAGATTTATTAAACACGGGTGTTTTCACGTTCGGAATGTCTACTACATGGGGACATTATTTTAAAGCGCCAATTATGTAAACACGATTTTCGTCTCGCAATTTCATTATTTTCGTTCGATGAAAAAAAATTTTTTTTTTAATTATTACTGGTTTATTTTGCCCTTCTTTTAAATGGCACAAAAGGTATATTGATGATATTAATTTATAATAAAGTTACATCGTTTTACATATAGGGGGGGTAATTCTGTGGTGAATTTTGGAGGTCCCTAAGGAACACTTGTTGCAGTGATTTAGTTAATAAATGTTATTATTTTATCCCAGTACAGTGATTTCGCGTTCTTTGTTGGATTTCGTTATTTTCTGAAGTTATTCACGCCTTTTAAATGTCTATGAATGTTATCTTTAAAAAGGTCCCAGTTGATACACTACCACTTTCGACTTATGGATACTGTTGTGGTTGCAAGGTTGAACAATAATTAGTAAGGAAATACAATGAAGACGCAAACAACAAGATAACGCAATAATAAGTGTATTAAAGAAAAGGTATATTTACAATATGTACAAATGACGGTGTCGAGTCAGAGAGTCTTGGTGGGAGGACATGTACGCTCTTCGGCGTCACTTCTGGTGGCATTTGAGTAAGACACCCCAAGGCCAACCTAGGCTTGCCATTTATAGTGTTATGTTATTCGCATATGCAAATAAGTGGTTGCCACCACAACAGATACCCCTGCACCTGAAACCATGATCTCTAATATCGACGGATTCCGGCTGCAGATTAGCTATGCCGAGCCATATTACCCACGTCGTCAAAAAAAAAAAAAATAAATAAATAAAAATAAATTATCATAAAAAATAACGTTCTTTCATTATTTTTTTCATGCTGAGATCAGACTACTTTTGATGTTGACACTGGTTCGTTTTCATTCGACTTTTCCGGCTGTTGGCATATTTCAGCGTCGGCAAAATTCGACTTTGTCTGATTCAAAAACTATACCAGCACCAATATTTTTATATTGTCAACAAGGTCGAAGCATTCTGCATAGTAAGAATCATTCCGGTCATTTTTGGTAAATTTAGTTCTGAGTGTTATAGTGCTTATTTTCCTCTATTTTCCCTGGCAACACCGGAGCACGGACCTCACTAGTTGTTAATAAATTTACGACGATGAATATGACTCCGTTCATTTATTTCACTCTATAAAATAAATCTTCCTTCTTACTTGAGTGTGTTTATGGCTGATTGATGACCAACTGATCTGTCGGATCAAACGGATTTCCTCCCTCGGATGATGGGTGCGGTGGTAACAATGCCGGTCCAGTCCGTTAATCCCCAGGGCGGCACTGATACTGACAGGCTGGGCAGATAAACAATCACATATCTGGAGATTGATTTTTAGCGATGTGAAAAATGTCCCAAATCATTTTTTATATACAGTGTAACCCGGATATAAGAGGCTTCTTTTTCCTGTTCCTACAACTCTATTATATCCGGGTTACAGTTATATTCGGGGTTCTTATATCAGGGTTACATTGTACATTAACACAGGTTCTAATTTGGGACCAGAGAAAATCTCTCCTATATTTGTTTTTTCTTATATTCGAGTCTCTTATATCCGGGTTACACTATAGTAATTTCCTAAGAGTATTCTTTTTTGCATTTTAAATTAAAACAAGGCCGATAGCCATTAGTCGCGTGCTCTCCTGTAGTGAATGAATGCATGAATGTCGGATTGACATGAAAGTCTTAAAGATAAACTAAAATGACCGAAAAATGGGCTGAAATGACTTAAATAAATAAAAAGTAAATGACTTAGAATGACTTTAATGAAGGATGAATTGAATGACCTTAAGAATGACTTGAATGCTTAAAAAATAACTGGAATCCTTCAAAAACAAATTGAATGATCTGGAGAATGAGTTGAATGGCTTTGAGACTGACTGGTTGTAAAGTGGGTGATCATTTTACATTAAATTAATGCAGAAAAGTGATCCCCACTTTATATCACAATAAGTACAGCATGTAGTAAGAACAGATACTACACTTTAATCTTGGCCAAAAGGCCAAGAAAAGCTACGAATAGCATCTATTAACAACATACCTTTGATCTTAACCAAAAAGGCCGAGCACAAAAGTGTTACCGACCGACCGACCGACCGACTGACAGAGTGACTTATAAAGTCGCTTGCACGCACCAAAACTGTTTTGAATATGGAGCTGAAAAGAAAATTTCTAGTTCCGGCAAGTATACATACCAGGTGAGGTTCACCTTGTCATCATTATGGCAACCTAGGAGCTTATCTGAACTGTCAGACCAATGTCTATAGTTTCCTCTGGTAGATTATTTTGGCAGAGTAGAAACCCGATCAGAGAATGCTGCTTTCCTTCATTTGAGCCGAAAATGATGGTGGTACATTAAGAGCTGTAATACATGTTTAGTTTCAGAACAGTTTCCGATGGTTAGATGTTCTCTACAAGTCCCGGACATGATTGGTTCTCAGATAAAAAAAAAAACCAATTGTTTCAACTGATTTTGTTTTTGTCAATTCGAATAACTTACAATGGTAGCTTCCAATATTACTGAATTATTAAACAAAACAACTTTAAAATTAAAATTGTGTTAGCAGTTGAAAATTGCCGCCATCTTCTAAAAATCAAAACGGAAAATTACCTCCCTGTTGAACTCTCTTGTATCTTACAATTGTTTCCATCAAATTCTATTTTTTATTTTCTTTAATAAATAATTTTCTACACTATCGATTTTCATAAGATTTGGATATAATCATCTTAAAAATACGAGGAATACGCTGGAAAAATGGTGGGATTCTTCTATCGATCCAGTAGATATCTCACTGTTGATGCACTTCTCTATCTATATAAGAGCCAGGTACAACCAAGGATGGAGTACTGTTGCCACATCTGGACAGGAGCTGCTAGAAAGGACTTATCCTGCCTTGATGGAGTTCAAAATAGATTTCTTAGCCTCGTAGGGGATGTTCTTTTCTCTTCCCTGCAACCTCTTTCTCACAGAAGAGATGCTGCGAGTTTGTCTCTGCTTTATCGTTATTTTCATGGCAAGTGCTCGACTGAGCTCCAATCTACGCCTCCCCAAGCAAAACTTTCACAAGAAACACCCGTCTAGCAGAAAACACTACCAATAATTCCCCCCACTCTTTATTTGTGCCTAAACCTAAACGTAGATTCCATGAACAAAGATTCTTTCTTAGAACTGCACGCCTATGGAATTGTCTTCCGTTTTCCTGCTTTCCAGCTCGCTACAATATGGTTGTCTTCAAGTCTAATGTAAACAATCTTTTGATGAGCCGTTTCATATAAGTTCATAAATTTACCGAATTTCCATTACTAACGATTACTTTATTGTCCAATTGTCTACTGTACACTCTTTAACCCTTATCCTGGAGTGGCCTTTTGGCCTTGATAAGTGGTGATGCCTTGGTAAAAAAAAAGGTAGACAAAAGAGTTTCCGATGGGTAGTTGTTCTATACAACTCATGGCGGTGACTGGTTCTCAGTATACAGTTCTTGAGTTGGAAGCCACAGAGCAAAAGATTCTTCCCGTGTTGACACGAAGAAAACATATATGCAAAGTTGCTAAAGAAAAGGTTTAATTTTTATGGAGCAATTCTAGTTTCTGATTGGTTGGTAGCAGAACGCGAATTAATTTGATTCATCAGTTCCTAGCAGCATTGTTTATAAATAGAATCTCCTGACTGTGAGAGATCATACCCCATCACTCTCTTGAGATGATGGGATGTGTCTCCTAGCGGCCTCGGCTGCATGGAGACAGGGTAGTACATGTCAAGGATTCGTCACTTGACACTCAGCCCAACAGGTGAGGGGCCGGGAACCGGCCCTGCACCTGTTGGACTGAGGTACACCGCCTAGGTAATACCTAGGAGGTCCACCCTCCCAGGCCTTGCCACTGGGCTTTCCGGTGGGGCAAGTTTATTGCTCGCTGCCAGAGGCGCCCCGACTGGGGAATGCCGACGGGGTTACTCAGGCAATTTTTAAAATTGCAGGAGTGCCCCTCCTTTAGGGGAGCCTGCGGGATTCCCACTTTCCGGCCTTGTGCCACATTTTGCTGAGGTGGGCAGCAAATAAATATCTACCCCCATCATAGTCTTACTATGATGGGATGGTCTCCTAGCGGCTTCGGATGCAGAGAGACAGGATAGAGTACTCGTCAAGGATTTGTTCTTGACACTCAGCCCGACACGTGAGGGGCCGGGAACCAGCCCAGCACCTGTCGGACTGAAGTACACCGCTTGGGTACTACCTAGGAGGTCCACCCTCCCAGGCCTTGCCACCGGGCTTTCCGGTGGGGCAAGTTTATTGCTTGTCGCCTGAGACGCCCCTACCGGGGAATGTCGACGGGAGTGCCCAGACAATTTTTGTTGAGGCGAGAGTTCCCCTTCTTTAGGGGAGCTCGCCTGTTCTCCGCCTTCCGGCCTTGTGCCACATTTTGCTTCGGTGGACAGCAAATAAATATCTACCCCATTATAGCTCAAAAATATTGCGACAGTACATTTTTGCGAGCCAAACAACTTGAGCCCTGGAGTGTAAAACCCCTCGGAAGTTAGATATGCATTTCTTCTGATGATGTTGTATGCCAGAATCAAGTCTTCTCGCGTTCCCCACTGTTCAGGTGAGAGTAAATTTAGTCCTCGGAGCCGGTCTATGTAGATAAGCATGCTGGATCCTGCCATCATTATGATTGTCAACTATTGAACATGTGATATATGTACGTTTGTAATCGAAACGTTTTTATATTTAAGTTTTTAAAATCATTAAGTTTTGCTTTTTCTTAAACATTTTTTTAAGCCAAAGCGTTTCTGCTGGAACTCAGGAGAGCGTACCTCCAAGTATGCATGCACGAGATGTGGCAATAACCGAACATGAAGATTGACGAAAAGATGTACTTTTTATGAAGGCCGTCATCAGCATTGCAGCAGGAAGCCATGCACCACACTACATCAGCTTACATCAGTGATATCCTTGTTGACTGCTGTGCCTGCATCTCATATCAGGGAACATTTAGTTTGCTTTAGGCTGGAATTTAATAACACAAAATCGGTAATATTTTTTTTCGAACGTCAACGCGCCAAATTTCATTGTCATAAAAACAACTTTCTACGAAAAAAAAAAAACTTATTTTCACATTTTTATCTAGCGAATAAATATTTTCAATAAAGCGTTCAGCTCAATTAATATGACATCATGTGATCACATCAGGAACTTCTGGAATCCTTACTTCCAATGCAGATGATCAATCCCCATACATTTACGCAACCCTACAACCACGTTGTGTGGGTAATTCCTTTTCGGGACGCCAGAACGCCAGGTCGCTAGGACGCCAAAAAGTACGCCATGCGCCAAAATTCATTCCGTCATAAAAACAACTTTGTACGAAAAAACAAAAAAACAAACTTATTTTGACATTTTTATCTACGGAATAAACATCAAATTATGAAAAACCACGTTCATTAATTTTTAAATCCAATGTCGAAGTCGATGTTTTCGATTGTAAAACAAAATTAATTTTTTTGATAAATCTGTGTGGCGTACGGCTAAATTATTTTTCTAAAGAATAAAATTGAATAAATAAAATCAAAAACATCGACTTCAGCTCCGTTGTTGGGTTTTAAAAATAATAAACGAGTTTTTCATACATAATTTTATGTTTATTCGCTAGATAAAAAGGTAAAAATAATTTTTTTTTTCTGTAAAAAGTTGTTTTTATGATGGAATGAAATTTAGCGCGTAGTCACATGATGTCATATTAATTGAGCTGAACGCTTTATTGAAAATGTTTAATGCCTAGATATTGAAAGAAGATTACTTATCAGGGTAAGGATTCATACCAGCTGATGTTTGCCTTGTCATCACTCTGACAACCTAGGGGCGAATCCAAACCATCTGACTCTCCTTTGAGGAGTGAGGTAGAGTTCGGTTCAGTCTTAAGAGTGTACACTTCACAAGGCATTTCTCTCTCCTTTGGGAGGGGGTGTTGAATCATTGACTGTCACCTGACGAGGGAAAATCTGTTATCCACCCATGCAAAAACAATCCATTTATTATCCCACAAACTGAAGGCATGAGCCGGGTACTTAACCTTTAAAAGTCAGCATAACAAGTTGTTCATTGGGGAAGCTGTCACTTATTAACTGCAACTGTTTACTTCCGTCGATCTCCTATACTCTGCGACTCTGATTTATTTCAAAACAGGACTGAAACGTTAACATTGACCGACATATCTACTAACGGGGAATACCGACAGAACCGTTCTCAGCTATTTTTCTACCCAACCTAAATGCCCTCTCACGAGAAGCTGGCTGTCTCAATCTTAATTAAATACAGTAAAATCCCGGGATACGGTGGCCGTGGGATACGGGTTATTTTTTCAAGTTACGATGTGGAATACGATGTTTTTCCGGCCCCTCATTACGGTATTATTTATATTTGATTATATACATATTTATTCTATACTGCACTGTATTTTGTTACTAATTTTTAATGCCGTATCCCGGGGTTGTACTGTATAGATTTTTCTTAATTTTTGTTTTCTAATATGGGCCGCTCCTGTCTTGGCAATAAGCATCTTTTTCTCTTATTAGCTCTTTTTATTATGTGGCTTCACATTTTGTTTGAAGCGATATTTTATAACATATATATATATATATATATATATATACATACATACATATATATATATATATATATATATACATAACATAAGCTGTAGAACGGAGAAAAAAGACAAAACACCCTTGTGTTTTGATGTGATGTTTTGAATATAATAAACTAGTTATGACCAAAGTTTCATTTCATTCGGACAAAACACTAAGAAACGGGGCCTAATTAGAGTTGGGGCCCGTTTATTTTTGGTCACCCTGTATGTATATATATATATATATATATATATAGTAGAATCCGGGATACGGTGGCCCTAGGATACGGTTTTTTTCTGGTTACGATATGGAATACGATGTTTTTTCCCGTCACTATTTACGGTATTTGCCCCGCCTTACGGTGTTATTTTTAATGTTATGAGTATTATATATTGTACTGAAATGCGCTACTAATTTTTAATATATACGGCATAAAATTTTGCTTAGGCCCAGTCATATTGCGATTTCGACAACCTCTGAAACGGATAAATGCCATATCCCGTATCTTATATAATCTACTAGTATCCCGTATCTACTATAATCAACTAGTAGAGATAAATATTTATAATCAGACATGAGCCGGAGGATTGATGGCAATATGGTTTATCATTTGTATCGTATATCCGGTGTCACGTCCGTTCAAAGGAAATTAATCGTCTTCTCGTATTAACAATTAACTTTTAAAGCTGTCATTCAATCTCACGAACCTACCTACCCGGATATTTGGGATGAGGGAGTGCGATGGTGGTGGTGGGTTCCAGGACAACTCTCCGTGGGAGAAAATATATGGTTCACTGAGTGCATCTGTCATCATTGTGGGACCTCTATCACCCTTGTGCACTTGCTGACCAGTCGAATGCACTTGGTGCCCTCGTCTGGTGCAAGTGTCCAGTAAGTGGCTATTAGTGGCGAAGAGATAACAAGTTTGTAGTTTTCCGGGAATTATTTTGCCGTCTCTTCGAACGTCAAATATCAACAAATCGAATTGATTGATTTTAAAGAAGATGAATAATTACCAACCAAGATTTATTGGTTAATTGAATTTTCATGTTCGTTAAAATAATATGAACGTCTCTTTGGTTTTCGTAACATTTTTGGCATTACTCAGCAGGGTACAATTTTTGATCGGTTTGATTCTCTGGTCGCCAGTTTTCCCCCAATTAATAGTGACTCGTAATTCTTTTTGGGGGACGCCAGCACGCCAAAAACTACTATACGTGCCAAATTTCATTCCGTCATAAAAAATAACTTTCTACAGACAAAACAACTTATTTTTATATTTTTAATAAGCGAATAAACATACAATTATATATGAAAAACCACGTTCATTATTTTTAAAATCCAATAACGGAGCTGAAGTCGATGTTTTCGAATGTAAACCAAAACTAACTGTTTTGATAAATCTCTGTTGTAGCGTACCGCTGAAATATTTTTTCTGAAGATTAAAAATGAATAAAATTTATTTTACAATGGTCTTTATACATTTATCCAGCGAATAAACAAATATATATATATGAAAAAAAAAACACGGTCAGTATTAAAAACAAAATCAAAATCATACATTTTATTTTTCATAAAAGAAACTGACTTGCCTTGATAAAATTATATGTGGTGTACCGCTGAATTATTTTATCCAAAGAATAAAAATGAATAAAATTTATTTTACAAGGATCTCTATACATTTGTCCTGCGAATGAACACATATATATATATATATGAAAAACACGTTTATTATTTAAAAAAAAAAAAACAACAAAAAAGTTAGTTTGTTTTATAATCGAAAACATCGACTTCAGCTCCGTTGTTGGATTTTAAAAATAATAAACGTGTTTTTCATATAGAGTTTTATGTTTATTCGCTAGATAAAAATGTAAAAATAAGTTGTTGTTTTCTTTCTGTATAAACTTGTTATTATGACGGAATGAAATTTGCCACACTGGCGTACTTTTTGGCGTCCTGGCGTCTCCAAAAAAAATTATCCATAGTAACTGGTCTATTCTCGGTTATTTTTGTATCATTCTAAAGTTCCCCCTCCTTGAGGAGGTGTTTTTATCGCTAACGTTCAACTGACTTTCTGTCTGTCCTTGGGCAAAGGGAAAGCAAAATCACACCCCTTCTCTGTAAAGGTCCCCAGATGCAAAACAAAACAAAAAAAAAACTCTATACGCAAATAACGTCTTTTCTCGGAGAGTTTGCTTTTGGAATCCAATCTCTGCGCCTCGTTTCCACTGACTGCTCTAACACTAAAACTTTCATGTAATCTGAACAAATATACTGCTACTCAACTCTCCCACTATGGTTCCTTCTATAAATCTTACCCCAATCGTATTAACTCTCCGTGTCCCAGTGGCAATGTGCTTTGTTTGTGTTGTATGGTGGGTGTTTACATATCGGGGACATAGAACAAACGATGCCAATTATTGAGATTATTATTTTAGTAGTAGTAAAAATATATATATATGAGACATATGTGAAATGGACAGTTCTTTTCAACACAGAGGGAAATACATTATTACACTTTTAGAGGGTGTTTCATATAATATTCATTTGCAAGACGACGATAGACAAAATCACATGAGGTGGTGAACGCAGTTTGTATAGTATGTAGTTAAATGTAAATGTTACTGTCTACAGAAACGCGTTTGAACCAAAGTCAAACACATATCTGACGGAGAGATCTTTCTCGAAATATTATAGAACATCGATATTCCGTCAGATCATCTGAAACAGGTAATCACGGTCAATGTGTGCATGAAATGCATAAATATATACACGTGTATTTGTAAGTGTATCAACAAAAATATTCATCATCTGCTTTAGTTTGTGTCTTTCCGTTACCTTTGCATTGTACTGGTTTAATTATATATATAACGATATATATATAATCATATATATATAATTATATATATAATGATATATATATAATTATATATATAATGATATATATATAATTATATATATAATTATATATATAATGATAGATATACATATATAAATATAATGATATATATCAGATGAAATAAAACATGATGTTTATATATGCATACTAAAAGAAAAAAACGAAACTATTGCGTTATTTTTCCTAAACACTAATGTTTAGAACAAATAATAAAGAAGTGTCGTTTGTATAATACTTAAACGTATGACGTTTGTAGACATACTTTTAGACGAAACTATTGTGCTATTTTTCCCGTTTAGAGCAAATATCGTTCGCAAACTTTACATAAAGCGAGGTAGATTTTAAAAAAATTAGTGTAAAGGGGAGATAATTAGGGATTTCCTTAATACCATGAAAATTATTTCTTATTCTGTTTACTACCGTTAACATACTACCGTTGCTCATTATATTCAGCGTGAGCAGAAAGAACAGTCTAACATGTACATCTCGCTATAAATTTTATTGGTTCTTGGTATTAACATGACAGGTGTTGTTTGTATGTCACCTAGTTTGTCTGTCACGTTTTAGTCTGAATAACAGTTTCTTTATTCTGTCACGTTTTAATGTGAAATACTATTTGTGTACGTAAAATCACGTAAAACATTCACGGTACAAATATAAATAAAATGTGTATGTAATATATAAATATATACACATGTATTCGTTTTCTTTACATAGGCATCACCACTTATCAAGGCCAATAGGTCACTCGAGGATAAGTGTTAAAGAGTGTGCAGTAGAAATTAGACAATATAGTAATCGTTAGTAATGAAAATTCGGTAAATTTGTTAACTTATATGGAACGGCTCATCAAAAACTTGTCTATGTTAGCCTTGAAGGCAACCATATTGTAGTCAGCTGGAAAGCAGGAAAACAGAAGGCAATTCCATAGGCGTGTAGTTCTAAGAAAGAAGCTTTGCTCATGGAATCTACGTTTAGGTTTGGGCGCAGATAAAGAGTGGTGGAAATTATTGATAGTGTTTTCTGCTAGACGGGTGTTTCTTGTGAAAGTTTTGCGAGGGGGGACCATAGATTGAGCTCAGTCGAGCACTTGCCAGGAAAATAATGATAAAGCAGAGACAAACTTGCAGCATCTCTTCTGTGAGAAAGAGGTTGCAGGGAAGAGAAAAGGCTACGAAGTCTATGTTGAACTCTATCAAGGCAGGATACGCCTTTTCTAACATCTCCTGTCCAGATGTGGTAACAGTACTCCATCCTTGGACGTACCTGGCTCTTATATAGATAGAGAATTGCATCAGCAGTGAGATGTCTACTGGATCGATAGAAGGATCCCACCATTTTTCCAGCGGCCTTGGCAACGGATTTTATGTATGTGTTCCATTTAAGATCAGGAGTAAAAGTCAAGCCCAGAAGCTTATCAAAACATGAGGCCTCCCCAAGACAAGAGCCATTCATTTCAATTGATGCCAGATGGGGATCAGAGCGTTGATGATGTTAAGATAAAAGCTTGGTTTTATGCATTAAAAGTAACCACTTGCTCAAGATCAGAGGATAGAGAATCAGAGAGAACTTGGTCGTTTACAGTCTTAGATGTGCTACCATAGATAGTAGTGTCATCAGCATAAATGTCTACGAATCATATAAGGATATAATTTGGAAGATCATTAATATAGATCAGGAAGAGAGTTGGGCCCAGGATGGAACCCTGATGGACTCCAGCATTAATACTGTGAGCTTCTGATTTCTGCTAATCAACCACTACTCTTATGAACCTATCAGAGAGAAATTATTTAATAATTAAGAAGACATTTCCAGCTATACCGTAGCTGGTGATATTGTGAATAAAACTTTATGCCATAATCTCTCAAAAACCTTTGCTATATGAAGAGTAATTGCCCTAGAAAGGTTGCTTCCATCGAGAGATTTGCTAATCCTATGAGATATAACTGTAAGCACATCTGCTGTAGATCTAGCAGAACGGAAACCATATTGCACGTCACTAAGAAGGTTATTTTTGTTGAGATGGTTGATTACTTCTCTATTTAACACAGATTCCAGCAACTTACTCATGATGCACAGAAGACTTATTGGCTTGTACTGAGAAGGAGATGAGCGATCACCTGAATTCTTAAATACAGGGCACACTGATAAGATTTTCCAGGATGATGAGAAGCAATTCTCCTTGAGACAACGGTTAAACAGTTTTGTAAGGATGGGCACTAGTTCTGGTTGAAGTCTTTTGAGTACTATAATTGGAATACCGTCAGGGCCGGTTGCTTTACTGGAATCAAGGTTTTTGATTAGCTTGGCACATCACATACAGATATTCGTATATCACATAGTGTGTTTTCTGATAGAGAAGGAAATATTGGGGGTTGGCGGCCTTGGTCGCAAAGGGTAGAATTAGTTGCAAAGTTCTTGGCAAAGAGTTTTTCTTTGTCTGATGCTGACGAGATTACCTCATATCCATTTATGATAGTTGGGATAGAACACACGCTTCTGTTCAGGATTCTGTTTGCTATTTGCCAAAACCGGTGGGTACCAAGCCGCTGCTCAGCTTCTTTGGACTTGACAGACTGAGCATCCAACTCTCTTGCGTTCTTTATTACTTTTTTACAGTGGTTGTTGGCGGTCCTGAAAGCGGTTTTAGTCTCAGTGCATCTATTAAATTGAAAGCAATGGAAAAAGTGATTTCTGTGCACAATGGCAGCAGCACATTCTGGAGAGAACCACGGCTGGCTGTTAGGTTTTTGCTGGAATTTTTTCGAGGATATGAAACGGTCTATACCTACAATTAACCATTCCGTCAGGTCTAAAACTATAGAGGACACATCCTTTTTAAACATCGGACGCAGAGATAGATCTGATATAGATGTACAGAAGCTATCCGTAGTTGTATTAAAAAAACTATTCTTCATCTGCTTTAGTTTATGCCTTACAGTTACCTCTGCATTGTACTTCCTTCTGCATATTACATTTAACTAAAGTCACATTACTTTTCTGGCGGATGACAAACAAACACAACAGACATTATTACATGATGACGTTTATTCTTCCAATTGGATGAGATAATGATGATCAGGAATTCGATTGCCTTGCAGAATTACATTATCTTCTCGCCCTTTCTTTCACTTCCGAAAAGCGGCTTAGCTAAACTCTCCTCCTCTGACTGTTCTGAAATCAACTCTGACTGAACTGAGCGATTTCCAACCCTCTTAACTGAATATATTGAATCTATCTTTCTTTGTGATGTCAAAATCGTGCTCAATTATGTGAGAGTCGCTCACGTAGATTCTACATAGTACACAGGTCTCCACACGCCTTTGCAACAAAAAGAAAATTCCTCAATTCATTGTCTATTATTCCTAACTGACCTATCTTTGTTTTATAATTATTTCTACTATAATGGCAATTCACTAAATTCCCAGGATCCCATCTAAATAGCAATATGTATTGACTTTAAAATTTTAAATACTGGGTTCTATTCTAGCCTTTTCCTTTAATGAATATTATTTTCAAACTTATTTATGTCATTCCTCGAATTATTGGGATCTGTCCCTTTCCATTTATAACATTTGGATTGTATAAAACTAAAAAAAAAAAAAATAAATAAATAAAAAATGTAGGGAATAATGTCTTCCCCAATTCTTTCTAAAATCAGTTACTTGGCGGAAGGGACCACGTGAAGCTTGCCGAAATCCATCCTGAAAGTGGTGTAATTAAACCGACTTCAATAGGAGGTTCTTTGATGACAAGAGCACGTTTGATATGAATGTTTCTGCTTTGAGCACAACTGAAGCATGATACTTGACTTTTAAAATTTAATTCAAGCCATTTATATAAATTTTATAAAATCGACAGTAGGTTCTCTACAGTGCAATGTATACGACAATGTATCGTTGTTGTATAGGGATGTGATGTTTACATGTACTAAATAACGTACGCACATTTAAATCTTGGTGTTTTTTGTTTCTTATCATAAACAGACCGTATGTATGTATGTATTTTATGTGAGGTCATGTCATATGCTACTGGTACCATGTAACCCAGTACTACCTGCCTCATGGTCGGGTCACCGGCGACTAAACTGGTTCCCCCACCAGACTTGTTTGGTGAGGAGGGCGGCTAGTCTCCCTGAAGGATTAAAAACAAGACCTTCCAAAGGGCGAATGAACTCTTTTTCTGGGTCAACGGCCAACTAGCACCGTGTATATATGTGTGTGTGTGTGTGTGTGTGTGTATATATATGTGTGTATTGGGGTAGAGAGGGCTCCCGTAAGCCGTGGTGAAGGCAACCTTTATAGGAGAAGCAAATCTCTGATTTAAAAAACCATAAAACGGAAGACCAGTACCCGCATTAAGCTGGTCTGCAGTTTAATTTGTTGCTGGCTATCTTGCTCTTGCTTGTTGCTGGAACTCAACATTTTGAACCGAGAGAGAGACTTAGCTGTCGTACAAAGCTAAGACTCTGTAACATCATATTTGTATAGATACTCCCTCAGACATTTGGGCTCATGGATTTTAAATGTTTTAGGGAGTGGCACTCGTCTGACAAGACGTTGCAATCATCATGTATGTATGTATGTATGGCATGATGGGTGGAGAGGGCTCCGTAAGCCGTGGTGAAAGCAACCTCTCTAGGAGAAAGAAAACCCTGATATAAAACCTGCGGCGACTGCTGCATCCAATGATGTTGACTTGCTCTTTTTTTTTGTTCAATGTTACAGTTGTTCAGAGATGTGGATTGTATCGGTGCAAAGTCTTTCCTCGCTATAAAAAGCTTCAAGCACAGGCATTGCTTGATATGTAATGGAATACACATTTTACCATCAGTGTGTATCTCAATAGTAAAAAGGCAGGCTGTAGCCTAAAACGGCAAACGGACACTCAATGAGGACTGATGCAGATATGGGCGTCAATGGAAATAAAGGCTCTAGAACATCCAAGGTCTGGTCCGGCAGGTGTTCAGGGCATCACAGCCTGGACCCGGTCATCAGCAGATGTGCAGGACTGTAGAAGGTTCATGGAAGTGACCGTCCGACACGTGCTGCTAGTGGCGTTCATGTCTGCCTCATATGTATTAAGTAATGACAATACTCGAGAACGAGTTTGCTACCATCATCATGTATGTATGTATGTATGTATGTATGTATGTATGTATGTACGTTATATAATGGACTGTTGTCCTTGTTCTAAATTTCTATTTTATGGCCCGTGATTAATCTCATCTAGTGGTATTGATGCGTGCGTGTTGACATACTTACATATAACAATATATACATAACGACATACCTTTTCTACTATTGTTTCTTTTGGAAGGTTCTTCAGCTATCTTGTGGAGCTGGATTCTGTTTAAACAAAGACGCTTCAACACAGACCAAGACGCTTTATGTTTTTATATATATATTCTTTATTTCTCCCAGGTATTTGTCATAGCAGAGGAGTGATCGACGATCTTTGCTTAGGGTGGTTCTTCTACATCTCCATTCTGAGATTTCCCCCTCCTCATATTAGATCATCTTGTTCCTTCGACGTCTTCAATCCAACTCGAGCAAACCGGAACATGTGATATGTGACACGTCAACTTCCGGTCACATGTTCGGATACCTTCCGGTACAAACTTGACCAGGCCACACATTGGCATGTTTTGATAACATGTCAAAACATGGCTTACATTTCCTGTCCACACAACTCTAACTAGATAAATAATTATATAGACAGGTAGACAGATATGTAGATTGCTCGATCGATCAATATATTGATAGATTTATGGATAAACAGATAAGTTACTGCTTCTGCTCGGCCACTCTATAACAATGTGGACTAAGTCACACTTGTTCAGGACACATATTCCATAATTCATAATGATACATTTACTTGTTTCGGAGTTTATCAAACACATACATGTTATTAACGCTTATGCGCACGCACCGTGTTTTTGTTTTTAATGAATTACTTAATATAACGCAAAATTTGATGTAGAGCAATTCTTTTCTCTGTTAATTAATCGGCATCTAATTTATTTTACATAATATGCGGTTTGGGTGGGTGCACTTCCTTAATGCTTAAGTTTACAAAAACCATCATTTACTCGTTCTACTCACCGGCTTTTTTAAAATATACATTCTCAAAAAATTCATAATAATCCGTTCATAAAATAAAATAAAATTCTATACATATGCACCTCCATAAAATTTTTAAAATTGTCCAAATTTCGTATATATTATTATTATAGAGTCTTGATTTCAAAAGTTAAAAAAAAAAAGTATTTAGGACCATTAGCTAGAATCGAAACTGAAAATATAGTGTTATATACTGGGTGATATGGCGGTGACGTCTATTTTATTAGCACCATCTATATTCTAACTATCCGAGATTTTTGAATATCTCGATAGATAGAGAGATAGTTCGTTTGACATTTATGCATATATGTTGCTGTAAGTCGTCTAGTGAATGGAATGACCGCTGTTCATTTATCTATAAATAACAAGACGCTTTGTTATAAAACAATTTGATTTATTTAATAACAAATATATACACATAATATGGCGGTGAAGGTGGTGGTGGAGATAGTGTGGCGGAGAGGGTGTGGTTGCGACCGTGACAGGCAGTTGAGCGTCGTCTGTCTTTCTCTTCCTGCTGTCACTCTCTGACTGACTGACTCTTGTTTATCATTGTTTTTTATCAATTTTCCCGTTAACCAATTTACGTAATCGACCCACATTCTGACCTTGTTGATGTTTGCATTTGGTCTTACTTGCGGCCGAAGTACGTCATCTTATTCCCGGGTTTCATTTTTGTCGGTCAGGGTTTAAGTTCATCCGAACTTTGCTCCATTCAACGGTCTGACCCATAAACCTACTTGCGTCATAGGACCAGGTCATCCATTTTTTTGATGGCCCGGATTTCCAGTTCATTCGCACCTCCCCTATCTTTTACAGTAGCATTCAAAGCTGGTAACCTTACCACTGCACCAACGTGACACGCATATAAAGTAATTAAAAATTAAAAATAAACTAAGATGCATGTACAAAATGTTTAACGATTTTGTTGTTTTTTTTTACAAATTTGATCCATTTTTGACTTATTAAAAACAATTTTAACCGGCCAAAAACCCATAAAAGAATGACCCGTTAAATATCCAATCATTTGAGGCCATTAGTGCCGCTCTGCGACTTTTAGCTTCGGAGGAGATAGAGTTTGAAAATATGGAGGCAAATAGGCAGACATATAACCGTTTATATATTAGATTTTCTCTTTTTTTTATTTTTCTGTTTTTGTTAGTTACAAAACAAATTAGAAAAGAAAGATATTCCCACAGTTCAGAAATATTCTCCTCATGATTGGACTACAACGGACGATTTAGTATATAATTAATATCCCACCATCGTTTAGACTGATTCTATTTCAAATATAATAAAATAATCTTATGGAAGGACAACGTTTTTAAGAAGTTGTAGAAATAAATTGAAAAGAAAAAAAAAAACTTGCCAATAAAATTCTTTTCAATGTTTCTGAGCAATTAGCCGGGTGAAGGATTTTAAAAAAAATAATAATTACATCTGATTAAATACGATAAAATATTTGAATTACAATTGTTGCCATTTTGGTTGGTTGAGGTTTGGGTTGGATGGAGGGGCATCCCCGATCGAAGTGGGGAAGGCTGATTTTTACCATGGAGACAAAACTTTTGTGAAATGTTTATAGACTGTTCCGTCGAACCCTCTTCCCCCTTTTCCTCATTTTTTTTCCTCGCCATTCTTTCTCGTTCGCCCAGTCTATTTTTCTTCTTCACTTGTCATCTGGTGCTACCAGAGCAGATTGTCTGAAGATATTGGCTTCCTGACTCAAATGCATCGTACATTGCAGTTCTTTTATTTTTTTTAAATCTCTTTGTAAAACATAATCATGTTCTACAAAGCAAAAACAAAAAACAACAAAAAAAAACAAGTGATGTATGCATGGTCCCATGTGAGCGCACAGTGAACGAGGCATAAAAAATGACTAAGTTTAGCATCCCCCCTCCCGATTTAGCTCCCAAGGTCCTCAGGGGACGTCAAATCCTGGGGTAACTGTATAAATGATGCGGTTTTGGGCCTTAACATATGTACATTTGAGTTCTGCACTATGCAAAAAAAAAAAAAAAAAGGAAATGACCAAGTCCATCATTTACCTACAACCCCATTTAGCCCCAAAAGTCCCCAAGGCCTTAACATATTTAAATTTGAGTCCAGCACCACGCAAAATTGCTAAATAGACAAACACAAAAAATTTGGGACAAATATGATAAAATAGTCCCAAAAATGGAGTGCTAAAAGAGCCCCTGGGGCTCACCCAAGAGTTATCGTGAAGTATAGATAAACAGAATTATATAGTAATCAATTAGTTACAACTTTTCAGAAAGTTTTATAAAAATCCAAGGCATCAATTTTTTTTTAATAAGCACAAAAGTGTCAATTTTAGTCACTAACCGAAAAGGCACCCCTAGAGGAACAACCAGAGTTTTCCCGGAAAATCCGCTCTGTTCCTTTTTTTTACTTATATCATGTTTAATGATTGTGCAAAATTTCAGAAAATTGCAAGACCTAGTTATTGAAAAAAGTGCGGACAGACGAACGGATGAACGGCCAAGGGTGAATTTACAGGATCACCTTCCTTTTGTCGGAGGACCAGTAACGTCTACCCGCTCCTCTGGTTTTCTCTCTCTCCAGATTGGCTGTCTGAAGGTCTAAAATGGGTAAAACTTGAAGAAAATGCTATGTTTTACGGTTGTTGTAAAAATGGAACGGAAATTTTAATTTCGTTCCGTTTTAATCGTCTTTTCTTTATTGTGCCCCCCGCCAAAAAAAACAAAAACAAAGTAATTAAAAGAATAACATTCAACAATCGCACTTCATATATATATATATATATATATATATATATATATATATATATATATATATAATTTTATTAACAAAAAACTAAATAATTTAATTTTTAAACAACAAAAAAGTCAATTTGGTATTTTTTTTTTTTTTTTTTTTTTTACATAAATCCAACTCACAGTCCACATTGGAGATGTCGACTTTTGTAGACTTTCGGGCATGCTTATAACGAATAAACACCCTAACCTCTCCATGTTAAGAACGGCTTTCGGAATAGACACCCTTAACCTCCCCATTTTAAGAATGGCTTTCAGAGTAGACACCCCTAACCTTCCCATGTTAAGAACGGATTTCGGAATAGACACCCGGAATCTCCCTATGTTAAGAACGGCTGTCGGAACACCTCCAGCCTTGTCAGTGTACCCAAGAACCTATAAAAGTTGACTTGTCGAATGTGAACGATGAGTTGTACGTAATGTAAAAATGTACTGAATTTAAAACGGAACGAAATTTACATTTCCGTTCTATTTTTATAACATCCGTAAAACAGACCATTCTCTGCAAGTTTTACCCCAAAATGTACCAAGCATTAATGCTTTTTTTTTTTTTTTACATAGGCATCACCACATTATCAAGGCCCAGGGGCCACTCAAGGATAAGGCTAAAGAGTGTACAGTAGAAATTGGACAATATAGTAATCATTAGTAATGAAAATTTGGTAAATTTGATAACTTATATGGAACGGCTCATCCGGAACTTATTTACTTTAGACTTGAACACAACCATATTGTAGTCAGCCGGAAAGCAGGAAAACGGAAGACAATACCACAGGCGTGCAGTTCTAAGAAAGAAGCTTTGTTCATGGAATCTACGATTAGGTTTAGGCACAGATAAAGAGTGGTGGAATTATTGATAGTGTTTACAGCTAGACGAGTGTTTCTTGTGAAAGTTTGGCGAGGGGGGACCATAGATTGAAGCTCAGTCGAACACTTTCCATGAAAATAACGATACATCAGAGACAAACTCGCAACATCTCTTCTGTGAGATAGAGGTTGCAAGGAGGAGAAAAGGACATCTCCTACGAGGCTACGAAGTCTATTTTGAACTCTATCAAGGCAGGACAAGTCCTTTCTAGTAGCTCCTGCCCAGATGTGGCAACAGTATTCCATCCTAGGACGTACCTGGCTCTTATATAGATAGAGAATAGCATCATTGTTTTTGTTTGTTCTTTTTGATAAAACTCAATCATATTTTTCCAAGTCCAAAATAAAAAACAACAAAATCCTCCACAGAACGACCAAACCAAACATTATGAATTAATATTTGAAGATTTAAGAAAGCAAACAACTTGTTTCCAAAATTACCGAATAACGCAAAAAAGGTTGATATGCCGTGAAGCAAAATATCCTCTTATCCTTCTTGCACTAATTTCTCTTCTTCCTTTTCTTTCTTTCTTTTCTTTTTGTTCTTGTTCTTCTTCATTATTTCTTTGTTTTTTTTTAATCTTTGTTGTTTTTGTTATTGTTGTTTTATTCTTTCTTTCCTCCCCATGTCTTTTCTTATGTCTTTTAGTTATTTTTTTTATCGCCCTTCTTGGTGCTCTTTCTTATATGTAATGTTTTCAGTAATGAGTGATCAATGAATCGAATAAAATATGTTGATACATACATGCGCTGAGTGTTGATACGTGGATCTTTTATCATCTTGTCTGACGCCGCTGTTTCTTCTTTGTCCCGTTTCATCGTTTCGTCTGTTTTACTAAGACGAATAAAACATCTCACGCAGGAAAGACACACGGAGACGTTTGTTGAGTTTTCTTCATGTTTTTCTGTTGTTTTGTTTTAGAACC